>NC_043708.1:88858598-88941618 GCF_006229205.1 Suricata suricatta
AAAGGAGGCTTATTGACTGTCCAGGGCCTGCCGTTTCAGGAGATATTCTCTTAATGATATCTCTCAGTTTCCCTTGTTGTGCCTGTGAGTATTTTATTTCCCTACTCTTCAATATTTGGGACTCGCCTTCTTGCACACTTGGGCTTGTTTCTTGGTGTAGTCTCAGGTATCTTTGAGGTTCTATTCCCTCTGTAGTTCGTATTTTCTCCTTCTGCGCTCTCAGTTGAACGTAATATCCTTCTCAGTTCGAAAAACGGTGCAGAGAGAGTTTACAGAGCTCCCTTCCTCTCCGCCATCTTGGCTCCACTCCCTAACTTGAATTTTTAAAAAATGAGTGGAAACCCAAAATGACAGTAATTGGGAATCTGTCCATTCCTCGAGTTGAAATTTTGATGTTGAAAGAGGATCTATGTGTTTACCATCTATTAAGTTTCTCTCCCACTTTATTCAAGGGTGATACTGGTGTCCTGGGTATCCGCTCATATAGAGGTGGACAGTGAGTTCCCTGTAGTTACTATGCCTTTGGGGAGGCCCACAGCTTCCATTTATCCCTATAAAGAAAGGAGGTCCACTTGGATTTGGAGCTGGGGCCCTGAGATCAGAGGATCTGTGTTCAAATCCTGCCCTGCCACTCTCTGTGTGACTTGAACTGTGCCAAGTCTATTTTCTTTCTTTTTTTAATATAACTTTTTTAAATGTTTATTTTTGAGAGAAAGAGAGAGAGAGAGAGAGAGAGAGAGAATCCCAAGCAGGTTCCACAATGTCAGTGCAGAGCTCAAACTCACAAACTGCGAGATCATAACCTGAACGAAAATCAAGTTGGACACTTAACCAACTGAGATGCCCAGGCACACCAGCAAGTTTATTTTCTTATCTACAGTAATTGTATTTATGTTTCAGACGACTGGCAAGAGGATTAAATGGGATAATGAGATTATCTGAAAAACAAATCATTTGCATAATAAATGCTCAATTAACAGGAGCTATTGTTACTCTGAAAATCGGAAGCCCTGACACGGGCATTGGACCCAAGTTGCTTTCAGTAACTCTAGCCTCTCCTCTCTGTTCTTCCAGACATTCTCTTTTTACAGTGCTTCTAGCTTTAGGATTGCTTGCTTGCCTTTCCTTTCTTTTCTTTTCTTTCTCTTCCTTCTCTCTTCCTCTGTCTCCTCATATATAGACAACAAAGTATCTGATATCTTCCTTATATTCACTCTAATCCTTGTTCTTATATACTTCCTGAAATTTTGCATTTTAACCAGTCTTCCTGTAGAATAAAAGAGTTTGCTCCAGACAACACTGGAGTCATAAAAGTCTCCAATCCTGCATCTAGGACTCCCTTGGTGACTTTAGGCAAGTTGCTTACCCTCTCTGAGCTTCATCTGTGAACGGGGACAATAAATAATCCTTCGTACATAGTGGCACCGCGAGGACTAAGTATAATGCATGATCTCACTGCTAGTGGTGATGATGACAAGTCTCAGAAGGCTCCCACCAAGGACAAGCCTGCTTTGGTCATCTGGGGTGAGATGGGGTGAGATGTATCTAAGACAGGGCGATAGATCCCTCAACCAAATTATTCTCCCTTCCTTTACTCAACTTTATTCTTTCTTTCTCTTCTTATCTTTCCGCCCTTATATCCACTCAATACTGATTTTTGTCTGGCACTACAGTTTAAGTGGAAGTACAGAAGTAAACAAAGCATGCCAGAACTTGGAAACTGGGGTCCATTCTCACTCATGTCTATTCTGCCTCCACACCTCCAGCTCCGCCCCGGATCTCTCCTACCTTGTTCTCTTGACAGAAAATGTCCTCAGGCTCCGGGCTGTTTCAGGAGCCTCCGGCACTCAGCAGGGGGTATGGGTGAGGCAGGGAGAAATCGGGTGGAGGAGAAATCTAGGGGATAGGAGGATTCCGATCACATCTAGGGGACTTCACCTTGTGCGGGGAGAAGAGGCACAGCCACCAAGTGGTGAAACCCAGCACCTCATCTTTAGAAGTACAACTGTGGGTATGCTTCCCAAGTGTGCCTAACTGCCCTGTAGCCCAGTAATAATTGTGTTGTAGGAAATGCTTGCCCCGTGTTTTTCATGGAACATTCACAATTGCCTTTATTAAAAATAAAAAAAATAAATATTTGATTCAGGAAATAAGGCTACTGGACCCTAACCCTGCAGTGCAGTCACTCTGTGACCTTGGGCCCCAGTTTGTTGTGCCAATTTTACTTTAAATTATACTGTTATGGTTTTAACATATGACTACCCGTTATTTGAAACTCTGGTCTCTAAGAAATGGAGCTAGTTCTCGTCTTGCACATACTGGGCTAGATTTAGTGACTCACTTCTAATGAATAGAGTATGAAAAGGCAAGCACAGTTTAGAATGGAGAAACCTGAAGAGTATCACCCTAACAAGTAAGTCAGGTCACCGTCACCAGTAATAAGTCATGCTGATATCACACACTCCCTGATAGGATGTGACAAGGGCACATCACCTCTTTGTGAATCTCACCCCAAATCCACAACTCCATCTATTCCTAAGAAAGGATCAGACAAATCCAGAAACATTCTACCAAATACCTGATCACTACTATTCAAAAGTATCAAGGCTATGAAGGGCACCTGGGTGGCTTAGTCAGTTAAGTGCCTGACTTCCACTCAGGCCATGATCTCACCGTTGTGGGTTCAAGCCCCACATCGTGCTTTGTGCCAACAGCTCAGAGCCTGGAGGCTGCTTCGGATTCTGTGTCTCCCTCTCTCTTTGCTCCTCTCCTGTTCATGCTCCGTCTCTCTCTCAAAAATAAATAAACATTAAAAAAAATTAAAAAAACAAAATAAGAAGACAGAAAATGGATCTTGAAGAGACAAATGGCCCATAGGCCTGAATCAAATAGACCTGATAGCCCCACCCATAACATCTTGAATGAGGGACCAGTGGTAAGGTAAATAATTTTGAATGATTTATTTTTAAAACTCTGGAAGAACATAAAATTCTTTTTTGTGAATACAAAATTTTTATTTAATTTTTAAAATGTTTTTTATTTATTTTTGAGAGACAGAGAGAGAGAGTGTGTGAGCAGGGGAGGGTCAGAGAGAGAGAGGGAGATACAGAATCTGAAGCAGGCTCCAGGCTCTGAGCTAGCTGTCAGCACAGAGCCCAATGTGGGGCTCAAACCCACGAACCATGAGATCATGACCTGAGCTGAAGCTGGACACTTAACCAACTGAGCCACCCAAAATGTTTTAAAATATAATTGTTTCTTTAATCTCAAAATTTGTGAAAAAGGAGAAAGATAACTGTGATACCCAACAGAAACTGTGCATTTTACGGGGAAAAGAGTTTCTAAATCTAAATATAAAAACACTATAATGCTATAATAGCATCTGAGAAAATAAATTATGGATAGGCAAAAGGAAAAAGAAAAAAGATATGTAGGAATATCATAAGGCTTTTTTTAATAACAAGATAACATTAACCAAAAATTGTAGAATTCTGAAAAATAATTTCACTAAACATGCAATGCCTATCATATCTACAGTGAATTTTCCAGGTAATTGTTTTTTATCGTTACTTATATAGCAGGTGATGTTAATGATAGTTTGAAGAGTATTTCCCATTTGCTTTTTACTTTAGATACTGGCCTTGTATCTCAGTAAGTACCTTTAAAATCATCTTTTGGAGTACCAAGTCACAAGCCTGACCTGGTGTATATGCTGTTACCACTAAAAAGATTTCGACAATTGTCCTCCCCATCAGAAGGAGAATCCAGAGAACTGGAAATGTGCCCTCACATCTAGGCGTAGATCACTTAAATCTTTAGCCTGGAAACATAAAAAGTATACACAGAGCCTGCTCAGTAATCAAAAGGCAACAAAACAGGTTGGAGTGCCCAGTATAGTGGCAAGAGTGACAAGAAAAGATGGGGCTCCTTGTGAGGTGACATACATCTTGTCCCAGTAATGGACTGTCGTGACGAAGGTCTTAACTATGTCAGATGCTTCCAAGTCACTCCATTATTTCCCTCTCTACCACAGAATTGAACTAGACATGGAAGGTTTGTAAAGCAACTGCATGCTTTATTTGTGAGACAAAACTCTTTTTGAGTGGAGAAATCTGGTTCTGCATTTGCATACTACCTGTCTGACTCTTAATTTTGAACTCTCCAGATGTCACATGCTAGATGGCTTTGGTATAGATTTCACGATACTCACTTAAATGGACCAGGGAATGGCAGAGATATCCTTTAAAAGCAATTATGTTTACATTTGGTTCATTTAACATAACAAATGTTTATTTTTAAGTCTAGAAAAGAAAGTCTGGGGTTTAATGAGATTCTTTGTTGAAAATGAGCAGCTAAGATTTGTAAAGAACAAAAAACAACATTGTCTATGGGATAGACAGAGGACTGCTCAAAGGCAATTTAAACTCTAGAAACCAAGTTCTTGACTGATATTTGCTCCTTAAAAAAAGAAAGTAAACAAACAAAAAACACAAGAGGTCACACTGCTTGGTATTTCCACCCAGAGGTCCAGATTTTAATTACTGGGAGAGCTTTTGTGAACTCCAACTCAATAGTGAAAGGTACTGTCCACCATTTGCATTAAGAAGGAAATAGAAACAAACTCAAAATGCCCAGTGAAAGTTAGTGGACCATTAAAAATCATCCCTACCAGAAGAGCTTCTCTGAATTTAAGGTTTAGATATGCCAAAATATAACACTGAACCTCTCAAATGATTTCATAGACATCTACTGCCAAATACATTTGAAATTTCACTTTAAAACCTGGAAGTTATTAAGGCTTATAGAAATCATGGGAAAGTTTCTCTCTGTTATTGTTGGAAAACTTTTCTTTTTCAAGCACAAGAAGGAAACAGTAGTATAATCATTTCTGCATACATACAATGCTCCACCCTAAAAAATGATTAATTGTGAGGTCTCTACTAACACAGAGATTATAAACACCTAATGCTAATCTCCCACATCTGGTCTTTTATGTTACAGCTTTCTGTTTTCATCTCAAAATGTGTAGTTAAAAAGAAACTCTGGAATTCCTTTAGGATTTTTACCCCCACAAGTAGACAAAATCAGTCAATAATGAAAATGATTTTTAAAAGTTGTAAAGCCATCAAGTTCTTTTCAGCAACAGGGTTACCTGCACACTGACCACGATGACCAGCGATGTAGCCATGGTAACTGCAAAAGACTGGTAGTCAGCAATGTGCTGCCCATCTTCTCCAGCCACGTTGTAAAAAGCTCCATAGGGGATGAAGAAAAGGGCCAATGAGGTGTAGACGCCATGTGCCATGCCGATGAAAAACTTGCGCTTGTTAAACAGCAGATTGAGCTGACCAGGTTCGTAGAGCTGGGGGTAGTCCATGCTGTTCTGGTCATTCACATCCTGTCAATAAAATGTTACTTCCGTGGAGGAGGCTTGAGATATCAGAGAGGCCCTGAATTCACCATCTCAGAAAACAGCAAGTGCAGGTCAAAGCATACCCTAACAAACACTACTCATTAGCATGTCTTCATTTCCACAATAATGCGGAAGATAATAAAATGATCCCTATTTTACAGAAGAGGAATTTGAGTCTCCAAGAGAGAGTCACAAGAGATCATATAGTTCTTGTTGCAGAACCAGAAGTTGACCTGCACCCCAGATCCTTGACTACAGACCAAAGTTTCTTTTCTCTGGTCCCCTACGGAAACACTCACAGTCCAGGAATGCTCTTGCAGCCAATGGGGCTGGGGGTTAACTGCCAAGGCAGTGAGTGGTAGTGACCAGGAGATGGCAGCAGAGACCCACAGAGTTAAGAATTGGCCACTGAATTTCCAAGTGTGACAGGAGGGAGAGCAGAAGGGGAACAGGGCAAGGGGGAAATTCCAAGTGGGATTCCAGTGGGAAGGAAGCCGAGCCTGAAGAGCCGAGTGCTCTACACAGGGAGTATTCCAACACCAGCCGTTCGACAGAAATACTGTATACAGAATGAGAAGGTATGTGTGGCCCCAAACACGTCCTTGGAGAAACTAAAACAGAGCTTCTCAAACTTAATGTGCACATAAATCATCTTGGGAGTAGGTTGGAGGTAGGGCCTGAGTCTCAGAATTTCCAATCAGCTTCAAAGTAATGCTGATGACCAGTAAGCACTAAAGCCAAATGCCCAAATCAAAAAGGATGGCCTAACTACCAGGGACATCAGAGGACCATGACTAGAGGAGAAGCACCCAAGATGGGAGCAACATAGGCATGAAATCTGGGGGCAGACCAGGTTTCCCTCCCTGCTTGTGGAATGGCCTTTCTTGTTGAATGGGGTCCTATGAAGAATACTGACATATTCTCTTTAGGAAGTCCCATTTTGAAATGCTGCTGGTACTTCCTTTTCCAGTCCAGTGACTGGTCAAATTACATCCACAGGCTTTGAAACCAGACAACCCTGAGTTCAAACCCTAGTTCTGCTGCTTAGCAGGTACGTAGTCTTACATCCATTGCTTATTCTGTTGAGGCTCAGTTTCCTAATCTCCAGACATGCAAACAATAGCACCCCCTTTACAGGACCAATGTCATGATTAAATTCATGTATTCAGCAGTGTTCTTGCCACACCATAAGTAATAATTTAAAAAAAAAACCAGATGCTTCTATAAAAAATAAAAAATAAAAAATAAGATAATGTGATATAATAAGAATAGTAATAGCATCACCATGTCAGTGTCAGGTGGCCTGGCACTAGACTGAGTTCTGTCACACACTGGCTGTCTGGCTTTAGGGCAGTGACTTGAGCCTTGGTTTCCTCCTTATAAAATGAGCAGATCACAGATGATCACAGATGCCTTCCAGCATAACATTTCATGATCTTGTGATCCATGTAGGGGCCAAAGTTGACAAAGAAAGGAGAGGGGCAGACACTTAACTTGATGGCAATAAGGGGCCTTATTATATTTTTTTTTTTTAGAATTGCACAATAACCATCCTTTCCCAGAAACTGCTTTATTTTTATTATTTTATTCCACATTCTGGGCAGCTACAAAGCACCAAGAAAAGAAATGCTTGTAAACATGGGAACTTGGAAATGAATGTGCTTAATGCTTTACATCTAAGGTCTTGAGGAGTTCGTTATGTTTTTACAGAATTCCATAAAATATGTCGTGCACAAACTGCCCTTTTTACATACAAGAAGTGAGACAATTAACTACAAAGGCAGAGAATGGGAGGGTGGAGTGGGCTCACAAAGTGACAATTTATAATTCGAAATAGACAGCTTTGGGCCAGAAAAATGAGGCCTAGCAAACAGGTCTAACAGCAGTCTAGAGAAAATCTGGTCTCTTCAAATACACTTCCAAAATAATTTTTTAAATAATTCATTCTAATTGTGCCATGGAAACTCCTCTGGCTAGCCTTCCATTTCCTCATAGGCAGCCAGACTTCTTCTCCCTTCCAGGAAGTACTTTCCAAGGCAACGAGTGTGCCAAGGACCCACCATTTTTGTAACTGATTCCCTCTCCTCTCTCCTCAAGCACTTTGAGCTAGAAAAAAGACTGGGTCCCTTCTCTCCATGGCTGTGGGGGCTTCATGTCATCCTCTTCCATTGGCCATGTACTCCACTGACCTCTAGTTCCTTTCTGTTCTGGGTTATGCTGGCCAAGGAAATCTCACCACAGATGCTGGCCCTCTGCAGTCCAATAGGTTCCATGATTTTCTATCACTGTGTGGTTCTCTGCATTTGAGAGCTAATGTAGCATTTCCCAGTGGGTGAACCACAAGGCACTAGTTCTGAGGTATATTAAAAGGTGCTATATGAAAAAATAAATAAATAATAGTAAAGTCCTACAAGCCTGGGAAGTGCTGGACCAACATAAAATTATAGACCATTTCATGTAGGAAGTCTCAGGCTTTAGAGCAATAAGGTGGTGTAGGAGTCTCAAACAAGAGAGTAGCCAAACTTTGATCAGCGAACTGTTTGGGAGATGTGGGTGATCTGGAAGGGTTTCTGATCCATGAAACACCTATACAGACAACTGAAATTCCAGGACTCTTTCCATGACTTGTGTTTTCTACTTAGAATCTAGAAGCAACTAAAAAGCATCAACAAAACAAAATATGTTATAAAGACAGAAACAAATACATACCTGGTCGAAAATCCCCATGGCTAAAACAGGCAGGGATGTGTAAACAATGTTAAAAAGGGCAATGAACCACTGGTCATAAACAGTCTAAAAAGAAATAACATGTCAGTGAGAAACACCATTCACAGAAGAATATTTACTTTTAGGCGCTTGGATTAAATATCTCAATTCACAGAGATAGATGAGAGTTTGTTATTAGCAACAGACAGACTTGAATTCTCCCCCTGGCCCTGTCTTATACCAGCCCTGCTGCCTCAGTGGGATACTAGATTTTTCTAAACTTCAACTTCTTCATCTTTAAAAAAAAAAAAAAAAAAAGCCACACTCTCCTTGCACAGCTGCCATGGAGATGAAAGGAGATCACATATGCAGAACACCCAACACAACACTAGACACATAGAAGACCCTGGACCTTGTGATGAGCTATTGCATTCTTCAGGTTCTCAATGGCTTTCATAGTAAATCTAAGGATCTGATCTAAGTGATAAGTAAAGGACCCAACTAAAATATTCAGAGGGAGATGCAAAAATGAACCTGTCACCCCTACTCTGTGTTCAGGTGGAAAGTTTTTTTTCTTGGGAAGGGTTTAAAATAAAGTGGGCATGGAGTTAGCTGCTGAGTATATTGGGTATAAATGACTTAGACAAAAAAATAGCCCATGCACTTGTATAGAGTATTTCCTTGCATGAGGATTACTACAAATTGATGAGGCATGTGAAACAGCTGTATTCCCATTTTGTTGAGAAGTACACAGACATATAGAAACAAAATGTAGTAAGTATTGTAGAACTTATCAATGGAAAAGGGAAAAACCAAAATCTAGTCTCCAGCTCCTAGCCAAAGTCTGTTCTACCACTCTATCATCCATTCATCCATCTGTTCAATATATTTATCAAAAATCTTTTTGTACCAGATGCTAGGTTTTAGACAATGGTAATTCAACATGCTATAATCAGATACAAATTCTTCATAAAATTTGCATTCTAATGGTGGCAGAAAACAAGGCAATAAACAAGATTACATATATATTTGTACATATACATACATATATACATACATATCTATATGATAAATATGAGGGAGGAAAGGTAGATAGAAAAGGTAGACAGGGTTGTAACTGTAATAAGGTTACTGGCGAAAATGTCACTAAGAAATGATATTGGGAAAAGATCTGAAGGAAATACGAGATCAAATTATGCAGCTTTCTGGGACAAAAACATTCCATGCTACAAGTAGATCCCATGAGAAATCCCCGAGGAAAGATAGCATCTGTTTAGAGGACAGCAAGGCAGTGCAACTGGCTAGAGAAGAGTGAGGGCCCTATAGGGAGAATAATGTATGTCAAAGAAATAAGGAGTTGGATCCTATGTGGCTTATTCCCTAAAAGAAATGGGAAGACATTAGATAATTTTGAGCAAAGAAACGAACAACCTAATCCGATTTATATTTTAACAGAATCACTCTGGAGGCTGTGCTGAGAATAGACTGAAGAAGGGCAGTGGTGGAAGCTGAGAAACCAATTAGGAGGCTACGGAAGAAGCCAGATGAAAGGGGGAAGTCAGGTGACCAGCAGAGAAAAGTGCTGAGTTTTTAATACATTCTGAAGTATACATTCTTCTTAGGGAAGTTCAGAAGGCAATGAGGAATCTTAAATGCAATGTTCCAGACAGAGAATCTAAAGGTAGTTTCCATATAGTTATGTAAATAAGGTAATCCATTAAGTATGTCCCGTGTGTAGATTATATTGAAGAGGGAATATTTTGGTGTCTTTATTGCTAAATATGGATTTGAAATACCCTGTCTTAGCATCACTGTTTATTCTTGAGATGGGTGTATATTTATTCAAGGAAAGGGGAAATGAAGGCCATTTTTAAGGGCCAAATCTCAACCTGGACTATTCTGTTGAAGTTCCACAGGTGGCTTTATTCAACATTGAATAAACCAGATGCTGAAATATATTGACTGCTATATTCTGAGTAAAGTTAGCCCTGTGGGAAAAAATAAGGAACATGGACATTCCTGGTGTCAATCATCTTCAAGGGAGTTCAAGGTTAGGGCAGGAAGAAAATGAGAACACAAAAGCGAAATTGAGGAGTCAAGTAGATGAGAGAGGAAAAGAAATTGTTTTACCTGTGTGTTCTCAGAATTGAGGCCTGGAATCCATGTAGGAAAGATCTGTACAAAGTCATTCTTTCTGAGGGTAGGTAAAAACTAGGCAGAAAAGTTGAATTCTACCACCAATAAATAGCCAAGACAGGAGTTAGATGAAGCAGCATCATTAGGGACTGCTATCAAAAAAGAGTAGGCTTGTAACTTAGAATGGCCACTTCTAATTACCAGTTTTTAAGTTCTCTAATTGATAATTTCCTTTCATAATTGAGTCTGTTGGAACTCTGCTGTAAGGGTTTGAAAAGGTGTCCTATGTCCAGTGATATGCTAAGTATTTAAAATGAGCTCTTGAAAGAAAGAAGAAAGAAAGAGAAAAAAAGTAAGATAATGTCCAATGTGGACTATTTGCCAATTTCCAAGGTGTAAATATGTCTCCCATGGCTGTTTATGCGGTGACATCACTAAATGTGGCACTGAGATGTGCTATATTATGCCATTACATAGTATTTCTACCATATATATCCAAATAAATATAAATAACCTCAATTGCATGAATAATAAAACATGCATGAATAGTAAAATTGCATGAATTACTAAAACAAATAGTAAAATAATTAGAAAGTGATGAGTTTTGAGGATTGATAAACTTTGTTTCAATATATTTTTTATCTTTATTTAGTTTATTTTTTATTTTTTTAAGTTAATTAATAAGTTAGCTAACATACAGTGTATGCAGTGTGCTCTTGGTTTTGGGGGTAGATTCCTGTAATTAATGGCTTACAACACCCAGTGCTCATCCCAACAAGTGCTCTTCTCAACGCCCATTGCCCATATTTCCTGTCTCCCCCCACTCTGCTCATCAACCCTCAATCTGCTCTCCGCATTCAAGAGTCTCTTATGGTTTGATTACCTCTGTCTGAAACTATTTTTTCCCCTTCCCTTCCCCCATGATCCTGTTAAGTTTATATCATTCAATTTTTAATAATGGCTGTTTAAACACTGGCTCACATAATTTCTCAAAACTAAACAATCATCTTTATGAACTAAAATGGGCCAGCTCTAGCGTACCTCAGCTTATGTCCATGCTTGGAGCTAAGTAACACAAAACAGCAACAGCCATTTGTAGGATCACAGACTCAATTTGGCAAGACACAACCTGCCAAATGGCAGAGCAGTAGTCCAGAGTGTCAGCAACCATGACAAGAGAATGGATGAGCTAGCTCATCATCATTCCCAGGAAGACCCAAGGGTATTTTAGCAGAGGTCTCTGAAACAAGCCTGGGTTTATGGTGTTCATATAGAATGAGGGCATGTGCCATACAATTGATTCATACCAAGCTGCCCACTGAAGATAATGAAAAAAGTTGATAACAAAGTAAGCAAAGCACAACTCCATCAAAGCATCAATGAACGACCAATATAGCAGGAAATTGCCTGTTAAGATCAGGAAGAAAATTAGAATTTAAGAACTACTTTAAGGCCTATGATAATGTTCTCTTTCTCCAGAGATGGTTTGGTTCCTTCTAGCAGATGGTGAGGATGGGAGGAAGGCCTGACATTTGGGGGACCAGCCAGCTGTCCTTCCATAGTGCAGCCTGTGACCCCATTGCCAAGAGGCTTCCTTTGAGTCCCAGCTCAGAGTACAGTGTGTTTCATGAAGATCTTTACCCTTGATAGGCATGAAACTTGTCCCTCTAGTCCTAAGAAACAACCAAAAGCAGATGACCATGTGCTTCTCAGTTGCCTCCTGTAGACAGACCATCAACATCCCCAAGGCCTGTGGCTCGGAGCAGTACACACTTCCAGGCACCCAGCCCAGAGCAGGAATGTTAAGGAGGTCCCACACAACAACTTCTATCTACCCTGCGAGTCCCCCAGAAGTGTCATCTGGCCCCTCTTCCCTTTTTTGAGATAAGCAACAATTCCACTTTTATATTTATGTTCAGAATATCTGCCTTCATGCACCAGGAGACATAAGAAAATGTCCATAGCAGCTCTGGTCATAATAGCCCCAAACCAGAAACAACCAAAACATTCGTAAGGAGTGGAGAAAGACATTGTGGTATGTTGATATAACAGAATACTACAGAATAGTGAAAAGCAAGGAACTACACACACACACACACACACACACACACACACACACACACACACACACACACAGGGCACCTGGTGGCTCAGTTGGTTAACCATCAGCTCTTGGTTTTGGCTCAGGTCAGGATCTCATGGTTTGTGGGTTTGAGCCCTATGTCAGGCTCCATGCTGTGAATGTTGAGCCTACTTGGGATTCTCTCTCCTTCTCTCTTTGCTCCTCCCTGGCTAACCACCCCCTTCTCTTTTCTTTTTTCTTTTTTCTCTTTTCTCACTCTCTCTCAATAAATACATAAACTTATAAAATACAAATGAATTTTAAAAATATAGAAGGTTGAGCAAAAGAAGCCAAAGAAGTATGGTTCCATATTACTAAAATTCAAAAATCTGTCAGTCTACTCTGCATTAAGGATTCATGCTCATATGGGAAAGTTGTAAAACAAAGCTACAAAGTGATTATAGAACATCCGGGTAATGGTTACCTCTAAAGAGTTGAAAAAAGCATAACTGAGAAAAAGCAAGAGGTGCATTGGAGGTTTGGCAAAGTTCTGTTTCTTGCAGTGGATTATGGCTGCATGGGTGCTCATCTTACAACAATTTGTTAGGCTGACGTTTATGCATCACATACTCTGTAGATTCGTTATATTTTACAATAAAAAAGGAAATATGTGGCCTTCTGTTTTAGTCATTGCCTGGTGATACTTTGGACACTGGGAGGATTTTAAAAATTCTGACACCTGTATCACACCCCAGGGCAGTTCAGTCAGTATCTTTGGGGGGTGGGATGGTCCAGGCATTGGTAGCTGCCACAAATCAACTACTGGATGATGACATCTGACTTTCATTCCCCAAGTGTATCAATTCATGTCCTGATTACAGTGTGGAAAATGTAAGAGGGGAGGAGCAATCAAACTGAATGAGGTCATAGCCACAGGCAGAAACTGATGCTGTCAAATCACTTCTTCCTCTACCTCCTCCACCATTCAGCTTCCACTAGCTAAGAAGAGATGATTTCAGGTATTAGGAAGAAAGAGAGAATATGGGAAATTATAGCACAAAGTGCCATCATTACCACAAACAGGTTAGCATTAAAACCTACAGTTATTTGGCAGTGGCATTTGCAGGTTGGTACTCAGATTTGAAATCTCATTTCACAACTGGAACAAGAGAGGATAGGAAGGGAAGGGTCAGTGAAAATAAAGTTTAAATGAGTTTTTGCAATTTCTTAGGAGATTATTTTACTGCCACTCAGAATCACAATAACAAAAAGAAAATGAGCTGATACTTACTGAGCACCTGCTATGTCCCAGGCACTATTTTAAGGGCTCAACATACACTGAGCCATTCAGTCCCACAACGACCCAATGGGGTTGGTACTATTAGCAGACCTCAATTTAAAGTTTGGGAAACTGAGGCCTACCAAGATTAGGAGATTGACCAACATCAAAGTCTAGCCTAGGAAACTTTTAGGGGATCCACACGTCAAGACTATTTTCACAATGATACTAAGCAGTTATGTATATTCCATTTTCACTGTCACACACCTCCCCCAGTGTATATGACTTATGATATCATAACCGATGGAACACAGAAGCAGATAGGAGAACCCGGCTGCCTCCTGCTGTGCCAAACAGTAAGAGATGAAGTATAAAAAAATGACTCTTTTCACTAAGTTGTTTTTTGTTTTGGAAAACACAATCTTTTTTTTCATTAAAATATGTCATTTAGGGAAATATGCCATAGGTTCATTTTTTAATGAATTAATAAAAGGATGTTTAAATGTTTTCTCCATTTTAATTTCCAATATGATAAATATCAATAGATACAGTCCTCAGATCACAAAGGTTTGGGAACTGCTGGCAGAGACCCTGTCAGGACCAAGGTCCTGCCCTGGGACTCTGACCTCAGCCTTCACAACCCTGACTACGTGGGATCCTTCAGCAAGTTTCCTTAAAGGCCCGTTCCTCACATTCCTTTATATAGTTGAGAGCATAAAAGAAATACAATTTGTATGCTGGTTTTTGTCATTTAAAATGTTTACATTAGCATTTACCCAGGCCCAAACCCTCTAATGGCTTCCCATGTTATGTGGGATGGAACCCAGACTCTTCCCAGAGGCCCAAGGCATTTCCTGATCCCAAGGCTGCCTTCCTCCCCAGCCTCACTCACCACACTCTGGCCCCTCCCTCAGCCCCAGCTTCACTGATTACCTTTCTCTGGGACCCGGTTCATTCCTACCTCAGGAGATTTGCACTTGCTATGCCCTTTCCCTGGAATACTTTAACCCCAGAGTATCCATATGAAAATTTCCTCTGAACACTCAGGTCATAACTCCAATGTTACCTTCTCACGGAGACTTTTTACATTACCCCATTCTTTCTTAATGACAATTCTGAAATTTTCTTACTGATTGACTTCTTTATTGTCTTTATCCCACTAGGATATACTATCCATGCAACAGAGACGTATTAACCACTGTAACTCCAGTGCCTAGAACAGTGTCAGCTAATGGTAGGTGCTCCATAAATATTTGCTGAGTTACTTACTTTACAACTTTTTGTAAATGTTACATAGTCAACTTCCAACTAAAGTTTGCCCTGAGGATATGCCGCAGCTCCTCAAACTCAGTATGTCTAGACCTGAACTCATTCTCACACCCCTTTAACAAGGCCCTCTCCCTATGTTCCCCTTATCTGTTTCTGACACTGCTACATTCATCCCAGAACCCCAGCCAGAAATCTGCTATTTCTCTCCCTCTCAAACACCACGTATCAATTCAAGCCGCAAATCCCACTGACTTAACCATTCCAGATAGCTTGTGTCTCAGCCCAGCCCTTCTTTACCGCTGTGAGTTTCCTTCTGATGTCCTCCCTCCTAGGATGTCCATCTTCTTATTCCTCACCTGCTTCACTATGACTGATCCTTGAAGGGTTGGCCCAGGGACAGATCTTCCAAGGAGCCTTTCTGAGTCCTGCCCACTCCTACCCTCTAGGCTTGGGTTCCAGGCCACTCCTTGGTGGTCCCATGACACACACCTCACTGTTTCATAATTCAACTTGCAATTATTTATGTGCCAGTTTCTTTTCTTTTGAGAGAGAGAGAGAGAGAGAGAGAGAGAGAGAGAGAGAGAATGAGAATGTGTGGGTGTGTATGAGTGGGGGAGAGGAGCAGAAGGAGAAAGAGAGACAGAGAATCCCAAATAGGTTCTATGCTGAGTGATGTGGAGCTTGATCCCATGATCGTGGGATTATGTCCTGAGCCCAAATCAAGAGTTTGACACTCAACCAATTGAGCCACACAGGCAGCCCTCTTTGCTGATTTCTAGTCCCATTCCACTAGGATGCAAGCTCCTTGGGAGCAAGTTATAGGATTTATTTATCTTTGGGGGCCCAAGAACCTACATCAGTGCCTGGCACACGGCACGTATGTAACACAAGGATGCTGATGTCTTAAATGTAAGGGCATTGGAATCAGAAGATAGAACTGTGTGTCCTTGAATAAGGATACTCAATCTCTCTGAGTCTTGGGTCCCTAGGTTATAAAGTGGGGATTTGAGGGGAGCCTTTACTATCCAACCAAATGAATAAATGCCAATATACAGCACCCGACACACATATAGTGCTCAGTTAGTGAACACCTTTATTATATATGGGAGGGAGGGAGGGAAGGAGAAAGAGAGGAAGTGGAGGAAAGGAGGAGAGAAGAGCATTCAAGGATCCTAGCTATGAGTGGTAAGTTTAATTAATAAAGAAAAAGGTACATTTCTCCACTAATTGTAATTTTTATGAAAATGCAATTTTTAATTGCTACAGCCACATTTATTTTTATAATAAACTACTAAATGAAATAAATGGAAAATTAGGACAAGATTTAAAGGAAACTGAAAATCTTAATACAGTTAAGCATTTCCCTTATGAAAACTTAATTATGTCAATCACTCTTCAGCTCTAGTTTTGCCTCAGGCTCTACCAAAATGTGTTAACCTGAGTCATTCACCTTTAAAAAAAAAAAAAAAAACCATATTCCAAGAGTACCTGGGTGGCCCAGTTGTTGGGCATCTGACTTCAGCTCAGGCCAGGATCTCACAGTTCATGAGTTCAACCCTGCATCAGGCTCCATGCTGACAGCTTGGAGCCTTGAGCCTACTTCAGATTCTGTGTCTCCCTGCTCGCTTGCTCACATGCTTTCTCTCTCTCTCTCTTTCTCTCTCTCTCTCTCTCAAAAATAAATAAACATTAAAAAAATAAAAAAATAAACCTTTCTGGGTGATGTACATTGGCTTACCACAGTTTAGGCTTTAAGGGTCTCCACAAAATAAAACGTCACAAGCAGTATTTCTTCTACAATAGACTTCTCTCCTTGTAAGATATCTCCAACTACTTAAATAGTTATCCTGGTAAATGCTTCACTTCTCCTTAAGGTCCTTAGATAACCTCATAAAGTTTTTAAGGCCCCCTCTGGTGACTAGGACCAGCTGGGAGAAACACACTAGCCCAGACAACAACCTACATGGAACCCACCCAGGCTTCTCCCCTTCCAGGCATGTTCAAGCCATCTACAGACTATCTCCACCACATCCATCTCAAACACACATGTGCATACAATGCAGGTTGACCAGATGCCCCCCAAAAGATGGGAGAGGTAGAAAAAGGAGGGAAAATGATTGTTCTGGACCCTCTGGTGTGGGAAGCATTCTGGTCTGAGACTAGACCAGTCAAATGCTGGGAGCACTCTGATTTTCGGTGACTCAAATTATAAACAAAAGTTCTGTGAAAAAGTATTTGTCCTAGGGCTAGCCAAACCCCTCTCTACTTCCAAATTTTCTTTTCCCATATCCAATATTCTGAATAAGAGAAAAAAGCCATGCTCCTGTGATATACCACTAGTCTATTTGGAAACGTTTAAGTTTCTCTTCACAGATAAGGAAAAAAGAAGGGAGAGAAGAGTTCTCCATTTTTCCAACTTTCCTGTTTTCCTTAAGGAAAGCTTCTCCTTGCTCCCTTCTTTGTGGAAGCAATTTACCAAACTTATCAACCATTTTATATAGAGTAAAAATACTCCAGCTACAAATTATGATATAACAGCCTGAGGAATACACAATCTATGGTTTATAGACTACCACATTTAAATAGACCTTAATAAGGCCCTTAAGCACTTACCAAGGGTTTTCCCACTCTGAGGCCATTGGCTTAGCTCCTTGTTCAAATGACAGGATAGACTCCCATGTACCTCCCTCCCTTTTGCTGTGTGTTGTAGAGGAAAACTATATAATGATATTTTTCTTTTGGGCCTTAAAAAATATTTGTCATTTAAAGAAAACACATTGTGGAATAAGTATGAGGTGTTCAGTCTCAACACATCTGTTCCTAATTTGTGTAATTAACAGAAACCCACTAGCAAGAGCCAGGAAGCATGGCCCCAGCCTGAGCACCCACCCCCCTGCCTGGGTTTTCCACAAGCACATCTGGAAGGCAAGGGGGAAAGGAACCACCATGCCAGGTGGAGATGGACTCACAGGTAACCACATCCATGAAGTCATCAAAGCCTGGAGATTAGTCACACTCTAAAATTTCACATCCAAATTTTTTGAGTGTTCTTATATTGTTTGACAGAACTAAAGTTTTTCTAGACTTGACAAGATAATTGTTTCCATATCACAGCAGAATTTAAAAAAAAATACCACAGCTCTGTATCTCACTGACAATGATAAATCATCATCAGATAATATCACCGCATGAGTACACAGTGCCAGTAGTGGCATGGTTGCAGACGTGAACTTCCTAAAGAGAGGTTTCAACCAATGGTGGGGTGGTTTTTATTTTTTGGTTCTGTCTCTGGTAGGGGATGGTTCATCCTTTTTTTTTTTTTAAAGAAGATATAGTCATTCTCTCTTCCAAGTCTATGACAACTAGAGAACCCACTTATCAAGCAGAGTAGAGGGAGCACTGAAGAGAGCATCAGAAGATGTACAGTCCAGTTCTAGCCTTGCACACCACTGACTCTCAGATCTTGCAGGACTCAGGCTCCTCCTCTGTAAAAGGAGGGGCTGGACTCACTATCTCTGACATTCCCTGACAGAGTAAAGATTCTCGATTTCAGCAAAACATACACTTTTCATTCTGTGTCCCAGCTGTTTCTCCAAAGAAAGTCCACCCAGCAAGGCAAGTGAAAGGAGTGTTGTCCTTCCCAAGCAGATTCTTTCCCCATGTGTTCCAAAGCAACCACAACAGAGGCAGGGCACTGAAATTAACCGAGGGAAAGTCCACAAACGAAGTACAAGCCAGCCTGCATCACATCATCCATCTGAGATGTCCTAAGGCCACCACCATCCAACAGGCAATCAATGGTCTCACCCCCCAGTCCCTTGGAGCTTTGCACGCCACAGCCGGATTGACTTGCACATCTGCCTCAGCCCACCTACCAGGAAGGGACATTGATGGGAATCTCTTGGAGCTATCTTCAGAGAAGAGCCTGGATAAAATTCAGGTCCCCAGAGACAGGCCAACGTAGTCAAGAAATAGCACATGTCACTTCATCAAGAAATTAAACTGGTGTTTTTAAAAGTCAACATTGTGTGAAAAGCACAATCTGTTTACATTTGATAGATGTATTCAACTGCAGAGTGGCTTACTTCAAAGCAATCTATTGAGAGGTGTAGGAAAGAAGTACTAAAGTGCTTATGAATCGTATTGGGATTAGACAGAATTGGCCCGAAGATGTGGCTCATCCATGACAAATTTAATTCAAAAAACATCTTGTGGAAACATCCTTATTTTCCACCGTAAGTGACTATGGAGTTATTCAATATCAGTTTCACATTTACGAAAATAAGGTTGTTTCCAGACTAGAAGTTCCCTGAGGGCAGAAACTGCATCCCTCTGGTTCATTCTGGTGTCCTTGGAGAGCACTTAGCCCTCAGCTGGCCCTCAGTTTATTCTTGTTAAATGCATAAGAATTCAAAGAGAGTTGGTGTGTCAGAGGATGTGTGTGTGAGCCTCACTCCTGTCAGGATTGGACAGGTGACTGGGGACCAGGTCCCAAGGTAGGGCCTCTAAACACAGGTCTACTATTCTTAAATCTGCCAGGCTTTAGATTTAAAAAAAAATTTTTTTTTAATGTTTTAATTTATTTTTGAGAGAGAGAAAGAGACAGCATGAGCATGGGAGGGTCAGAGAGAGGGAGACACAGAATTCAAAGATAGGCTCCAGGCTCTGAGCTAGCTGTCAGCACAGAGCCCGACGTGGGGCTCGAACTCACGAACCATGAGATTATGACATGAGCTGAGGTCAGACGCTCAACCAACTGAGCCACCAAGGTGCCCCTAGAGTTTTTATTACTACTGGCTCCATTTCACCATGGAGATTTCAATTCCACTGAAGCAATGTAAGGAGAGTGGGAAGATCTCAGATGGCTGACTTTCACTGACAAACTCCAAGTGTTTATCTAATGGGTCTTAGGGCCTACGAAAGCTTGTCACCCAATGCCTGGCTTTGAAGGCTGAAGCCAGCTACGTGATTTCAACTGGGGGGGGGGGAATCACTGCAAAGTTGTCCCCTATTCAAAAATTCTCATTTTCTGCAGACTAGTGTCTCTCCCAAATATGTTATTTTATTTTCAGTTGCCTCATTTACAGAATATTGTCTTTGGGAAAACAGGGCTAAGAAAAAAAGCCAGAAGTTTTTTCAGTTAAACCTGTTGCTAATCAGGACCTTCTAGAGAGAGCCAGGGAATGGAAAAGATAACAGTCCCTACCGTTCCGAGTTCCACATCCATGTCATCCTCACAGCCAGTCCCCGGACTGCTAGCACACCAGGGTGTGCACATGCGGGTGAGGCTGGGAAACACCGCAGGCCCCATGGTCACAGTGGTATGACATGTTTCTACTAGACACATCTTGCTGCACATAATACTGTTAAGATGCCCCCACACACCAATGCCATGTGGTTTCCAAAGTGTTTCTGAATGAGTTCGTTTTAAATGGAATTTTAGCAATTGAAAAGAAATTTCAAATTCAACTACTCTTCAGATTAGTTGGAAAGCATTCAGTTAAGAGCGAAGGGCTTTTCTCTTGGTCCTCTACAGACTCACACCTTTGTACAAGTTAGTCCCTAAATCCCTGTGGGTAGCAAGATTTCACACCTTCAAACTTCCACTGAATTTTGAAAATATTCATAGCCTCCCTTCAGATTTATCGAGCCAGATCCTCACACATTTCTCCTCTTCTCCTTTTCTCATGTTAACTTCCATTACAGTTTTCTATTGGACCTATTTATCTATTTTATTTTCTGGATGAGAAAATGAGTTCCAGGTGGGTAGGATACTTGTCCTAGTCATCATTTTCTCTTCCCAAGATGGTAAACAAATACTCCTATTAGCAATTTGACAATGTTGTATGACTCACAGCTATGGGGAAGGAATGAATTATCAAATTTAAAGTAGAAATAATTTAAATATTCATAAAATCAGAAGCATCAAATAATTTTTAATAAGTCCAAGTTTCAGAATGCCATTAACAAAAATAACACTACTTAAGGAATATAAAACCAGAGATGTTTCTCAAAATGTGGTAAGTTTTTTGTTTGTTTTTTAAAGTTTATTTATTTTGAGAGACACAGAGACACTGCAAGTGGGGAGGGGGGCAGAGGAGGAGGGAGAGAGGTAATCTTAAGCAGGGTCCATGCTATGAACAGAGCCCAGTGCAGGACATGAACCCATGAAACCCTGAGATCATGACCTGAGCTGAAACCAAGAGCCAAATGCTCAACAAACTAAGCCACCCAGGTGCCCTAGATTTCTTTTTAAACAAGAAAGACACAAAGATTGTGGTCTTCGATATATAAAAGTTGATATGTATTCACATGTAATGATTTTTATAATCAGAAAAAAACTGAGGATACTGGAAAAGACTATAGAAGTTTAAACGTAAACACCCTGCTTTAGCATACAAAACAAGGCTGTTTTGTCCCCTGGATTAGAGTTAATTTGAAAAATCCAAGATTTTTAAAGGGAGAAACATATTCCAATGGGGATCATATTCTTAGCATCATTTTGTCCTTCATACATCTTCCTGCCTCCAAAACAATGGAACAAGGATAAGTAGCAGGGTGATGTCTGTTTTTGCAACCATTGCCATAGAGACATCTAGTCCAGAATTTCCCAAAGTGGATTCTGTATGGCATTGTTCTGAGGACAATATGCAGATTGCTTAGAAAAATGGGGTTCCATGCCAAATGAGTTTGGGTAATAATATCAAATCTCACAGGTTCTAACACACTATTTATTGGGGCATCATTATTGATACCAAGATTAGGCCACATGGGGAATTAACATTCCTATAAAACTAAGGCAGCCAAAAGCCTGAACTCTTAGTGTAAAAGTAAAGGAAGAACAAATCTTCACACTAAGAGGGACTACCTATGTCAACCTTGGCACCAGCTAAAGGAAGAGACAAAAAATTTCTTCTGACAATTTGAACCACAAATGATACTCATCAATGTTTGCAATTCAAATTTGAAAAGTCTTGCAACAGAGAAAGAGGTCGCAGGTAGGCAGTATCCCCAGAGAACTGGTAGAAGCCATAAAAATGCTCTCTGAAAAAAAAAAAAGTGACTTCAGGAGTGATATCATCAAGATGGCAATGCAAGTCATCTCCAGCTGCAGTCTCACTCACAAGAATACCACCAAGCACCAATCAACAGACAAGACACCACTGTGAAAATCCCAGAAGCAGAACCTGAAGCAAAAGCACACCACATTAGGTGGGCAAGAGGAACAACTCTACTCTGACCACATTCCCCTCTACAAGGCTGTCACAGTGCCTCACCAAGACAGCCCCTTGGGCCTGTGGTTTCTCCAGTGGGAAAAAGAGAACCTAAGGTGGAAGCTGAGCTCTCCCAGCATTGCATAACACTTCCTAAGAGTCCTACTCAGGTCTTGCCTCACGGGGATCACTGCGGGAATCTGCAGGGCTCAATCAATGAGGGTCAGATGGAGATGGAGATGGGAGGTGTAGCTTACAACAACCAGCACTCAAATCTTAATGGACCTCATTCCTATGTGCAGCAGCACTGGAGCTGAGATCCCTGCTGGGGATTGTGCCAATCTGCAGAGCCAAGTCAGTGGCTATGTCTTGTCTAAGAGCTTGGTTGGAAGTTCTGCCTGTTTGAATACCCAGCCAATGAGCTGTATTTGCCATGGAGCCCATTCTACGATCTCACCTAGGCAGGAAAGAAAACTCACAGCTCCACCCAACTGCTGAGTACAGCCTCCAGCTCTGCCCAACCAGGGACCCAGACATCAGCCCTGTTTATGCAGGACCCCAAGCCAGATTTAAATATCACCATGGCCCCACATAACCAGGAACCCTGAATGGTGACCCTAGGAAGCCTCAAATCCCAGTCTATTGTATCACTCATCCAGGGAATCCAGCCTACAGCCCCACCATCAGAGTTCAGCATGTAGAACTGCCCAATTGCTGAACACAGCCTGCAGCCCCATCCTGCCGGGGAGCCAAGCCAGTGGCCCCGCCCAATCCTGAGCATAGCCTGAAGTCCTACCTGATCAGGGAGGCCAGACAGTGACCCAGACCAATTTGGGAGCACACTCTGTGGCCCCAACTGATCACAGGACATAGGCCAGGCCCCACCCAATTACAAAGCCCTGCCTACAATGCTGCATGAACAGAGTCTAGCCAATAGTACCATCTGGTCAGGGAGCACAGCCCAAGACCTCATTCAAACATGAGCAATTCTAGATCCTAGCCTGTAGCTCTGCCCAATCACAGAGCCCAGCAAGGGACAGTCCCTCTGACCTCAGAGCATAGACAGTGACTAGAGACCTTGGAGGAAGCTCCACCTGCCCACAGATGCTGCCAGCTGTCCCACTGGAGCTGCGCTGTCTTTCCTTGCTAAAGCAAACTTGTAAAGTATTGGAACAGAGACCACCTACTCTAATGTGCTGATACCAACTCAAAGAATCAGGGTAAGAAAATCAGGTAAAATAACACTACCAAAGAAAACTAATAAAGCTTCAATAACTGAATGTAAAGAAATGGAGATCTATGAACAAATAATTCAGAATAATCCTCTTAAAGAAGCTCAGCAAACTATAAGAACACACAATTAAATGAAATTAGGAAAACAATGCATGAACAAAATGAGTTCAACAAATAGAAATAAAACAAACAGAACTCCTAGCCTGAATAATACTGACTGACCTGAAGAATTTAATAGAGGATATCAATAACAGGCTCAACTAAGCAGAAGAAAGAATCAGTGAACCAGAACATGGATCATTTCAAATTTTCCAGTCAAACTCATAGAAACACAAAGTAGAATAGTGGTTTCCAGTGGCTGAAGAGAGGGGGAAATGGGCAATTGTTTTTCCATAGGTATAGGGTGTCAGTTTTACAGGATGAAAAAGTTCTGGAAATCTGTTGCACAATGTACTGTTGTGAATGTACTTAACACCATTGAATTGTACACTTATAAATAGCTAAGACATCAATTTTCATGTTACGTGTTTTTAATCACAAATTTTGAAAGTATTTTTAAAATAGCTGATACAGAACATGATTATGTAACCGACTTCATATGATTATTGCAAATAATGACCTAATACAGGCAAAACATTTAGACAATGCCTGGTACACACTAAGTGCTATTTAGGTGTTAGCAATAATTGCAATTTGCTTTTATCTCTACTTGTTAGTGTCAACAATATAATGATTCCCCCTAGAAGATGACACCATAGCATTGATGCCATTACACAAGCACTGTCGTTGACTGGCTGCCTTTTCTTCTCCAACAGAAGGTGACAAATTACTACTTGCCACTCTCCTGACAAGCCTATCTGCTTCTCTGACAAGTCTGAAAGTAGGACCTTAAATTCTCCACAGTGTGGACAGCTAATAAAATTTGTGAGATCACAGTTTGCCATGTCCACTAAGAATGCACCACTCAGACATTTTTCACCATGCCTGGGAGACAAGCAGCAGCAGATACCACAGTCTGACACACAGCAGGGGATTAGCAAATAGTCATCCAATGAATGAAAGTCTGAAAGAGTGGGACCAAGGGATCTTGTTAAGTCTAAGCCCGGGTCCCAAATCATCATAAAAATTAGGGCAAAATAGTTAGCTGTCCAGGACTCTCCCCCAGTAGTTCAATTGGGTTTATGAGGTGATTTCTCTCTGCCTAAAGAGGATTTGCCCTGCTGTGTTTAAATCAACCAAGACCTACAAAAAAAAAAAAAAAAAAAAACAAATAAAACTGGAAATCCGCCGTTTTTCCTATAATGAAGCAATATATAAATCATTAGGAAATACATCATTTGTGGCCCAACTTTCATATTAACACAATACAACACACATAAAAAACACCATTCTACATTCTGAAATCAATGCCATAATCACACTGAGATCTTAAGACACAAGCCCCTTTCCCACCACACTGGTCAAACTGTATACATTTACACAGACCAGATGTAGAGCCTGCAGAGACACCCTGGTGTAGGGAGAGGAAGCGGCAACCTGCAGGAGTGACTGGAGGCTGAATGACTCTCCTTGCTGCATCTGCCTCAAGCACACAAAAGGGTTCTAGAAACACCCAACAACACGAAATGGCCAGATGCTTCTATATGCCAGGTGCCACTCAAGATTATGGATGGTACAGATGATTCAAATGTGCTTTCTTTCCTCATGGAGCTCATGGTTAAGCTAGATAAAACATAATAGACTAGGTAAATTGGGAAAAGCGATTCTCTGCCCTGAAACAGATCCCCCTTTTTCTCTTGACCATGTATTAGTGCATGTATAGCCTAAGGGGTAAAGTCTTCTGTAAGATGGGTAAAGAGATTCTAAATTTTCTGGAAAAAATTTATTTTGGGTGATAAACTGTTTGCTTAACTGGTCTCTCTGCTTCAGGAAAGATGAATAGAGTCTAGTATGGACTAAACAAAAAGTCAGCAGATTGGGTCTCATTCTGGGCTCTGTGTTCAAGGAAACATACCTTTGGACTTTCTTCTATATTGGCCAGCCCTGTGGTTCCCAAAATATGGTCCCCCACCTGCAACACCAGCATCTCCCAGTAAATTTGTTAGAAATGCAAATTCCTGGGCTTTATCTCAGACCGACTGAATCAGAAACTCCAGTGGGGCTCCAGCAGCTGTGCTGTTAAAGCCTCCAAGTGATTCCCATGCATGTTAAAGCTTGAGAGCCAACAGTCCAGTCCAACTCACCAGCACAGGAAAGCACACAAAAGGTCAGTCAGGACCGACCATGGTCAAGTAAAGATTGTGCAATTAACTTGAGATTTCAGTGGAAGGAAGGAAGAAAGGGAAGGAAGGAAAAGAGAAGGAAGAAAGGAAGGCAGAAAAGAAACATGCTTAGTTGAACCAAACATTTAAGAAATTTAATCGTAGACCAGTGAGTGTTTTACAACTGGGTTTAATCATCAGATACTCGGGTCTTTAGAACAATCATTGTTCTCTC
Source organism: Suricata suricatta (assembly GCF_006229205.1). Taxonomy (NCBI): domain Eukaryota; kingdom Metazoa; phylum Chordata; class Mammalia; order Carnivora; family Herpestidae; genus Suricata; species Suricata suricatta. The sequence goes on from NC_043708.1 coordinate 88,884,407, forward strand.
TTGCTGTTCTCTGTTAAAAGGTAAATACTGGTGACAGGATTGAAAATCTAGTTGCTTCACATCTGACTCTGACCAGTTTTATCAGATCTTAAAAGCAGAGCAGAAAATCACCTAAACGTAGAGGTTAGAAGTCACTGAACATTAGTTTCCAACTTCACAGTTTAACAAAGAAAATTTTGACAAGTAAACTTGCTATCCAAGCTCTGTGTGTCTATAAATACAAATCACTGACCACTCTTCTGTATCCTAAGAGGTTTAAATAAGAGTATAGGTATCCCTCCAAAGTTCTGTGATTTTTCAAAAGCCCCCAAACCTTTGCACTATGAAAGTTGGATCTCTTGGAAGCACTGATTAGCAAATTGTCTTGCTTCATCTTATGTGGAGGAGAAGTCTCCAGAGTAGGAAAGCACACGCCACATTCTCACATTTGTTTTTGTTGGACAAGGTGAGATTACGAGCAAGTAAGTCACACTCCAGCTTTCTCTGAACTCGTGCTAAGAAAACTGAACACTGTGTTTTTGACAAACTAAAACCAAGACTTTTGCTTTACTTCAATGTCTGGAGATTACAAAAAATACCAACAAAAATATCAACATAGTCTGCTTTTCGTTCTGGGCATGTTATCCATAAAAGAGAATATTAGGAATGGGTATAGGTGTGCCTCGTTTTAAGAAATCTCAACCTCACAGATAAAGGGAAAAATATACAACACCTGTATTTATATAGGCACCTACTTAGATGCCCTTAAATAATTCTCTTTTAAAATGTGCATGAGTAGGGGCACATGGGAGGCTCAGTCAGTTAAGCACCCAACTCTTGATTTCAGCTCAGGTCATGGTCGTATGGTTTGGGAGATGGAGCCCCATGTCGATCTCTGTGCTGACAACATGGGCACTGCTTGGGATTCTCTCTCCCTCTCTTGGCCCCTCCCCTGCTTATGCGCGCGCGCGCACACACACACACACACACACACACACACACACACACACACTCTCTCTCTCTCTCTCTCTCTCAAAATATATAAATAACCATTTTAAAAAAGCCCAAATATAAAAATGGATAAGGGTAGACAGAAAAATAGAATCCTAATTTATTAATTGCTAATGTTTCTTTGTTGCCAACATTATCTATTTTTTCAATTTTTATCTGATGAAATGCTGTCAAAACAGCCTTAATGTTAGGATATCAATTATTTCTCCCTAATTTAAAACAGATTTGCTATCAGCCCATATACAGTCAGTGTGTTGGGTAAGTTGACTATCTTCTGAAAAGAAATAGTCAACATTCCTTGTAAGTGTTTCTTAGTCTTCTATTCTGAATTAAAGCTTCACATCAAGTTAATCAGTGGTCATTCCAAAACATTTCAATACAAATTTTAAAATGCACAGGAAAGAGTACTCGTTGGTTACCTAAACACATAAATAAATAAATAAATAAATAAATAAATAAATAAATAAATAAATAAATGAAATTCCAGCTAAATGTATATTTTTTTGTGTTTAAAGCCAAAGTCAACCATATATTACATAACTGTCATACTACGATTTGTATTAGACATATAAAAATGCACTCTATCAACAAAGAGCCATGTAGAACAGTCATTTGCAATTCAGGGGGATCTAATAAAAGAAAGAAAAGTATTTTTTTTTTTTTACCAACCTGGGCTGAGAAACCGCAGAAGAAACCAAACCAGAAGTGCACAAGTGTAAATGCAAAATTCTTATAGAAGAAATAGCATAGGAATTTGCACATTCGGAAATAGGACCACCTTCCATGAACAAGGAGAAGCCTTTGGAGGTATCTAAATTGTGCAAATGAATAGTCACTGGCTAGGACTGCCTGCATCCCTTCCTGACCGCTGATGCCAACACCAATGTGAGCACCTACAAAGGAAAAGAGGAACATTTTCAGTCCCTGAACAAAGATACAATCTTTTTTTTTTTGGCCATTATTTATCTATAGAAATCTTTCAGCTACAGAACTTATACTTTTTCACAAATATTATCTCATGAAATACTTATTAGTTATTTATCCTAGTTTTACAAAAGAGGAAAGTGGCCCCAAAAGTTTAGTCATTTGCATAAGGTTTTACAACTTGTAAGTGGCTAAACTGGGATTAAACCCAAGTGTTGGGACCGTGGATGCAGTGTTCATTCCTTACACCACAGCTAGCTAGTATACAATATAAAGTGAGCCATGTCCTTCTCTAGTCTAAATCAATATCCTTTTCTAGTCTAAAAACACACAATATAAGGTGAGCAATATCCTTTTCCAGACGCCTTCTTTTAATTAAACACAAAGTTGGGGGGGGATTATGATGCTAATAATGCCAAATGCATTGGATCCAAAACATATTCATTTCAAAACCAGTGGGAAAATTAAATTACAATTCAATCTCCATTACATCTTGCCAAATGCTGAACCTGATGACTCCTGGTATACAGCAGACCATATTGAATAATATCCTCTTACATTTGATCATGCTGACATCATTGGCTCCGTCACCTATGGCCAAAGTGACAGCATTTCTGTACTTCTTCACCAGCTCTACTACTTGGGCTTTCTGGAGTGGGGTGACTCGGCAGCAAACCACAGTCTTACACATGCAGGCAAGTTCTAGAAGATCATCCTTGATATCACTTTCTAATGCGTGGGCCTATGTTATTTTAAAAAAAAAAAAATCCAGGTTAGGACAAGAAATAATCAATGAGAGATGTCACCTGGGGAGCAGATTTCTTGTTTCTCAACTGATTTCTTTTCCAAATGGTTTAACTAATTTCAGCAAGTCATTGTTGACCCAGAATCACATAAACAACTAACTAAAGATGAGCACGAAACTCCTACTAAGTGCCAAGGAATTTTTAATGAATATAAAAGACACAGTGCCCTTGTGTGTCCTCCTTGACACACTATCATGCTGCATTGGTAAGATACAATTAAATGCCAGAAAAGCTCCAGAATCCACTAAAATAGAGAAAAGCAAAGGAACAAGCCTACCCTCCATCTCACCAAATTTAGAAAGGACGACAAAACAATGACGACTTCTTTGTTCTACGTAATGGAACTTTTGTTTCCTTTGCATTGTTGTTTTGTATAGTTAGTGTTTGTTGTGGTGGTTGTTAATGGTTGTGCAAATGAAAAGCAGATGACCTGGAAATTAGCCCTTGAAAAACAAAGTGACTAAAATCAACAGAAGCCTGTGCAAAAGGGTGGCATGCAACCTGTGTCTCAGGCAGGGTTCCCAACCAACTCCAGCCTTGATCTTCTCTAAATAACCACAGACTTTATGTATGCGAAGACTGGAAAAGAGAGCATAATCCTTAACTGTGCACTTTGTTTTCTAGAAATATCTCACTATACGTTATTTAATAAACACAGTGAGAGGAAACAAATCCTCCTCAACTTTGAGTCCCTGGTATCTCTGAATGAATCTCTAGCAAGATACTCACAGCCTATCACAATCTAGCCTCTATGTTCCTTTTGAGTGCTGGCTTCTACAACCACCTTTAAGTTTTACTCTGTATCCCATCATACCAAATTGCTTGCTTCTATAACATGACAGGTTCTTTCTTGCCTCTGTGCCTTTGTACTTGCTGCTCCTTTGCCTGAAAGCATCACTTCCTCCAGGAAGTCTTCCCCGACTTTTACACAAGGAACTTAATGCGTCTGCCTCTGTGCTCTCAAAGCCTTGTGTTCATTCCTCTATATGGTATTTGTCATACCAGTTGAGATGGGCTCTCCCACTAGATGGCAATCCCTAAAATAAGAACCGTGTTCTCTTCACATCCTTATCCTCAAGCTCTAGCATCTTGACATGAGTGTGCTTAATAAATGTTCATGATATCAATGAAAGGATGGGTGAATGAATATAAAGCATGACCCTAATGTAGAAAGTTCTTACATCAAAGCCTATGATTCCTAGGGGAATCTGTGAGTTAGCTTTCTCTTTCTAAAAGAGAAAGCATGTAACTGGTTGTCTGAATGGTCTCCTTTTCTTTCTTTCTTTTTCTTCTTTATTATCAAGTGAAAACCTAGAATCAGACTCTGAGAAGAAAGGACCCAATTATATTCCACAAAGCATCAAGATTTGAGCAAATTGCAATCATGACTTACTTTTTATTTTTTTTTTTGAGCTAGAATTTGACTTACTTTTTAAAAAAAGCTTCTGATCATACCAGCAGTAAGTAATGTAATCAATTCCCCTTAAATGAAAAATGACATTTCATGGTTTCATAAGCTTTGGGCTTTGAAGCTAAAAGGGTTCTTAAAGAGCATCTATCTTAGCTCTTCCTTTCAAGAGATTTAGAGACAAAGGAAGAATAGTGTACGTTATCGCCTGGGTAGTCTAAACCATCACACATTGGCTTCTTTAAGTCTGAGGGAAAGTCAAAGCACAACTCATTAGGGACCTTTCCATATTGTAGTCCTTGGGAAGTTCAGCCTGGAGGCCACCAGCTCCAAGCCCAGTTGACAGGCTTATAATTTTCAGTTGCTGCTCATCTGTGCAAGGGAGAAGTTCGTGTCATCTGGACAAACTTTCAGCAGAGCTTGGCCTGCAGCTGAGCTCTGTAACTTTCCGTGGTGTACAAGGCAACACATCATTACGTCTGGAATCCAGCTGGATAATGCTCTGAGTACTAAGAGCTAACAGACAGCTGATCACAAGTGGGGGGAAAACACAATATATTCATATCCAACTTCTTTTGTCCTCTAAGAAACTGTCTACAAGAAGATACGCTTATTTTCTCAACTCCAAAAGTGAAAAATGATCATCAAAGCTGGGGAAAGATGTGAGATTAGCTCTTGGTGCATATAAATGATAATTTCACTGGAGTGCAATCAGAGCTTTTGTTTTCTAAATTAGAAACTCAGAAGAGTGTTTTGATATTTGTTCAAGATTTGGAACCTGAACTACATTAAAAGCACAATGCAAGTTTATTCTATTACGACAAGAACCAGATTTCCTAATCAAAGCAAATTGTTTGGCATTGCTGTAAAATACTGCTATGTAGAAAAACCACCAGAGGTATCTTAATGGCAATAATTTGGCGTGGTAATTATATGAAGATCAGGTTGTACCTTGCCAAATCACAAACAACAGCAAAAGAGTAATTGGAATACATTTAACAGTTGCATTATTTTAATTAAATAACAGTGAGCTGTGACACTCTCCTTAGAAAAGCACTTAAACAATACTGCTAATGGTTTACAGTCATTTAGACAAGATTGATATTCTGTGAATACAGTATTCCTTTGGACCCTCCCTTTCACTGGTGGTTCAAGCAATAATATATGAAATATATATCAGAAACTTCCTTTCCCCTTGCAAACAGGAAATCATTGTGTACACCCTTGTTTCTAGTAGTGTCATTTGTTTGGAAAACACAAAAGGAGATCTCATTATGACAGCACAAAAGAGACACTTATTGGAATAAAGGAAAAGAAAGAAAAAGAGCCTTAAGCAAACTCACCAAACTGTGGCCATTGATGATTAAGGCATAATCTCCTGTTACAGTTTCTTCTACAACTGAGTCCAGCTCCAGCTGCTGTTTTTCGAAAACTACATGGCCGTTGGAAAAACTTCTGTTTTGTCCAAACAAATTTTCCTTTGCTTTTCTTGAAGGAGAAGGGGGAACAAATCATAATAAGTATACAGAGCATACCTATTACTGTGACAAGAGACCGGCCTGCAGGTAAATTCATCTCGTCACCATTCAGATGGACTATGGCATAAGATTCAGTTACAGAAACCAAGTTGGATAGTTCTTTGTGACTGGGAAGCCATAGCAAATTTGCAAATTCCAGGAAGTCGGAGTGTAAACAGAATGAAAACAATCATTTTGAACATTTAAAATTACCCAAAATCTAAATGACCATCTCGAGCTGGCTTCAACTAGGTAATATTTTTTTAATGTTTTTTATTTATTTTTGAGAGACAGAGAGAGACAGTGTGAGCAGGGGAGAGGCAGAGAGAGAGGGAAGTACAGAATCTGAAGCAGGCTCCAGGGTCTGAGCTGTCAGCACAGAGCTCAACACGGGGCTCAAACCCAGGAACCGTGAGATCATGACATGAGCTGGAGCCGGATGCTTAACAGACTGAGCTACCCAGACGCCCTTCAACTAGGTAATGTTGATACGTTTGGTATATAAGGTTGTCTGTGCTTCAAAGACTTGAGAACCACTGGTCTGGCATGCAATATCATTACATAATGAAAAGGGAAAGACTAAAGATCTCCTTAAGAGATCTTCTAGGAATTCCAGGGCATCAATATATAAAATAAATTCATAATTTGCAGAAAATTGTCATATAATCTCACCTAAAACAGATTATATGGTTTTTATTTATTTTTGAGAGACAGAGAGAGACAGCATGAGCAGGGAGGGTCAGAGAGAGAGGGAGATACAGAATCTGAAGCAGCCTCCAGGCTCTGAGCTAGCTGTCAGCACAGAACCTGACGCGGGGCTTGAACCCATGAACCGTGAGATCATGACATGAGCTGAAGCAGGATGCTTAACCGACTGAGCTACCTAGGCACCCCAAGAAGCACATTTTTAATGTGACGATAAAACTGAATGTTATTAGAAAATAATGGACTCTCTTAAGTGAAAATTGTCCTCATGAGCTCAAACAATAGAATAAATCTCTGAAAAAGAAAATATAGACACCACAAATAGAAGGTTGTTCTAAATGGAAACTCACTCCAGTGCCCTAGATCTGATTAGCAGGTTAATCCTGCCCACAGTCTTCCATCTCTGCTATTTAAGAAGAAGACTGTATGGTCACTTAACATGCTTAAGACACATTTTACTTTTTTCTTCAAAATGGACAGATAATGCCTTTATTGAAAGGGAAATTTCCTCTCCAAGGACAGTTAAAGGACAGGTTTTGAAGTAACATAGGGCAAGCTGACATGACTCCAGAACTTTCAACCATCACCAGAGAGCCACATGGCAGATGCTCCCTGAAGATGAGTGCCAAAGCCAGCCACAAATACAACGGGCTACAACCTGTATATACAAAAAGAGGACCCCAGAGAAAATGGGGGAGTAAGAGGCCAGAAAATGGATGTTTTGGCTTAAAGCACAATAAAATGGTTCCCCAAAGGCTCATTGTAGGTGGAAAACATTTATTAAAATGGCTTTATGCTATAAAAAGAAAGCAATGTTCACTGTACAAAAATGACTATTTTAGCCCTTAGCTTTCTAATTATTGAAAATGTAACACTATTTATATGCAAAGTTAAAAAAAAAAAAAAACCACAATACAACATATACAAAAACACCCTTATCTTCTGGCTCAACATCTCCTTCTGCTGTCCAGGATCAAAATCACAGCCTGCATTTAGGAACCCAAGGAACTCAGAGATTACATGTCTCTGGCTCCAAGAATGATATTATCATGCATTTAGCAATCAGTCTGCAGAATCAAAGAAAAAGATTTATAAAGTCAGAGTGCTATGTGTGAAATTTAGGGAGTTAAGGTGGGGGGCATGGGTGGGTGGAGAAGAGACGTGAAAAAACATTGTGTTAAGTGGGAAAATCAGACTTTTACATCAGATTACCATGCCAGGGAATCCTCCTAAACAGTCATGAAAATTTACTGTCCCATATAATGAAGAAAGCTAGAAAAACAAGCTCCTCAGAAATGAGCATTTTTCTGACAATGTAGCAGAGCTCATAAATTGGGTCTTAAGAAAAGCACCAAAGGGCAAACATCTCCCGAGGTTTCCTTTTTAGTAAAGTTCTCACTTGCTGTATAAATGACTCAACCTCTGTTTCCCCCCGCCAGAGAATAAAAACATTCCAAAGAAGGGTGAAGTTCATGAAAGTATTGGCTGAAATTCTATTTACTTAGGACTTTTTCCCCCCTAAACTGTCTTCTTAACATCTCCAGGCAAAAAAGGGACAGTTTTTTTCAGTTTGGATTAAATTCCCATTGCGTTCCCTCCGCATGGGCCAACCCTCCTCACCAGACTGGGCTCATGCATTTTCAGACCTTTGCCCACGCTCTATCGCTATCATTTCTTTTTCTTCCTGGAACTCAGCTCTTAAAATACCAGCTGGCTCTTGAAAAAACAAACAACAACAACAACAAAACCAATTTATTACAAGGGGAAAAACTACACATGACTCCCTTCCTTGAATAGGAACTATAGATTTTTGCAGGCAACACACAATGCTTAACCACAGAGCACAAATAACAAATGCTAAAACAAAAGAGTGCCTGTTTTCTCCCAAGCTTTGTAATGCAGGGCAGTCTATTATGATGCTGGCACGAAGACACCCATTAATGGCTGAGGCAAGTGTGGCGTTCACAGCTGTGTGCCACGGTAAACACAGAAGAGCACAGTTAGGCCCATGTTGGCCTCCATGTGCTCTGCACTCTATAAAAAGAGATGGTAGGGAAAAGGATCATGTGTCAGTGCACTCTGTTTTCAAACATTTTCTGGACCTGTTAAGGAAACACAGCACCACGTTTAAAAGAAGACAACCCTGACTTCAATATAAAAGCACTGATCTTGGAACCTGGAGAGTTAGGTTCAGCCCAAGGTCGGCCTGCAACATCTCGTGTGCCCACAGTCGGGTTATCTGACCTCCAGCTACTTGACAAGTCAGTTACAGACCCAGTCAAGAACCTATGTCTTCAGTTCTCAGTCTCCCACACTAAACTGAATTATGTACAGAGTCGGCCACAGGCTTCCTCCAGGATGGGACAATGACAGTGCCAGAGGAGCAGTTAAGGGATGTGACCACGTCAATGGTAGACAAAGGGAGGAAGTACATGAAATTTTGATTTCAAGCACCTGTTACATTCCTTCCTACCCACGTGATCTTTAAGACAGTCAACCCCTAAACCTGTATTTTATTAGCAATTGGGGGATGGGATGGACAATTAGACTGGTTGTCCCCAGCTATGAAAACTGGGCAGCTGCACCAGTGTGTACCAGAATATCACCAAGATTTCTTAGCACTATAAAATTTAAAGGTTTATAATGGAAACTTAACCTACTGTAACATTTTGCCTGGGTGACTAGAAGTTGGAAATGAAGAACAAAATGCACTTTGTTTGGCCTGCACAGTGTTTTGAAAAATCTGCATGAGTTTACAGACAACCTGATTTCACTTTCTCCCAAGGCTTCACCACTCCCTAATGTCTGATATACAGCCCAGATCACGCAACTAATGTTATCTGTCTGGTTCTGGAACCTTTTGCATTTGAGAATTCTGCTCGTTCAAACAGATAACTTTCTACCAGGTAGTGCCCAAAAAAGTGTAACGTGTATTTTGTGAATTAAAGAAGTATCAATTCCTAGGTACATCACTAGGATATTCCTCAGAAGCAGTGGAGTCATGTCATGGTTTAATTAAAGGACATGAATTTTTCCAACAAAACATGTGATCAATACATCAAAATGAAACATGGTGTTGGCCTGTCAGCCCAAGAAAAATTACATTCTTAGACTGTCTTCCTTTGGGAAGGAGACATGTATATGTATTGGCAAAATATAATCAATGCAGTAATCTTCTGAGAAACCATATAAGAGTTTCATTGTAGATTTCTGGGCATGCCTTTAATTCTAAAACAGTTACGGTGGCAAAATTAACACAGGAGCCAAAGTGTCTAAAACAATTTCATAACACTGAGTTTGAAACAAGCTACATGGATGATATGCATAAGAATTATATTTCCATGTTTATGAAGTAATCTAAACACATATGATAGGTTTAAATATAACCATTTAGTTCATTTCCTACTAATAGCTACTGTCATTTAGATCCTGTTCTTTTGATACACCTTTCTGGATTGTTTTTGCATCAACTCCCACTGAACTCACATACATATATACAAATACATTCTTTGGAAAAAAAAAGGAATCATACTGTATATGATATTTTGTAATCTATTTTTTTCACCTAAGTTTACTGTGGACATTTTTCAATGTCAGTAAACATATAATCACTTTTATTAACTGCATACTATTCCATTGCTGAAATATGTCATAGTTATTAACAAAATCCCTTGGGGCTGAGTATCTGAACATTTTCTAATTTTCCATTATAATTGATAAACCAACCAATATTTCTTTATATACATATTCAGACATCTTTCCACTTGTTTAAGGACAATTCCTGGAAGTAGTGATCATTGGATGAAAAGTGTATATATATGTAATTTAGAAATATGTTGTGAGTTTACCCTCTAGAAAGTTTCTATCAACTTATACTCCCAACAATAGTTTATAAGAATTCATATTTCTCCACATTCCTTCCACATAATGATAGTTATGCCATCTACTTAGTCAGCCATAGGCAGTTGGATAAAATCTTGAAGTATTAACTTTGGTTCTCTAACCCTCCTGTAATCACCACCAGTACCATAGATGACGCTTTTTACTTGAGAAACATCGCTTGCCTCAGGAGATCTCACAGAACCAAACACAGAGAGAACAAAAAAGAGTCATGATCTTGCTTTTTAGGTACCAAAATAGACTCTTGAAACTGATAGCAGCACTGATCTTCAATTTCACTATGGGGTTTCAAGAGGGAATAAAAAGTTCTCCCTTTAATCCTTAAAGAAATCAGGGCATAAAATGTTGCCATAAGCAACAGAGTAGAAAGCCAACCAAGCCTAGAGGAAAGAGACTATGAAGAGAAGCTTAGATGCTGGTGAGTCACTAAAACAAAGAAAACTCATAACCTGCACCAGTAGTGGATAGAGGAGTGTGTGGGTAATGGAATCCTAAGTTTCTGGGAATCTCAGTATAGAATAATTGCCACTGAAGTATGGTAACAAAGAAGATAGAAGACTAAAGGTATTTCAGGAACAGAGGTAGCCAGGTGAGAATACAAGTCTTCTTGGATACAGAGATGAAGAGCAGCCACACTTGCCCTGTTTCCCCAGAAGCATGTGGAAGTCAGCCAAGAGGGACACCCAGCAACCCAGAGAGACTGAAGACCAGATAGGGACACAGCAGTGAGAAATGCTAGATACCAGTAGGGTAAATGCTGAGGATCAGTTACAGGTAAGGCAACCGTACATCTTAGACTTTACTCAAAAGTACTTAGTTTTATTCTGTCACCAGGCAGAAAAAAAGTTCAAGTTCAGTTTTATAAAATTTAAAGAGTTTCTGTTCTTACACAGTGGAGTGTATTCTGGGCTGTGAAATTCAGACAAACTAGAAATTCTGAGTCCTAACCATTCTAACTCCAAAAGAGCTGTCAGGTTCACTCCCCTCTTTCCTCCTCTACTGTTAACAGCCTCAATTCCTTAATTCGACCCTTATCATCTGTGAACTTGGGTATACCAACAGCCTCCTAATTAATCTCCTCATAACATTCATTTTCCCACCAAACATGTCCATCGACCCAGTCACTATAGTGTTACTTCTAAAATGTAGAATTGGGCTTGTCACTCATCTGCTTAGAAGCCACCCACATCACCCAACAGCTTCAGGATAAAATATAACCATTTTCACTTGTCAATCTATCACCAATCTCCGAAAGTTCTATCATACATTCTAGCTACAACTTGGAATATTTTCCCTAGAATACAACATGGTTTCTTGCATGTTTCTATGCCTTTGTGTGTGCTGTTCCATCAATATGCAATATCCTATCCAATGTAACCAATGGAAGAAGGAGATCCATAAAGATTGTAAGGGGTCAGTGTGTTATCTTCAATATATTAAGAAGGTTAATAAAAAATGCGGATTGTTCTATGATAAGAATATATAGACTCCCCACCTTTTTAAAAAGTTTTTCTTAATGTTTAGTTATTTTTAGGAGAGAGAGAGCTGGGGAGGGGCAGAGAGAGAGGGAGACAGAGGATCTGAAGTGGGCTCTGTGCTGACAGCAGAGACCTCAATGAGGGGCTCAAACTCACAAACCATGAGATCATGACCTGAGGTGAAGTCATTTGCTTAACTAACTGAGACACCCAAGTGTACCTACACTCACCACTTCTTTTGAGTTTAGTGTTATTTTTGGCTACCATTACATCAACCTAGTGTAGAAAACTGCTAATATCAAGCTGGTTAGAAGCTAAGTGCCTATTTGACATGGGCAAATACTGATAGAATTTTATTTTTATATAATTTTAATATACACTCCAGAGACTGTTGGAGAAATGTTAATAAAGGGAGCCCCTGTTGTGGAACAGCAGCTAAGCAAAGAGAAAAGGGGAAGAGAGGAAGTGGATAGACAGGAGGGAAGGCAAGAAGCATGCTTGTTGGCCATAAATCTTTACATTCTTATCTCTTTTAATCTCTGAAATAAAATAATCTACAGAGTAGATATTTGTATATTTTACCATTTACAAATGAGGAAACCAATTGAAGAGAGGTTGAATAGCATACTGAAAGTGAGTCAACCTGCAAGTTGAGTACCAAAGCTGAGATTCAGACTTGGATCCCTCTAACACAAAGCCCATACCCTTCTTCTTACTCTTGCTGTCACTCCCTGGAATTTATTCTGCTCTCATCAGTACACTGGTGTGTAACCTTAAGTGAAGCGGCAAGATGCCTCAACAGCTACATTTTTTATATCAGTCATTTAAAGGGAGTGAGAACACATCCAAGATATAAGGGAGACACAAAGTGATTTGGTGTGCAGGATCTGGGACCACACTAGATTCAAATACCAGCTGAACCACTGGCCAGTTGTGAAACTACAGGCATGTTATTTAGCCTACCTATGTCTCAACTTCCTGATCTGTAAAATAAGTATAATTATAATGCTTACTATTGGGTTGTTTGGGGAATGAAATGTAATACAGATTCCTGTTTATAATAGTGCCTTGCGCATGGTCTCAAAGCATTTAGCACATGGCTCATCAGAATCTTGATCTGCTTACATCCATCTTCCTTCAGCAAGAGTTAAATTCTCCCAAAAACAAAAGGTCATTTAAAGAGAAAGATTTTTCTTTAAATAATTTTTATTAATTATTAAACAAATTATTAATATTTCCCTAACAAGTTCCATAGGGTCTATCATTAAACTTGTATAAAATACCAATAATAAAATTATATCCATAATAATTAGATTTCTCAATTTACTTGGCAAAGACATGCAGTCTCAGTCATAGCGTCTACCAGCATGTACAGCAGTTTCCTACCATGGGTAAGACAGTATAGAAGTTGGGAAATTTAATCTACAAGGTAGCAGTTAATGGTGCTAATAATTAAGCCTTCCTTTCTTTTTGAAGTAGGGATGGAAGGAACATACATCAACATCATAAAGGCCGTATATGAAAAACCTATAGTTAAAATCATCCTTAATTGGGAAAAAGTGAGAGCTTTCCCCCTAAGGTCAGGAATACAACAGGGATGTCCAATCTCACCACTGTTGTTCAACATAGTACTGGAAGTCCTAGCCTCAGCAATCAACAAAAAGAAATAAAAGGCAGCCATTTTGGCAAGGAAGAAGTCAAACTTTCAATCTTCGTGGATGACATGATAGTCTACATGGAAAAACTGAAAGACTTCACCAAAAAATGGCTACAGTTAAAGCATGAATACACAGTCAAGTACACAAATCTGTTGCATTTCTATACACCAAGCATCACAAAGAGAAATCAGGAATTGATCCTATCTACGATCGCATCCAGAACCATAAGGCACCTAGGAATAAACCTAACCAAAGTGGTAAAAAATTTGAACACTGAAAACTAGAATGCTGGAGGAATTAAGATGGCAGAGAAGGAGGGGGACTGGGATCCTCCTTGTCTCTTAAACACAGCTATCTGAGGTCAGAACACTTTGAACCCCCAAGAAATCTATCTGTGGAGTGACAGAAAAATCTCCACAGGTGGAGAAAGACAGCTTGGCAGGAAAGAGGTGCATGTATGCAATTGGGGGAGATAAAATAGCATAGGCACAGAGGGGAGGGATCCCCTTCTGTGGAGAGACAAAAGGGAGAGAAAGAAAAACCTCTCTAGACCACAGATTTGAAGGGGCACATGCACCCCGATGCAGACAGCAGCATTATCAACAATAGCCAAACTACGGTACTAGCCAAAATGTCCATTCAGTGATGAATGGGTAAAGAAGATGTAGTGTGTGTACACACACACACACACACACACACACACACACACACTTGGTGATTAAAAGAACGAAGTCTTGCCATTTGCAACAGTGTAGATGGAACTAGAGTGCATTATGCTAAGCAAAATTAGAGAAAGAAATACCATATGATTTCATGGAATTTAGGAAACAAAAGAGATGAACATAGTGGAAGGGAAGGAAAAAGAAAATCAGATAAAAACAGAGAGGGAGGCAAACCATAAGAGACTCTTAAATATAGAGAACAAATTGTGGGTTGCTGAAGGTGAGGTGGGGGCAGGGAATGGGCTAAATGGGTGATGGGCCTGTAAGAGGACACTTGTGATGCACATTGGGCATTGTATGTAAGGGATAAATCACGAAATTCTACTCTGGAAACCAATACTACACTATGTTAAGTAACCTGAAACTGAAAAAACAAGACTTCCTTTTCCCCCCCCAAAGTTCAGGATCAAAAGTATAATGATGGAGACACATAACGCTCCACTGTTGGGTTGAGGGAAGGTTATCCCCATCTAGAATGAACCAAGATACAAGCAGTTTGCCTCTTAATAGTCTGCTTGGTCAGACTCAAGATGCGCTGAGCTTAGAGATGCTACTACAAGCATGAACAGGCAAAAATTGTTATAAAGCAGCATTTTTTTAAAGTTCTGGGGAAATAACTATGCAGACTTTTAAAATGTTATTCTTAAAATGAAAAATCAAGGGATAAAATTGGCAGGTTATAAGAAATGTTATTTCTCAAAATTTGTTTGTCTACCCTTACCTAATTTCAACACTTACATATTTTCTGGTTTATGTAGCAGTTACACAAATTTCACAGTATTCTATATCTCCTAAGCATTAGACATTTGAATTTAATAGTAACTATGTCAAAATATCTACTTTCTTTAATGCTGAAAGACTCTACTCCAACATTACGTACCATCTCCTACAGCTGTGTTTTCCAAAGTTATCCGATCATAATTTCATCTAGGTGCTTATGAAAATACAAATTTCCATATCCTTTCCCCTGGAGGTTAATTTGGGAGCCAATGTGAAGAAGCTAGTGAATTGCTGTTTTTAACAAATGTCCTCATTGAATCCGATCACTCATCATATAAGAGCTATTTCTAAAGGACAACTCAATGTAAATAATTTGAAATCCTTCTCTAAAAATACTTGGAAAATGTCAGAGGACTGAACATGACACTTCACTACTGATATCAAACTTATCTCAGTTTGTCACTAGAATGAATAGTTTAGGAAACATGCAGAAAGAGGTCTATACTAACTAAGGCCACAGGAACTATAAAAGATCTTTCTACTTTCTCAACTATCTGACCCTCCTTTTCCCTCCTCCCCCACTCCCTTTCTTTCCTCCTCCCTTTAACACTTACCTGAGTTCTTCTCTGACTTCCACTGCCGTATTCCCTGCTATAATGAACACATCATTCATGTCATCGGTCAGTATGTTGCAGGCATAGCCAATGTTGATGGCAGTTTCTGATATAAAATAATGTTCCGTTAGAATGTTACCTAATAACATGAGTACCTTTTCCATGAAAGTTTTGAGGCATTACTCCTTAATTTCAGAGAGAGCATAATGAGTACTAAAACCCAAGAAACTCAGAGCTAAATTAAAAACCCAGGTTCCATGACCAAATTCACTACTTGCTAAATCCATGGAAAAGTAGCAACATCTATAAATCCTCAGCCTTCTCATCTAGTTTTTGAAAAAAACTTATTGATTCCCAAAATTAGTACTTAAGAAAATACCCTATGATCCTGTGGTATGTATGAATAAGTTTTTCACCTTAAGTCCCAAATACTGCCTCTGAGAGAGCTGACATATTTAATTTCGCAATTATTCAATCTGACAAGGGAGACACATTGAAAACAATTCACAAAATCTTTCGTTGAACAGCAAAAACGCTCTTATAATAGCTTTATAGTTCTCCCACATGCAACACTGCCATTTTCCCATTAAGTAAATAAAACTTTGGAATGTGATGATCACCTCAAGGACCACCCAGGAATGCTGCTACTAGGTAACCGGAGAACTGTATGATGTTGAGCAATACTTTCTCTCCTTCTGCGAACTGGACCCTAGGAGAGTTAAGTGACTTTTCCATCTTGGGTAGGGTCATTTGTTTCTAACTCTATTGAGTCATTAGGCTCTAGTTCTTTTTTTCTTACTGTTTATTTTTGAGAGACACAGAGACACAGAGTGAAAGTGGGGGGAGGGGCAGAGAGAGAGGGAGACACAGAATGTGAAGCAGGCTCCAGGCTCTGAGCTGTCAACAGGGCTTGAACTCACAAGTGGTGAAACATGACGTGAACAGAAGTCAGATGCTTAACCAACTGAGCAACCCAGGTACCCCGCTCTAATTAATTAGTAGGACAATTAGATTTTTCCTAAGTCTGAAGGCAATTGATAAAACCTTAGCATATTTTTGTATAAGCCATAGAAATGAAAGCTAAATGAGAATAAACTTGTAGATATTCATAACTAAGTGAAATAATTATGAATGCACCGACTGATCAACACCAAACTCTAAGAAGTCTCTTCTAACACACTACAGAGCTCAACTCCTTACTGTTTATTTTTTATAATCAGTGATTTGGGCAAAAATATAGAGAACTGATTTATCACATCTTCAAATTCTCCAATGTTCTAAAAAATATGTAACAAGTAGAGAGAATCTTGAAAACATGTATGTAGCAATTAACTAGATATTTCTGGTTTACTGATGACCAAGCATAAAATGACTTTTGTTTTAACTATTACTGCTAGCAATAGATTCAAAATGTATTTATCCCTTTTCATTCGTAGGAAACAGAGTACTCTGAACATAATGACTCTCTGCTAACTTGGTGTTTTGTCATGTCTGGAAGTAGGTCAGCTCTCACTTTGTACCACTATGTGGGCAGTCCTGGAATTTAGCTAGCTTGCACTGGTACACCTGTGGTGATTGTTAAAATGCCAAAATATTTCCACATGAGTTGATACACAGCTGCTTCCCTAAGTCTCCCCAAACCTTCCAACCATCAAGAAACTAAATAAGTAGCCTTGAGATCTCTAATGTGCTGCTTCAGTGCTGTGTTCTCAGTCCTGATTGGGGGTGGTTCCCATGTGAAGCAATAGTTAAACATTATTTAATGACATTGGTGCCCACTACTTTATTTAAGAAGCAATTGAGCTGAAACTCAAATGACCCCAGGGTATACTATAGAATATAATTTGCTAGTTTGTTTCCTTTTGTCTTTAGCTCTTTTTTTTTAATGTTTTTTATTTATTTTTGAGAGACAGAGACAGTGTGAGCAGGGGAGGGTCAGAAAGAGAGGGAGATACAGAATCTGAAGCAGGCTCCAGGCTCTGAGCTAGCTGTCAGCACAGAGCCCGACGCAGGGCTCGAACTCACGAACCGTGAGATCATGACCTGAGCCGAAGCCGGATGCTTAGCCAACTGAGCCACCCAGGCGCCCCTCCTTTTGTTTTTAAATAATAAATTTTTGTAATGTACTCACTTTCCTTTTTGTATTTCTACTCTTTCCTATGTGAAGGACTAGGCAAATACCTAATTCATTAAGCTTTCTGGTTAAAATTTTACCTTAGAAATTATTTTCCCCCGGTCTAGGGTGCCTGGATGACTCAGTTGGTTACACATCCAACTTTGGCTCAAGTCATGAACTCCCAGTTTGTGAGTTCGAGCCCTGCATTGGGCTCTCTGCTGTCAGCTCAGAGCTCACTTTGGATCCTCTGTCTCTCTGCCCCTCCCCTGTTCACTCAGGCTCTAACTCTCTCTCAAAAATAAATAAACATTAAAGAAAGAAAAGAAATTATTGTCCCCCGCACCCTTTTCAAGACATCATCATCATCCATTTTCAAATTACCTTGTTTGTCTCCTGTTAGGATCCAAATCTTAATATTGGCTAGTGATAAATTTGTAATCGTTTCAGTAACACCCTCTTGTAACTTATCTTCTACAGCAGTGGCACCTAGTAGCTTTATTGAAAAATAGAGAATACCACATGTTAATGCAGGCAAACAACATCCACAATATGATGGCTTTTAATCACAGAGTTTAGAGGTCAGGGAACATGAACTGAAAATGAAAATTATGATGCACTGATACAGCAAGCATCTTATTATGTGCGGTGATGGGTTGGGAAGGACCTCAAGAGGAGGTTTCCAAATCAAGCCAAGAGATAGACACACCAGTTAATGGCAGAGATCCTGGAAGTTAGAGTTTACATGAGGGGTTTGATCTGCTCAGATAACATATTAGCACAAACCATTAGAAGCCATTTGAGCTTCTAAGAACTGAAGAACTTCCAGATGCTTCCCCATTTAGCAACATGGAAAGGTCCAAAGGAGAGCCCTAATCTCAAATTAAGGATCACAAAAAAGTAAAGCCATTCTCCTAAATTAACAAACCAATTGATGCCATAAACAAAAAAGTGATGGTTCTTGTGGAATCTTTTATCCAGAGATGAACATAACATACTCCTTAGTAGCTCACAATAGATGAGCACAATGGCCACTGGGGCCTCAGACAGGAGCAGTTTCTAAAGTAGATCATACTCTGGGAAGCACAAATATCATCAGAACCTCATGGCCTAGGATGGTTTAGAGCTGTAGTCATTCTTCATGGCAAGTGTCCCTTCTCTGAAAAGGTAGATCATAAAGCAGGCAGAGAAAAAAAAAAAAAAACCCAACATAACATCAAGGACATATCAGAAGCTGAGAAAGAATAAAGATGCTATGTTCTACTTTGAGGAGACAATTGTATAAGTTACTCCTAGTAGAATTAACTACTCCTAGGCTTCTCTAGGGCCACACATGGAAAACTTGAAACCAATGTATAAAGTATGACTCAGTGTTTGAAAGGGGGACATCTGCTGTGTGCAAGATGATTTAGCAATGGATTATTCCCATGCTAAATCTCTAAACACATACTATCCCTTCCGTAAACACAAACCATCATGCTTCTAAATGCATACCATCAAGTCCCTTTCAATTTCTTCATATAGCCCAGCTATCCGTTCGTCTCTCTCATCTATGAGAGCATTTGCATCTTCAAGCATCTTATGCCATTCTTTAAAGTACTTGTCATCCAGATCTCTGTATGCGATGGCCAAAGTTCGAAGACCTTCTCCCGCAAATTCCTGCCAGAGGACACACAAATTTAGGAACCATCACAAAATAATAATCATGGCAATAACAACAATAATAATAATGGGTAAGAAGTTTTTTCCTTAAATTCATTTTGTCCCGAGAGTATTACTTGGCCACCCTGACCTCCAACTGTTTAATCCCCTTGGAAATGGGATAGAATGTTTGTATTTGGTATTTTATTTCTATGTGGTCACAACACTTAGGGGAACTAGCTTTCTCCTTGAAGACAGCTGAAATGCCTGCTGCAGTGTCCTGGCTGAGAAATGATCAACCACAACCATGACCTGAGATATCCATTTGAAGCACCATATACTGGTTCCAACCTATTCCCTACATGCAAGAAGCACTCTTGGCAATAAGAGACCTAGCCTGTTTCATGGCACAGGGCTCTCGACTTCTACTGGAGGGGAAGGGATCCTCAGAGGAACCATAGCTCTCAAAGATAGGAGCTGTCTCAAAAGATGGCAGCATGATATTTCAGTAGTCTTGTCATGTTCCCCCTAAGAATACAGCTATGTTTAAAATTAACTGAGTTCTACTACTGTTTACACTTGAAGTTTTCCATAATAAAAAGTACAGATGAATAAGTAAATGCTGGTCAGGTAACAGAAGTCAAAGATTATTAAGGTTGTAATGATAACCTCTAGGGGAAAGGGGAGAATAAGGCAGAAAAGTTATAAATGTTTACTTCTGGGAAGTAGGACTAGAAGTGGAGGCTAACTTTTACTCATCATTTCAGAGGGTCTGTAAATTTTCTCATTTTCTGCTCTATGAAAGTTTTAATAATAAAAATTCTTAGAAATTGCAAAAATATCAAGTCAGCTATTTTTAAAAATTATTTTTGAGAAACTGATATCTATGGAGTTAGTGTATAATAATCAGTCGAATTCATTGAAGAACGATCCTTTTCCCTTAGTATCTCAGTAAACTGACACTCTCAGGTGAGATCTCTGATGCTTTATCCTTCTAATAGGAAAAATAAATAAACAAAAATAGGAGACTGGTAGCTCCTTAAGTGCTCACATAGTCACAATAGCTAGAAACATATGTAGATTGCTTTGCAGAAATGCTGGAAACCTCCCACTTCGTCTAAACCTCCAGGGGTCATTTTACGGGACTCCATACTGTAAGCGTTTTTATAGCATTCCTGCTCCCTTGGACATTGCCATTGAGCATATCTTCTCTGCTGTGTTTTGGCTTATGGAAAAGGTGTAGGTTTGTGATCAGGCACAAGTTAAAACATGACACACCCTAATTAGGTAAATGAAAAAAAAATTCCGTGCATACGACAATGATGTGGTTTCACCCACAGAGACCATGAGAAAAAATTATCCAAATTTATCTTGTAAGCAATTGGTAGCACTTCGGACATTGCAATCACATTTTCCAAGACCACCACTGGGTCCCCTACTGATCTGAAAATCTAGTTACTTCCCTGTGACAATCTTTTGTCCTCTAAATCCACAGAAACGCTTCTTTGCCTTTAACTTGCAACCACACTGGGCATTACCAGCGCTTTCCCTCTGCTCTGCACAACAGTGAATCAGCCCTAAGACAGCATTACAAAAGGGGACAGATGATTTAAGTTATTTAATTAGGGCATGAATCACAAGTTTAATCCTAAATGAGCATTAGAGCAAGGCCGTTTCCTACCATTAAACAATTCAAAATCAATTATTAAATATAAACTGAAAACCTCAGAATTTAAAGCCAAAGCAAATAAAGTAAATGAAGCAAAGAACAAGTCAAATCCATAATACCTAGAAAAACATCTCTTATGCATAGAAATGCAAAAAGACCAAATTAGGTTTCCTATGTTTTAGTATGAAAGGAGAACGTATGAAAATCCAAGGCCTTTGGTGTTTGAGCAATGGCAAAAATCAGATACTTATGATTCCAAAATTGTTTTCATAAAAAAAAAAATTAAAAAGACCATGTCGGCCTTCTGGAAGAGATTAAAAGAAAATCAAGAATGCTCTATGGAGAGACAAAAACAATAGCTATGTTTGTAACAAATATTACTAAACCATCATTCTTTAAACTTAAAGTCAGGCAAAGTATTGTTTTGCTTTGCTTTGCTTTGTTTGTTTGTTTGTTTGTTTTTTAAAGATCCAGGGAATGTTTTGTATTAAATATAGGGCTTGACAAAGGACATGAATCCTCAATAATTTTTTAAAGGAGAGAAACCAATTAGGATATGAGAGTTTTGACCAGCTGCCCTTAAAGTTCATATTCGGTTAAACGGAAGCTCATACAAATATCAAAGAGACACTTAAATCTCAGGTTTAAACCAGGTTAATGGACATATTAATTCATAGACTCTTACTCTTTTGCCAAAAAAAAAAAAATATATGCCCAAGAGTACTCCTGCTCCCTTCAGAAAGCTTTTGTAATGATACCATGCATAGTCTCAGACTGTATGTATTTGGTAGCTTCAACCTAGAGAACATAAGTGACTCATCATCATTTATGACCTGATGAGAAGGACCCCTGGAAGAGAAAGCTGGCTGTGATTTTCTTCTCAAGCATCTAAGCATAATCCTAAACTATTTCCTGGGGGTAGTCATAAGGGATTCCTTTGGTGTCAAACACATCAGAACCCAAAGTAAAGCAACTGTCCTGATCCTCTTCCCAGAAGCAGTCCAGTCTCTAGGAAAGAAGCTTCAAACTGCAGAGGAGATAGAGCAGGTTTGTCCTGAGCCTTTCCCTGGCCAGAGTTCAGGGGCCTATATGCAGCAGCTACTTCACAGATGCTGTGTATTCATCTATCTGTGGTAAGACTGATCAGACTTTCAGCAGGATGGGTGTCTATGTGCCAGTTTCCAGACATTCACTGGCACAGTTTCCTGTGCTTTCTATTTCAAAAGTCAGATCATTTAGCTTATATTTTTAAAATAAGACTTAGTCACAGGAAGTGGGCAAAGGGTCATTGTGCTAACCTTAAAACAGTGGCACTTACATTGAGATGGTCTGTTGTCAAAGTCAGAAGGTCTTCATTGGATGGGTGCAGTTTTTCAAACAGAATAGTATCTGCTCCTTTAGAATAAAGCTTTATCTGTCCTTCTGGGTTTCGAACTAAAAAGGAAAATTTTGCATAGTAGATAATCAATGAAATTCATCAAAACATAGACTTTTCTAGGGCTCCAGCCAGGAACTTTGAAATGGGTCTAATATTTTATCCAGTAGTAAAATACTCGATGTCTTTAATTAGAAGGTCACTATCTAAGTCTCTTGGTTTTACTCATGTTCTATTAACCTAGAAATAGTCCATCTACTGGAATCCTGTCACTTCCCAAACTCAGAAACAAGTGTTTTTATTCTAATGTGTACAACCTTACTATTTTTCTTATCTACTATGTTGAAGAGTTGATAAATTCAAATTAAGCCTTCTGGAGCGAACAGAATTGAAGCTTTGCATGCCTGTCTCCTGTTGCAAAACTCAAGGCCAACTGTAGGAATCACCTTTCAGTATTACACCAAATGATATCCACATTCAAAGCCATGGTTTATGCATTAGCTCTCAGTCTTTGCTGATGTTTTTCTTTATCCTCTTACTCCTTTGAAAGGCTCTTTCTTTCATTCTTGGTAGTTGATTTTTGGGTCACAATCCTGGCTGTAAGCATGCCTCACAGGGGGCTTTCAAAATTGTTTTCTACCCTCTTTTAACTGGAAGTCGGTATTAGTTATGGCTATATTTTTAATCTGCCCCCTCCCCAGGTTTGAGAATGACAGCCTCATCTCTAGCCCCTAAGCCTTCCCTTGGCTGTGCCACATATTGCTTCAGAAAAATCCTTTTTGAAACCACATAATATTTGGCCTACATTTGTAGGCATGGTTTTACAGCTTGGCATATACTATGCAATTAGTTACTTGTTGAATGAATGACATGACATGACATGACATGACATGACAATATAGTTCTTCCAAGTAACTACCTACAATTTAAAACAACTTTCTGGGTCACAACTTTATGGTCTGAACACTGACCATTACAAGCTTCTGCAAGTCAAACACTATTACATCCTCTCAACTCAATTATATCTTTTCTCTAAAAACAAAATGCCTCAAAACAGATGAACATAAATATTGATGACATTAATAGAATATAAAATTTAAAGCTTGATTTAAAGAAATATAAATTACAATAAATACAATAAATTGTAGTTACAATTAATTTATTATTTACAATAAATTAATTTCCCTTCTAACCTTTAGCTACTCTTAACTCAGACTTCATCTATTCTAGTTTCCTCCTGGCTTTGAATATATATAATGCATTCTGGGAACTTTTTTGTGTTGAGACTTGTCGAGGACTTGTCTTCTCTCCTAAGTTCATTGGTCAGCCCTCCTCGATGCCAGAACTCATGCAGTTTTTCTGGTACCCTAGCCTTAATTGCCCCCACTAGGGAAAAAGTTTGGTGGGGGAAGCGTATATAATTTATCTAATTGTGGGGGAAAACATTTAATTCTAGGGAAGCCTTTCTTGCTTTTCTTCTACAACAATCCATATTTTCTCCCTTCTGTCACCAGAGCTATAAAGGCAAAGTATGTGCCTTCTATTTTTACCAGTATGACTTCCCTGTGATGGTTTTTTATAGTCTAAGCTAGTACATCAGTTCTCAAACTTTTTGGTCTCAGAACCCCTGTACACTCTTAAAACTTTATGAGAATTCCAGGTCTTTTTAAGTGGGTTATATCAAATAATATTCACCATATTAGAAATTAAAGTTGAGAAATCTTAGTATAGCAATGGTCTTGGGGCACTAATTATATTACTATAATAATAATATGACTATTATAATAATTATGGTAATAAACATATGACATATTAACATAAATAACATTTCTATGAAAAGTAATTATATTTTCCATAATGAAAAAATTTAGTTTTGGGAACAGCATTGTTTTATATAATTATTGGTCTCTTTAATTTCTGGTTTAAAAGACAGATTCTCATATCTGCTTCTGTAGTTAGATCTGTTTTGATATCACACATTACACATATCACACATCAAAATGTGTAATATACTCATGAAAAAAAGAATAAAAAAGACAAATAATATTAGTACTATTATAAAAGTGTTTTTGTGCTTGTGCATCCTCTGAGAACCTCCCAAAGTTTCTTAGGGTTCCCCCAGACCACCCATGGAGAACCACTGGTCTGGGAAATCAATCACATGCCAATTATGATTTGTTCAAATCTCTTACCATCTCTTTGTCTCAGTTTTTACATGTGAAAAGGAGATATTTAAATGATTCAACTCCTAAAGTCCTTTCCAATCTATATTCTTCTCATTCAGTAAAGAGTTCCCATTTCTTCCATGTTTTTTCTTAATTGAGCATAAGCCCCTTAGAGTTTGTGTAAATCCAATTTCATAAAACCCTGCTTAATTTTACTCACTAAACTTTTCCTTTTTCAGATCAACAAGTTTGTTCTCTTCATTCAAAGTTCCTAGTCATTTCTGCTAGGAAATCTCAAAGTTCACCCTATCTCATTCGTTTCAGAAGTTAGCCTTTTAAAAATAGATCTAAAAGAACATAACAGTTTTAAATGGTCAAGGTAACATGTGTGCAAGGTCTGGACAAAAGTCAGATTTTTAGTAACAGATTTTTCTCCTCTGACCAATCCTTTATATATTGCTGTTCCTCAAAGACTTCCCAGGATCTAATTCCCTCCCACTCTTCATGCAATCACATTCATCTCTAGGGCTTCAGGGTGCACTGACAGAATGACTGCTTTCACATGTATGTATCCTGCCCAAATCCATCTCCAGCACTCCCTTCGGACGTGTACATCCAACCACCAACTAGGCACCTCCTTTTGGATGTGCTCAGCCACACCAGATTCAAACTGGACATACTATCTTCCCCCAATAACTAGTTATCTTTCCTATGTCTCTGCCCCAATAACCAATTTCACCCTTCACTCAGTTTCCCAAATTAGATAGCCAGCCATCACTCAAACTCCTTCCCCTCCACCACCCATATATCCCAAAGCAGCCATGAATTTCTCTTCATCACCTTATCGCTTGACTATATTATCACATTAATCTAAATGTTTTACTCATTTCAATCCACTTGTCTTCACTCTTCTGTAATCTATCCAGAGTCATCTTCACACTACTGCTTAGAATCCTGCGATAGCGTCCCTCTGCCCTGGATCAAGTATGGACCCTTAAACATGGCATAAACAGGAATCAGCAAGACCTTTCCTTTTTCAGCCTATTTTGTACCCTGCTTCACCATCTTCTCCTGGGTCCAATCACACAGAACACTTTTCAATTCCACATTCTCCCTTAGCTTCGAGTCCCTGGGACATGGTATGCACTTACTAAATATTTGCTTAACTGAGTTGAATTATAGTTATATAAAATTCATTGAAAGCAGCTATGCCTTTGTGACATAAAAAGAAAAAAGTCGAAATGCTTTCCAGGTTTATGCTATAAGAGTAGATGTAACAGTAACTCTGTGAATAGTGATGCAAGGGCTTTTCAAGGAGCTAGCCTAACAATCTTCTTTAATGTTTATATGCCACTTGCCTCTATTAACATCTTTGAATTTTATCTCTCTTTTTATTAGAATTGGTCCTTCCAAGACTGTATAATAAGATTTATATGTTTATCAGTATAGTAGATTCTAGATCCTCTGACAAAATTCTATATAGAACTCTATTTTTATTTAGGTAACTGAATTAAACCATGGCTCTTGCCCCAGATTAAAGTAGTACTAGTACTGAAACTATACATTCATGATCCAATGAATGATAGCTCTCCTCCTCCAAAAAAAGGGAGGAGGAGAAAGAGGAAACAGAAGAAGAGGAAGAGGAGGCAGAGGAGGAAAGGAAAGAGGAAAGTGAGGAGGAGGAGGAGGAAGAGGAGAAGGAGGAGAAGAGGAAGAAGCCTCAGCAGCAGCAGCAGCAAATATCTGAGTCTTCACATCAGGGTGTTGTTCCCACAGACCAAGCCACATGACAATCATGAGACTTGCATTGTTTTTTTGCCTTGTTATCAGAGACTTTTCTACCCTAGTGGGGCCCCTCTTTCAAATTCCTGCTGATTAAAAACCAAACAGAACCAAAACAAAGCCTCTAAGCCTCCATGCATTCTGTGGTGGAACATTACCTTGCTTCACATGGGATCCATTAAGTCAAACATCTGAAGTCTGTGGTTAGGCTGCGATTTCTCCACAGCCCTTAGTGGTGACTGATGCTGGGGAAAAGCCGAAATTTCCCTGTGTGGCAATTTCAGGTTTTTGTCAACACCCTCATAGCACAGAGAAGCCAGTTCTAGGCCAACCCAACATTAGTAACACCTCCCCTGAAGCTGTAAATAGAAGATAGCTTCTGCCGATACATGGCTAGCCCAACGCCTAGAGCAGTTCATGTGCTCATTGGCAGCACTGATGATTACTGCCTACAGCCTGTTGTCAACCAAATAAACATAAATATCCTCAGATGACGTTTGGTTTTTACCTGCTGAGAGCATTCTCTCACAGCTAGTTTCCAGTAGTTAGAGGCCAAAACCCCAACCATGTACACACATGTTTCCATAGGAGAAATTGATTTAATATGATCAGGATATTCATAAGTTACAAAGTATTGGGTTAAACTTTATTTAACAAACATTTATAGAAAACCTACTATGTGCCAAGCTCTGTGCTGGGCTTTGGGTGAAGCAAGGTGGCTAAAACACAGTAATGCCCACTAGCATATACTCTAACAACAGGGGAGGTCATTCATATCAGAGTGCTGGTATCACACTGGTGTTGTGAACTATGTGCTCTGAGGAACGGAGGAGAGGGCAGTTATTTGAAGAGCAGAAACATTGAAAGAACAGGTGGCATTTAAATTGGACATTCCCAGGTGAGTAACATTTTTCAAGAAGACAAGTAGGGAAAGAGAGTCCTAGGTAGGGGAAATAGCACACACAAAGGGTGAAAGTGTACAATGCATGTCTGGAATAGTGAGATCTAGTGAGGCTGGGGAAGTCTGAGGAAGTAGAAGAAAGGTAGACTGAGATCAGATTGCAAATCATCTTGAATGCCATGCTAAGAATGTTACCTTCTAAATTCTAGGAAGCTACCAAGGTTTTTTATGTAGGTGATGGCAAAATCAGGTCACTATTTTGGAAAGAATACCTTGGTATCAGCACAGAGCATTATTTTAAACTGAAATAGTATTGAAGATATAGCAATAATACAGGCAAATAGTGATGAGAGCCTGGGAAACATCTCTAGCAAACACAATGAGTAGTATTTGAGAATCTATTAGTTCTGTATGTCTCAGTTTAGTTGTCTTTAAAATTGTCATAAAAATAATAGTATCTACCTTATAGGGTTGCTGTGATAATTAAATCAGTTAATTCATGTAGACCATCTACAAGAGTGCTGGACTCAATAAGCAGTGGCTATACAACTGCACTGTTGAGGCTAAGCTGAAAATGAAAGTTCCTCAAATTACAAAAATACCACAATTCTTGGTACATAACCAGGAGTGAAATCATGCTTAAGAAGCATCAATGTGAGGAGAACAATCAAAAGATAAAACATAATCTCAGCTACCGTCATACCTATGACAGACATCCTTTTTCTGATATTGTTGAAGTCCAAGAAGGCAAGAAGTTGGTAAGTGACCAGGGTTCCCAGTTCTTCTATTGTTATTGTCTCTGAGGTTCGAGACTTAAAAATGAACCCAAAATTTCTTGCAGCAGTCACTAAAGCCCCTTCATCAGGTGACTGAACTTGGTAAATCAGCTTTCCTAAAAAGGAAAAGAAACTATCGTATTAAACAATAGCCCAAAAAAATTGTATTAAACAAAAAAGGAAAAGGAACAAATGTATTGATATTGAGAATGATGGCTAACATTCACAGAATGCCAATGCTAACTCCAATTCATTCTGTAACACTCAACCAAAATGTTAGCTCCAGAAATCAGAACTTTTCTACGTGCCAACCAGCTGGACCAAGTGCCTGTACTGCAAGAGACCCCGGGACACCCCGTGTGCCCCCATCAGAGCCTCTGTCATCTTACAGAAAAATATCTGTGCCTTACTCTCCACAATGCTAAATGTTTCTCAGGTCAGAGGCTGTGGTTTTGTATTTTCAGGGACTAGACATGTGTAGTGAAACTTTCACAAACTAAAACACTTAATATGCATTAATGCACATAATCCTCGTGATCAGCCTTTGAGGTAGGGATTATCAAAAAATTATGATTTCCAGGGGCGCCTGGGTGGCTCAGTCGGTTAAGCGTCCGACTTCGGCTCAGATCATGATCTCATGGTTCTTGGGCCAGGACCAACTTCCCTGCTACCAACAGCTACAGATTCTGTATAAAACATTTTAATAATTTCAAATGCTTTCATAAAAAGATGTACTGGCAAGCAAACAAAAACTATTTACTGTTGGGAGCTATCTGAACTCACTGGTAGAGTGAAAATTCCTGGTAAGGGTACGGCAAGTTTGCACGGTCTCTTGCCCCCAGATAGCTCCCAAAACCTACCCTCTTGAAACTTTCATTTTTGCTTGAGCACCAAACCTCAAAATACTTTGCTGATTAATGTCACGAGCTGCCTGTCCCCTTGCCCTGTCCCTGAGTCGTGACTGCACCTGGTCAGGGAAAAGAATGCAACACATAATTTTCCCCTAAGCAATACGGATAACTGAATACCTTCTGGGACTGAATGCCTTTGTGACAGTCACTACTGCGATTGATACTGCTGTATCAATCATCTTTGGGACTATGAGAGCAAGCATATCTCCTGAGAACTTGTTTTTCTGGGAACTTTCTCTTAGAGTTATAAACTACCTAATGACCCTTACTCATCAAAAACTGAACTTTACTAAAGAACGCTGTTTGCCTCTTGGTTAAAGAAGTCTTCCTTGAGGCTAGACCTGAGGTTTTGTAAAAATACCTATGACACCATGAGTGCCTGTGGCTAAAATTGTAAAACTTATCTACTGGAAATCATTTACTGCCCTTTCTTGTCCTTGTACCTTTTGCCATAAATAAACCTTGAGAACCAGACAAGAGGGAGATGCCTGCCAGATGGGCAGGAGTGCTTGTCTGGGGATCAGAAGGAAACACAAGGCTCTCCCACTCTCTCTTTGGCCGACACCGTCATCCTTTGGGGGAACCCTGGACCTGCAGGAGCTGGACTCTGGCAATTTACACCAAAGACTGAGGGAAAAAATACAGATAAAATAAAGGAATTACCGTAGCCAGCTTTTGTTTTGAAGACATTTTCTGATCATTGATCATTGGTTTCCAGCCTCTGAGGGCTTGAGTTAGAGAAGACACAGCCCAGGTAAGCAGTTTAATAGGAGACCAACTCTTAAAACCGGGCCTCCAAAGGTACCTGAGTGGCTCAGTTAGTTGAGCATCAGACGCTTGGTTTTGGCTCTGGACATGATCTCGTGGTTTTGTGAGTTCGAGCCCTGCGTCAGGCTCTATGCTGGCAGCATGGAGCCTGCTTAGGATTCTTTCTCTCCCTCTCTCTCCCTACTCCTCACCCATTCTCAATGTCTCTGTCTCTCCCAAAATAAATAAACTTTAAAAAAACCCATAAATATTGGGCCTTCACAAGACTACTGTTTTGGTATAAGGGAGAATTGGAAATCAGTGCCTCCTTTAAGAGTGCCTTTAAGTAAAACTGCCTACCTATAAGTGGAAAGAAAAAATTTTTCTGCTGTAACTTTATAACCAAAGACTGACTCTCATGCATATGTGCATCCTAAATTCATAATACTTGAGTGACTTAACAAAATCAAACTGAAAGCTTAGTTTAATATGTTCCTATATTAGAACACTGAAGCAAATGTAAGTACTTTCTGGAAGGAACTAGCCTTCACCTCAGGACCCAAAGAATTTTTACAAATAAAATTCCAAGTAAAATGGTCATCTCACAGTGAAAAATCATTAAAATCACAATAAATAAGACACAATGAGAAGCAACAGAAAGAATCTAAGATCTTCAAATTTTTCAGATATTCAAAGTATTAGAAATAGCACACACAAATACTTAATAGATTTCAAAAAATAAAGGCATATAATTAAGCAGATGTGAAAAAGAATCAAAGACCCTGTGGAAATTAAAAATTAAAAACAGCTAATTAGATATTGCTAGAGAAAGAAGTAGTATACTGTGGAAAAAAATGGAGCAACCATCAGAAAATATCCCAGAGAGATAAGGAAAGGGAAAAAGTGAGAGACTTGTTAAAACACATAGAGAACAGAATGAAAATATCTGACAATGAAGATCTAATATGAGGGGGAAAATGAGTTAGAGGCGAAACTGGAAGAAACACATGGCCAAGCAAACTACAGAAGTGGCTAAAAAAAAATGACATTCTACAGATTCAAGAATCTCATTGACTTCCAAGTAATAAATATATTTTTAAATTTACACCTGTAGTGATAACATGGAAGAAGAAATCTTAAAAGTAGCCATAGAGATATGACTAATGACCTTCAAGCCACAATTGGACTAAGAACCAACTACACAGTAACAGAAATTAGGACACAGTGGGGTACTTTCAAGGTGCTAAGAGAAAACTGCATGTTAAATTTCTGGACATAGCAAAATGCTCAAGAGTAAGAGCAAAATGGAATTGTTTTGTTTTATACAAAGTTTTTGAGAGTTTACTAGCAGGAGGTTCTCCCTAAAAGAAATTCTAAAGAATACACTTTATGTCAACAGAAGATCAGAGATGAGACAAGCATTAAAGAGCATAGCAATAAGTATATATATATATGATAAATCTAAGCAAACACTGACTATAAAAACAATAAAAGTAACCTCTTGTGGGATTAAAAAAGAAAATACATGATAAGAATACTGTATAAGTCAGGACAGGGTTGATTAGTATTGAAAGGTGCTAAAATCTTTGTTTTGTTTAAAAGAAGCCTTAGGCTTTGATAAGTTCATTATGCTAAAAATTTCTAGGCTACCCACTAAAAGACAAATAAGGATTCCAAAGCAGCAGAAGTAAAAATGGACTAAATCCATCAGAGGGAAAAAAAAAAAAAAAAAAACTAAGACAAAAATGGGGCAAATATAAAATACAAAATAAGATGGTATAAATAAACTAAATATTTCAATAATTTTATATTAAATACTTAAAATCTACATATATCAATAATTAATAAAGGTAATGGACTAAATGTTCTGTTTGACCTTTAGTTCTGTCAAACTATTCTTTTTAAATGTCAAAAATTATGCCATTCATGAAAGATGTGTCTAAAACAGATAAAGATTAGCAGGAAATAGTGGGAAAAGATAAACAATGCAAATACTAACAAAAGCAAAATACCTATAACTATATTCATATAAGCCAAAATAAACTTTAAGGCAAATGTGTTACTAGAGATAAAGGGGATCAATATATAGATACAAGTATTAATTTAAAGAGACAAAAGTCTAAACTAGTATCTAACTAATAACATGACCTTAAAACATAGAAAGCAAACATTGACATAAATGCAAATAGAGACAAATGTACCATGATAGCTGATGATTTAAACATTCATTAATTGTGAAATTGAGTAGTCAAAATAATCCAGAGAGGTAGAAAATTGAACAGTACTATTAACAAACATTATCGAATGGATATATTTAGAACTTAGTACCTAATAACTATAGAATACACATTCATTTCAAGCACACATGAAACATTTATGGAAATTGAATACATACCAGACCATAAAGCAAACCTCAATAAATTTTAAAGGATTAACATAATGAGGCAATAAGAAAAAAATTCTAAAACTTTTATCTCTTGAATTGCCGCACATTAAAATAGAAGAAAGGTTCTTTTAAAACACTTGTACTTTGCACTTTTCCTGCCACTGCAATTTCATCCTGGAGAAGGGAATGAGAATGTTAACTTCTCCAAATGACTTCTCCAGGAGACAGGACACATTTAAAATAAGAGCAATAGCTTCAACTATAAATTATACAGTCATCAATTTTAAGCTGGTTAGATTTGGTTCTATTCTTTTCCACAATTAACATTTATGTAATAGAAGTCTATGTTTTTCAAAGTACTTTAACCTACATGGATTTAAGCTATCTATTCTGTAAATAAATCTTTAAAAGGAGGGCAAAATAATCCCCCCTTACTCAGTGATACAATCCTTCACTTAGAATTTGAAATCTTAAAGCAAAAGACAGAAGTAATTTAAGGAATATATACAGCCACCTCTATTTCAAAATATCTTTATACAGCAGGGTGTTAGCCAATATCCACAAGAATGGATAAAATTTAAGAAACACAATACTAAATGTTGGAAAGACTGTAAAGGTACTACAGCTCTTATACACTGACGGTGGGAATGTAAAAATGATACAACCATTTTTGAAAAATGGTTGGGCAGTTTCTTATAAAGTTAAACACATACTTACGTATGATCTGGCAATTTTCATACCTAAGTGTTTACCAAAAACAAATTTGTTAAGTATTTTTTAAACACATAAAAATGTTTATGGCAGCTTTCTTCATAATAGCCTAAAGCTGGAAACAACACAAATGTCCACAGAGGCTAGAGAAGAAAATTATGGTACATTTACATAATGTAGTATTACTCAGCAATAAAAGAATGAACTATTGGGGCGCCTAGGTAGTTTGGCCGGTTAGGTGTATGACTTTAGCTCAGGTCATATCTCCCAGTTTGTGAGTTTGAGCCCCACATTAGACTCTCTGCTGTCAGCAAGGAACCTGCTTTCGATCCTCTGTCTCCCTCTTTCTGCACCTCCCCGACTTGCTCTCTCTTTCTCCCTCTCAAAAACAATTTTTAAAAACTTAAAAAACTGAACTATTGATTGATACATAAACATGGATGAATAACAAAATCATTACATTGTATGAAAGAAGCCAGACACAAAGAATACACATTGTATGATTCCATTCACATGAAATACAAAAACAAGCAAAATTCATCTTTGATGATAGGAATCACAGCAGTGGTTGGCCGTGCAGGGGGGTTGGGAATATGGACTGGAGAGAGCTATGAGTAATCTCTCTAGAATGACAGAAAAGACTTCTACCGTGTATGGGGTGGGGGTTACATGGGCACATATAACTGTCAAAACTCATTCGACGATACACTTAAGATCAGTGTATTTTAATGTGATATAACTAAATCACATTATGAAAAAAAATGTTTAAACACTAGAAAATAAAAAAGATTACTACCAGTAAACTAGAAATTTGAGGAATGTTTGTTAATTTTATCAATAAAGAAGAGAAAAACATAGCAAAGCATTTGCAAAAGGAAGTGAATATAGAAGAGATATCCCTAAAAAAGTCTCCAAACTCAGGGTCAACAAATGAGAAAGAAGTGCTCCTGGAGGCATTGTTAGTAGAGTAGATTGAAGAATTGCACTCAGCACCCCAGCCTATTTGAGGCCCTCCATTTCCCAGCTTACTCTGAATAGCCTTCAGTGACAGTGGCCTTCAGAATAAAACCACATATTCCCCTACTCAAGGTGCATAATCCACTTCTGGAAACCTCAAGGATTTGAGTTCTGCAGCTGGAGACCAAAACTAAGAAGACCCTGAATCACTCCAGAATTCCACAAAGAGAAAGAAAATGAGGGAAAGGAGCCCGATGAGTTATATTTTCTTCCAGGCCAGACCTTCAGTACAACTCTCTCTCAAGTCAGAGTACAGGCACAGAGTTCTAGCACTAGATCTGAAAAAGTAAGGTAGTTAACCCCAGATGCCATACGAATTCTCGGAGGAAGGAACCCCACACCCAGAAGGCCAGCCATACAGTCTACCTCTCCCCTACAGTCTTGGGAGACTGGCCACTATAATTAGAACCAACGGACAAACAGGGGTTCTCAAACACAAATAAGAACAGGCAGCCATAAATCATCAAACATTTCAGAACATTAAAGTTAGCCACAGAATTAAAAAAAACAACATTCTATAAAATGACACCTCATAGAGGAAACAAAAGAAAATTTAAAATCAACAATAATTGAGATCCTCAAAGAAATCTAAAAAAAGATAAAAACAGATTGCTATTAAAATAGTTCAGGACATGAAATAAACTCAAAGGCAAAGATAAAAGAAATGTACTCAAAGGTACTGTGATATCCTCAGATAAATCAGTGGCTTCAGAATTATAAAGATCAATTTGTCATAAATATAACTATGTGAATCCTCACAGCAATTAAAACTGAGGGAATGGGTTAGGCCAGCATATCAAGGATGCAACTAAGGCTTGAACATAATTCCAACAAAGAAAAAAGAAATTAAGAGAATGTATAGAGAGAAAACACATATATACATACATATATACAGTCAACAGTCTTTATATATTTCACTTTTGAGTTGAAATTACTTCAGTGGTAATTTTTACTCAATCACTGGCAGCAGAAAGAAATCAAACTTGTAAACGGAATAGATTGGGTTCAATTGGAGCAAGAAGCTGATCCACTATACCATTATCTACCCGCCTCACTGCCTCAATATTAAAGTGTCCCAGCTGATTCTGTTCTATTCTATGAATGCTGAGTTCTAGCCAACCATCTTAATTGTGTGAGGATTTGTTCATAATGGAGACTAATAAAGAATTTTCTACCATCATCTATAGCTACCCCCGTTACTGGGAAAACACATTCATCTAAGCATATGCCTGGTCATCATCTGCCTCTATTAAGTGAAAATTAAGCACCTCAATTGATAGTTTCCTACTTTTCCTGGCTACCAAGAAGCTCACAGTGAAACATGGTGCTCAATCATAAGAAGTATTTCATTCTCTCTCATTGGCACATTTGGGCCCTCATCTTTCCATTACTCTTCTTTTCCTCTCCCTTTCAGTCTCTCCATAGTTTTTGGAAAACACTCAGGATATAAGTAAATACAAAGAAAAGCTGGTGATAGGTAAACCCCTTATGCAATGTGTACTTTTAATTAGAACATCCTCTAATTCCAAATATTGTAAATAAAGTATCAGTTCTGAATTAAAAAACAAGGTTCGCCACTGAAACGCACTTTGTACTTACCTGCATTATTCTCCTCTGACATCACAGTGTGGCAAAGAGCGAGTAGCCTAAGAAATTCATATACTTTGGAATCCCCCAGCTTAATGGATTCCATCAGACGGTGGTCAAAGAACTGAAATGTTCTATCTGCTTGGGGATTGACTGAGAAATCCACAGGCTTGTTTTTCTGTAGGAGAACAATAGAAAAAAAAACATATAACAATAGTTTTTTCAACAATAATCTTTTAAAATTCAAAAACACTTCCTCTATATATTTCTAGTGCTTGTATGATTTTTCAGCCTCAAACATCTGGCACTACAATGGCTTTCTGTTTCCTCATTACTGTTAAATATTATCTTCTCATTTCAGAGCCAACCACTAAAACAGTATACCTTCCAAAAGCATAAGGAAAAAAATATCCAATGGCTATACAGATCCTCAAGTACTTATTGCAACTCCAAAATACAAAGAAGTCCTGAAAATGCTAAGTTTTTTTTTTTCAAAACCTACTCAATGGCAAAATCTGACCTGACTTGAACTCCATTTTGGAAGCAAAATCTGACCCAGAATGGTATGTGTCTAATAATAGACTTTATTTAGTCCACTTAGTATGAATTAATATTTTCCAACACAAAAATATTAATGTATTTTATTATAGAGTAATTTCTGAGAGCTCTCTGGAGGTACTTGCATAATATAATGGTAGGATTAAAACTGGGGTCTTGCACTCACATGTTCATTGTAGCATTATTTACAAGAGCCAAGAGGTAGAAACAGCATAAATATCCATCAAAAAATGAATAAAGAATATGTGATGTACACATACAGTGGCATATTATCCAGCCATAATCCTGTCTTTATGCACAACATGAGTGAACCTTGAAGGCACAATGTGAAGTGAAATAAGTCAGTCTCAAAAGAACAATTCCTGCATGATTCCACTTACGCGAGGCACCAAAATAGTAAAACTCACAGAAACGGAAAATAGAATGGTCCTTTCCAGGGGCTGAAGGCATGGGGAAATGGGGAACTGCTGTCGAATGAGTACAGATTTTCAGTTATGCAAGATGAAAAAGTTCTAGAGATCTGCCTTGCAACATCATGATACTGTTAATCACCGCTTAGTATGCACTTAAAAATGTGTTAAGTAAAAAAAAGGAAAACATGATAAAAAACTAGGGTGCAACAAAATAGTGGAAGATGATTCAATAGTAACTAAATATTCCCATTAATTCACTGACTTCCAGAAAGCACAGAATGTACTTCTAAAAGTTTATTACTAGAAACACTACTCCTGTGACAATGTTTTTGCTAAAAACAGTTGATGGGGTAATACTTTTAATATGTACTTTGTTTTGGAGACTATAGGACATTTTATATTACATCTAAGTATATGAGAACACCCGCATACAGGACCCTCAGTTAGTTGCGTTTATCTCAAAATCGTAGAGACTTCTTTAATCATAGATTGTTTTGTTCAAATGATAAACTTTGAGAACGACTGCATTAGCGGAAAAAATGATCTACTCACTAGTAAGGAGTAAAATACACACTGACCTTACACTTCCCTGAAACTCCCAGGGAAGAAACTGTGACTCAAAGAGATTAGAATTAATCAAGCTGTCATTCAAGTATAAAGTTGACACATCTATTTGTTATGAACCCTTCTTGAATCTAGAGGATAAACCTCATCCAAGTAAGAGGTAACTGGAAAAATCAGTAGCAGAGGACTAGTTAGGAGGGAGCACCTAATCCCTTTAACTAAGGGACTAAGTTCAGAAGAAACAGAGAGATTAAGATGCCAAAACAAAATGTGTATATTGTGTACCTTGACTATGCAAGATGAAGAGATAGTTAAAAACGGGAAGATTCAGATTTCCTCATTTTATTATTTGAAGGTCAGTGATATCACTTAACAATTCAAACCAACTAATAAAAATCTGCATATATTTAAAATTAAGATAAGATTAAGAAGTTTCTATAAAAATAGTAGGGAAAGATGAGGGAAAGAGAAGTATAATTTCATCATTGTTCATATTAGGAAATTAATAGACACTGCCTTAAAAAAAGATATTAAAAGTATTACATAAACTCCTGAAAGTATGCAGTAGAAAAACAATGAAACTTTCCTAATGTTTCCAAACAAGAAATGCACATATACAGAATAAAGAATCCATATAAAAAACTATTAAACACAAAGAATATTATTGTTAGACACAAAGTACAACCTAAAATATTATGACCCAATGTAAATGGGCCAAACTCCATTATTAAAAGATTGGAGTGCAATCCTAGGCTGTACCCAAGAGACACACATAAAGTGATTCAGAAACACAGAAAATAAAAGGTGGGCAAATGCAAATGAAAACAAACCAGGAGTCAAAACATTGATATCAAATAAGATTGAATTCAGGCCAAGAATTAAACGAGTCAAAGATGAGCAGGTTTAATGTAAAATTGTGTAATTCATTAAAAAAATGTAACTACTATAAACATCAATTTACCCCTAAGTAGCATCAACACTTCTAAAACAAAGATTTCAAGGGGTGCCTGGGTGGCTCAGTCAGTTAGGTCATGATTTCACAGTTCCTGAGCTGGAGCCCTGAAGTCAGGCTCTGTATTGACAGATCAGAACCTGGAGCCTATTGTGGATTCTGTATATCCCTCACTCTCTGCCCCTCCCCCGCTTAACACTCTGTCTCTCTCAAAAATAAAATAATCATTAAAAAAAATTTCAAGCTATGTAAGAGCTATATATAGAAAAATATTTTCAAAATACCTAATTAACCTCTTTCATGCTAACAGGTAAAAGATAAAAAATGAGGGGCGCCGGGGTGGCTCAGTGGTTAAGTGACCAACTTCAGCTTAGGTCATGATCTCAGTTCGTGAGTTCAAGCCCTGCTTCTGGCTCAGTGCTGACAGCTCCCGAGTGTGGAGCCTTGTTTTTTTTGCATTTGTGCAAAAAAAGGAAAAAATAAAATTAATAAGCATCCAAGCATGAAGTTGGAAAAAGAACAAGAGAAACTTTAAGAATGAATAAAGGCTGCATTAATAGATAAAAGCAGAGCCTACTGATTAAAACACAGGAAAATACATACAAATAATAAATAAAACCAAAGGCTGTACTTTTTGGGGGGAGAAGGGGCAACTTTCTATATAATCAAGATAAGAAAAGAAAAAGACAATAAAAAATGAGAACTTATTTTTAAAATAGCCACAAAAAGCAGCGCCTGGGTGGCTCAGTGGGTTACGAGTCCAACTATGGCTCAGGTCATGATCTCACAGTTCGTGGGTTCAGGCTCTGTGCCGACAGTTTGGAGGCTGGAGCCTGCTTCTGATTCTGTGTCTCCCTCTCTCTCTGTCCCTGCCCTACTCAGGCTCTGTCTCAGTCTCTTTCTTTCTCTCAAAAATAAACATTAAAATAAAATAGCTGCAAAGAAAAAAAATTAAAAGGATAAGAGACTCTCTGCTCAACTTTAAGACACAGACCTTTTTTATGTTACATCAACTGTCCTACAGAACACAAACCGAAGGAAACATAAGAAAAATTATTCTCTAAGTAAATTTAACACTGATAGCAAAACAAACATTACTTCCCCCAAAACCTTGAGGACCGATGTGTCTTACAAGTTCACAGGTACATATCTAA
Organism: Suricata suricatta; assembly: GCF_006229205.1. NCBI lineage: Eukaryota > Metazoa > Chordata > Mammalia > Carnivora > Herpestidae > Suricata > Suricata suricatta. The sequence goes on from NC_043708.1 coordinate 88,923,271, forward strand.
ATAAAGCATGAGCAAACAGACTCTAGAAGCACACTGATAAAATCAATTTGACATGACAAATGACGTTTATTTACAGAAACCAAGGATGGATGATAATCCAGCAGAAAAATGGGCAAGGGGACCCTGGGTAGCTCAGGTGGCTAAGCATCCGACTTCGGCAGAGGTCATTACCTCAGAGTTCATGGGTTCAAGCACATGTCAGCCCTGTGCTGACAGCTCAGACACTGGAGCTTGCTTCAAATTCTGTGTTTCCATCCCCCTCTGCCCCCCCTCAAAAATAAAAATTTTTTAAATTTTAAAAATTAAAAATAAATTAATAAATAAAGCCTCTGACTTTGGCTCAGGTCATGATCTCACAGTTCACTGGGCTCTGCACTGACAGCTCAGAGGTTGGAGCCTGCTTTGGATTCTGTGTTTCCCTCCCTGTCTCTGAACCTCCCCTGCTTGTGCTCTCTCTCCCTCTCTGAAAAATTAACAAATATTTAAAAAAAGAAAAATAAGTAAAAATGAAATATAGTAAACTATTAAAAATATTTTTTAAATGTCCAACCTCACTCATAAGAGAAATTAAAACTGGAATTATTTTGATATATCATTTTATATCATCTTGCCAGTTATCAAAAACTCTGACAAACCATTGTATTGGTAAGAGTGGGGGAGAGCACTCTTGTACATTGCCTGTGGAAAGGTAAATTGGTAAAAATTTTAAAGAAGACAATGGTAATATTTATCAATTATGAATGGACATACCTGGGATTTAGCAATTCCATTTCTAGAAATGTAACTTGTTAGCATACAATCCATGTAAAGTAACATAAGCACACACTGCTTTTTCTGTTGCATTTTTTTTACTAGCAAAATATTGGAAATATCCTGAATTTCCATTGGTGTCTCCTTACCAAAAGCCATGGAACATCAATATAACAGAATACTATTTAGCCATTAGAAAGTATAAGAAAGCACTCTTTTTCACTGATCTACAAAGATTTCAAATACGTTGTTGAGAAAGAAAGTTAAGAACGATATAGATAGTAAGCTAACACCTATTTAAAAACTGGAGAAAACTACTTCCTTGAATATACATAAATATCTCTAAAAGAATTAAAAAACAGAAAGAACTCTGTGGTTGAGGGGCCTCGATAGAAGGAATTTTGAACCATATGAACCTATTTTTTAATATTATGTATTAAATATTTCAACTGGTCATAGTGGAAATCAGTCCTCCAGGGACTCATCATTTTTAAAAGAACAGCATATACAATTTGAAATTAAAAGAATGAAATTTATCACCTCCACACCTTAGTCACATCTGTCTTCTGACCTATGTCATCATCAACTTCACCTGTCAAAACCAAAATTGAGAATTAAAAATAAATGAAATTGAAACTAGTTTCACACATTCAGTTTTAAGAAATACACTTATTAAAGCACCATTACTAGATGGCATTATGAGTTCAAATGTAGATTTTTTAGGAATGTTTTCAAACTATAATCCTAGATGTGGTGATTAACCCAGAGAAATACTCACATTTGCCCAAGATAGAACTAAAATATAGTATGCATTAAAAACAAAATATAAAGCTCATAAGTCATTCTGTAAAGATGATCATTCTGTTATTACATTTTATCTATGATATTTGCAAGAGGCAAATTTTTGTTTTCTACCTTATCTTCACTAGTGAGGGATCCAAAATGATATCCTAGGCAGACCAATTCTCATCAATTCTTGAGTTTAGTAAGGACATCTTTGTGTGTTTTGCTTTGGGCCAGATACATTTGTGTAACATCAAGGTCATATTAGCATATAAAAGTTAAACAATGTCAGTGCCTCCTGCACTAAAACATAGCCATCTATGTGCCAAATATTGAAAAATAACTTTTTAGTATAAAGTCAATACATGATTATATATATATATATTGGAAAATACAAGATGTTTACAGTAGAAAATAAACATTAATAGCCCCACCCCCTAGAGATAACCAGTATTTATAGAACGTTTTCCATGCTAATTATGTGTGTGTATACATGTATTTCTCAGATCGTTCAAAAATATATGGTTCCTGCTGTTTTTAACCCAAGTGTCAGAATTTCTCTGGTCATTAAAAGTTCTTTGTGAATCTAATTTTGAATGGCGGTATAATAGCGATGTAGTATAATTTATTTTAGCTTTCTCCTATTTGGAAGCTTTTAAGATTTTTCTAATTTTTGCTTGGCATTTGAAGATGTAATGCTATTTGCCAAGACTGTATTTCTTCTAATGATAACAATGCATCAATGCTGTGCTAGGCACTTGTTTTATCACTAATCTTCATAACAAACTTGAAAGATGAAGATTTTCACTCTATGGGTAAGGGAACTGAAGAACAGAAATCCATTACTAAACAAGGGCTAAAAAGTCAGCATAGTGTGATTTTGAATCTGAGTCTCTCTCTCTCTTTGCACTGCACTAGGACCATAAAAAGCCCTGATGAATTGTTATTTGCTGTTTATCTGGAACACAGGGTCTAAATCCGGACATGTTGTGACTGCTGTGTAGGTGGGGTCCCTCAGCGAGTGAATGAACCTCACCAAGCTCCTGGAATTTAAATCTCACACTCACTGCGGTTATGTTCCAGTCCGTAGGCCATAGGCAGTAACTCATAAATGATAGAGACAAAACAAAGCTGTTTTTTTTGGTGTAAAATGATTCCAGCAAAGGAAGCATGCTTCTAATGATGGTAATGGAAGTGAAGAAAAGTTAAAGAAGTCAAAGAAAATAAAAGTTCTGAGCTAGAAAACAAGATTTAGGTGAACCTGAATGGAATACCAAGTTTTCCCAAGGCCTGGATCTAGGATATAAATAAGACCAACCAGTAGGAAAACAAGAGAATGTGATTCTTAAACATTCTGTGAGTGTTTTAGTAAGAATATATGTTAATAGCATCATAAGTGCATTATAAATTATAATGGTATATAAATTAAAGGCCTAAAGGGGTTAGTTAATATTTCAGTTACTTTCCGGAATTTATGAGGGAAATTACAAGCTATCATGGAATTTGTAAATTTGAAGATTTGCAAAGATCTTTGGATATATATACTTTGTGAAAAGCAAGGGTCTTCCCTAAAAACAGGCCTGAGACAAACAGCTATACAAACAAACCTTGGTCCACATGTCTGATAATATCCTTAGGATCACTTCCTGGAAGTGGTATCATCATTACTATGTTATTATCAATAAGCATCATAGCAAAAGAATCCAAAAGGTCCTCCAAATTAAAAACAAAACTATCCATTGGGCTAAGCCACCATTCTTAGAGAGCCCCTGAAAATAATACCAGAAGAAAATTTTCAGGTAAAGTTTCTATTTTCCTTACCAGTTATTATGATAGTGATATGAGAAATGTATAATGTAGCTCAGGGCTTTTGGAAGTCCAGGCTGGAAATCATCTGGTTCTCTCCCAGAAAAGGGAAAGGTGGGGCAGAGAAGAGGGGACTCGAGGGATGGGAGTACCAAAGGGAGGTCAACAGGCAGGAGAGCATAAAAATCAACTTCTTGTATTTCTTAATTTTGTTCAAGGTCAAATCTTATTTTAAAGTATTTAGCAATCTGTGCAGTTTCTCATCAGGAACACAGGGAAGTTTTCCCTCTCTTTCTTGGATTATTCTTCAGATTTCTGGACTGAAAAACTGGACACTCAGAGTCCAGTGAAATGAGACTGGGAATCCAGAGGCACCCAACAAAAGGCTTCTGCTGAGCCCCACTGCTTTCAGCAGAAGAAACTGTCTAACTGGCCCAAATCACGTACAAACACAATGCCTGAAAATCCTAACACAGAGCAGGTCTCCTGCCAAAAGCATACAAACAGGCATTGGATATTGATGAAACAGTTTATCTGCCCACTCAAAAGTAGCCCAGTGTGAATTCTTAGGAATGAATTGTAAATTCTCACAAACACAGGCCCTAACATCAACTCCAGAGCTGCGAAGAAGCAAATATGAAACAATCCTTCTACAGAGATCAGTCAACTTACCAAGAATGTGTCCTCTCGGGGATGTCGCCCTATTAAGCACCACAAAGCACAATCACAGCTGGAGGACCAAAAGGAACCTCAGACGGGATCACATCTAACCCCCATCAATACCCAAGAATGGTAAGAAATCCAAAGTTTCATCTAAATTATTCAACATTCATTGAACAATTACTAAGTGACCGTTTATTATATGCCAAACACTATGTTAGAGTCTGGTGGTGCTCATATTAATGAGAAAGCCAGTAATAAATGGTTTGGTTTTTTAAAATGGGGTTGCTTATGTTTTTAAGGACTGTTAACAGCATCAGGGGCACCTGGATGGATCAGCTGGCTAAGCATCTGTTGGCTCAGGTCATGATCTCACAGTTTGTAAGTTCAAGCCCTGCATCGGGCTTTCTGCTATCAGCACAGAGCCCACTTCAGATCTTCTGTCTTCCTCTCTCTCTCTGTCCCTCCCCTGCTCTCTCTCTCTCAAAAATAAACATTAAAAAAAAAAAAACAATGTCAGTAAGAAGAACTGCTTCCCTTACCATAGATCTTCCCATTAATGGAACATTTCTTAAAAGTCATGATGTTTTCAGTGAGGGTGCCTGTTTTGTCGGAGAAAATGTATTCAATCTGGCCCAGTTCCTCATTGAGAGTGGTCGTCCGAGCTTCAGCAGGCGTTGCTTTTCCAGAGTAATACATCTTCCGATCCCAGTTTATAAAATAACTGTGTCCCAGACGAATGACTTCCACACTTTCATCCATTAAAATGGGGGAAAAAAGAAACGCTCCATCAATTTCAGAACACACAAAGGTTTGCCAAAGTAAGAAGTCTGTCAAGGGGCGCCTGGGTGGCTCAGTCAGTCAAGCGGCTGACTCTGGCTTTCAGCTCAGATCATGATCTTACGGTTCAGGGTTGAAACCCCACATGTGGCTCTGCACTGACAGCACAGAGCCTGCCTGGGATTGTCTCTACCTCTCTCTTGTTCTCTCTGCCTTTCCCCTGCACACTCTCTCTGGCTCTTCTGAAAGTAAGAAAATAAACTTTAAAAAAAGAAGTAAAAAAAGTAAAAAAAGAAGCCTGTCAAAGTCTTGAGAGTTTAGGAAAAAAATGTGGGCGCTCTGCCTCCAGGTCCTAGTGCCCTTCAGCAGCATCTCAGCAGAGTCTGTTCATAAGATTTCCTAAGTCATTTCCTTGTAGCACCATGAAAATTTAGACTTTGAATAAAGTCTTGGGGAATATTCCATGGTTCACCATTTATATTAAACAGGCCCAGTGGAGATTTCTTGTGTAGCCTGTTAAGTTAGCATTTTTTGTGTATCTTCAACAAACTATTATGAAAGATGTTTATCCAGCCATCTGGGTGGCTCAGTTGGTTAAGCATTTGACTTCGGCTCAGGTCATGATCTCAGTCCATGGGTTCGAGCCCCAGATCGGGCTATGTACTGACATACATAGCGCCTGCTTCAGATTCTGTGTTTCTCTCTCTCTCTCTCTCTCTCCCCCCCGCTTCTCAAAAGTAAATAAACATTAAACTTTTTTTTAAAAAAGGTGTTTGTCAGATATCTGATTGAAAGAAATGTATTGTTGAGGACTTTTTCTCCAGCATATTGTTTGATGTGGCTTTAATTTGCCAAAAAAGGTGGCAGGCAGTATCTCTATAAAGCACTGAGCAAACCATAATAGAAACTGAGTAAATCTCAACATTATCATTATTGTTATATTACTTTACCCATTTGCTAGGAAAAGAGCATCATCTCATGATCTAGAGGCAATTTATGACTTTCCAACTCTACAAGTGAAATTTCCATGGCCAAAAGTATATACTTTTAAAATCTTTGTCTTATGTCAGGCTAAATCCATTTCCAAAAAGATTAGCAATGTAAGTTTCTGCAATTAGATTACTGAAAATTAGCATTTACTCTGTATAATACTATGTATAGTATACATACTATATACATACATATTATATACACTATGTATAACATATATATATATCATGCAAATGTTACCAACTTATCATTTGTATTTTGTTTCCACTACTTTTGACATGAGGAAGTTTTCTTTTTAACTGATCAAATTTATCAGTAGTTCATAGTTTCTGTTTGGGGAGGTTTGCTGGGATAGCCTCTCTCTATGCCAAGATTATATATACAGACATCTACATTTTTCTCCTAGTTCTTTGCTGAGTTTTCCACATCTAATTTTTCATCACAGTTGGAATCTTTATAAGAATGATGTACATATGAAGTGCTAATTTCAATTTTTACTAATAGAAAGCTTTTCATCACCATTTATTAAATAAGTCCTTTTCCCTTATTGCACTGGGATGCCTCCATGTCACATATAAATTATTTTCCTTACTAGAATCTACTTCAGCGATTTTAATTTTATTCCTTAATATGTCACTTAATACACCTCTTATCTTCATAATTGCAGCTTTATAAACATTGGCGATACCTGAAAACACTTCTCTTCTCTTTAAGAAGCTCTTAGCTGGAATCACTCATTTATTCTTGCTGAAAGATTCAACACATTTTAGAATCCACAGCCCCACCTTCTCATAAAACTTCTTTGGTAAAACTTCTCTCGTATTAAGTCTACGTAAACTTTTAATTACTTGAAAACAACTGATATTTTAATGTATAAATGCAACTTCAAGGAGCAGGGTAAATCTTTACAGTAATTCAATTTTGAGAAGTAGCTCTACTGGTAAGGAGTTTTAGTATAGTTTTCATTTGCTTTGTTTTTCACATAGGTCCACACTACAGTTGGAGAGATTTGCTCCTGGACATTACATCTGTTCATTGATGACATAATTGTCTAAATTGTTGCTGGCCTAATGGAAACGTTTTTTTAAAATATTAACATCTTTATCTAATGTTAAAAAATTTTTATTATGCCACAAAATCAGACATTGAGCTGAATTATCTTACTAAGAGCTTCACAGAATTATTCTTTTGGATTCTGTAGGTTTATGATCCTTTATCTGTGCCCTTCCTTTCTAATTGGGCTATTTCAGCTTAAGGTTCATGTCTTCCTTTGTTCATTGATGTTTCAGCTGCATGTCTTAGAACATTAGCAAGGACACCCAGACCAGTATCACAGGGGAATGACAATAGCAGTGACCCATGGCTTATTTCTGAATTTAATGGAAATTGAACCTTGGTTTTTCTCATCTGTAAAGTGACAAATTTAAGTGACCTGATTATGCTAACTTACTCTGAACATTTATCTCCTTGAAGACAAAAGATGAGAGCAAAATCCTTTCTAGACATTAAATTCTATGCTTCTAACACTTCCCTTTCTAAAAGTGGTAGGGTGCTACTTCATTTCCTAACTATTTAAATGGTAACACTTTTTTTCACCAAATTTAAAAATTACTCTATGACTCTGTAGAATCAAACAATAGAAGAATAAATCAGGCATATTCTGCATTTGTTTATATAATTTACTGTTATAGCTTACCCATACATATCCACCACTGCCCACATACACTCCCCTATAAACTGTCTGCTAGGTTTTTAATGTCAGCTTTGTTTTCTTTATTCTATTTACTCAAAAAACATTAGCACTTACAGTGGACCAAGAACAGTGCTTTATCTGTCATGAATGAATGAATGAATGAATGAATGAATCCTGACCTTCTATTTCCTAATTTCACTAGTAAGAGCATTAAGACCTAGAAGTCAAGTGAGGTGCCTGGGTGCCTCAGTCGGTTGAGCATCCGACTTCTGCTCAGGTCATGATCTCATGGCTCGTGAGTTGAAGCCCTGCATCGGGCTCTGTGCTGACAGCTCAGAGCCTGGAGCCTGTTTTCAGTTCTGTGTGTCCCTCTCTCTCTGTCCCTCCCCTGCTCATAATCTGTCTCTGTCTCTCAAAAATAAATAAATGTTAAAAAAAATTTTTTTAAAAGACCTAGAACTCAAGTGACTAACCAAGGTCACACAAGCAACTAACCACAGAGCCAAGACTAGATGTCAGGCATTGGTAAAGCCAATGCAGACTGACCATAAGAATGACATTATGCAAGTAACCGTACAATTTGAAGCTTTGATCTATCTGAAAGTAAGATACTTCCTGAAAATTCAAAGGAAAATGAATGGAACAGCAGTTGATCCTTGTGTATTACACTACACACCAATTCAAGTATTGTAAATTAATTTGAATTCTTGGATCTTAAAATAGTCTGTAGACAGGAATGGTGTCCTTTTTGTTTGGGAACGGGGATTTAGGACAGTCATAGTGGAACATTTAGCTCTTTGTCTTATAAAAGCAGAGAAAGGGAGACAAATGTTCAGAGTTAGCATCATCAAGTGCTTAGTGTTTTCTGCCTGAATGCTCAAGAGCAGGGCTTAAGATTCCACCCATTCTGTGGCAAAAGCAGCAGCATAGAAATGAGTTCCTATTGCTTTGGAAAAAACACCCGAAGTCTAATTCCTTGGGAGTATGTGGCTTTTTTAGGATGATGTATTTTTTAAAAAACTGTAGCTGGGTATGTGTCAACACTGCAGATAAACTGACAGCATAGAAATATCCTACCAACATCAACATCCTTTGCTCACGTGGAGTTGTTAACCAATCAAAGTAAATTAGCACTTTTATCCTCAAGTGACATATGGCACTAATTTATTCTTCATACCTATTCGAAAGCCTAGGGGAAGCTTTTGTAGAAGGCCTTCTCTCCAAACAGAAATACCTTCTTTCCAAAAAGAAATACTCTGTTTTTGTAGATCTCAGTCTTTGGGATCAAGCAACCTGACATTCTTTGGAATGCTTTCCCCCTCCACATTGAGATCAGAATCACTACTCTTGTCTGGTGAAAGGAAAGCTCACATTTACCTTCATAATTACTATGCCTTCATGGGTACAGAATTCTAGGCTCTTTTTTCTTTCTCTTGGTGTCTTTGCTGAGAAATAAACTAGATACAGCTTAGGGAAAGAAGAAAAACAGTATACCAAGTGTCAGAAAACTTGGGTTTGGATCTTGGTTCTGTCCCTAACCAGCCCCATGATCCCAAGCTAATCATCTCATTTATGAAAGAAGTTGGGCAATAACTGCTTCAGAAGGTTGTTGAGAGACATAAATAAGATAAACTATATGAAGGCACGTTATATAAAATAGAAAATGTTTCTGCTCCAAATAGTACTATTTGGAGCAGAAAGGAACTAAGAAATCAATTATTTTAATCCCACCATTTTTCTGAGCAGTTCATTGGCAAACTAAGGCACAGGGAAGCCAAGTGCTTTCTTCAAGGTCACACAGCTATTAGTGGTCACCAGAACCTGGGTTTGGACTATTCCAACTGGGTTTTCCTTCCACCACTGCAGGGGACACACTAGAAAGAAAAGAAATGCTAACCTGGGAATCTAGCCTTGACTTCTAAAACACCAATATTTGAAATCATTAAATGAAAAATGCCAAGACACATCAAAGAAAGAGCATACACAGAATATACTTCTTTCATGAGGACACATGAAACTGTACATGTGCAGATGGTAAGCCACTCTGAGCATTTATTGTTCATTTAGGACATAAAAGGAAAGCTATAAAAGCTGACCATAGCTCTTCTGGAAAAAAGTAGGATTTACTACAGACTTTATAATTAGATACAAGCATGAGAGGTCCTCAGATTCAAAGATGAGCCAGTAGGATACAGTTTAAATAGAGCCTGCTCTGACCACAGCTCCAGAAGGCCCAGAGCAATTTGTGGTGTTGTGGCCACATGCCACTACTTCAAGTCAATTTCCCACAAGTTGACATTTCAGTTTCCTGATTGCTATCCAAAACAAGGGTGGATTTTGTGCATTGAACTTCCCTTGCTTCATCATAGTTAGGATTTTGGAAAGAGAGAAAAAGAAGCTTGTAAAAATTAGTGGAGATTTAGAGCTGGTAATTTTTTGTATTGTTAAAACACAGCCAAGTCTCATCTTTGCTCCAGTGTCTTTGAGATTATCTGGCTCAGTCTTGGGAGGATTAGGATTGGGGCGCCTGGGTGGCTCAGTCAGTTAAGTGTCTTGATTTTGGCTCAGGTCATGATCTCACGATTCATGAGTTTGAGCTCCACATTGGGCTCTGCATTGAAAGTGCGAAGTCTGCTTGGGATTCTCTTTCTCTCTCCCTCTGCACACCTCCTATCTAACTCTCAAAGTAAATAAATAAACATTTTTAAAAATCTCAGTTATACACTCTAGGGCCAACTCCTAAATCTTATCAAATACACACACACATACACACACACACACACACACACACAAATATACATACATACATACAGAGGACGTGTGTGTGTGTGTGTGTGTGTGTGTGTGTGTGTGTTGGAGGGAGAGAGAGATCATTTTCATTCTGATTTGTGGTACCAGATCTAGAAATGACAAATCATGTTATCATGGGAGCTATGACCCATACTTCTTATTTAACAATGGACAAGTGCCACCCACTATATTTCAACGACTTTATATTATAGTTACTAATAGGAAAAAATAATATTCATTAAGCTCTTACAATGTGTTGGGCATTCTTTTAAGAGCTTTACAGTTTGTTTACTCTTTATACAATCCTATTAAGTAGAATACTGTGTTCTTTACTTTCAAAATGAGGAAACCAAGGCACTGGAAGATGAAATAACTTGTCCAAGGTGATGGAGCTACTGAGCAGTAGATTAGCATCTTAATCCAGGTATCTGGAGCCAGACTAGTAGCAGGGAGGCATCATCTCAATAGAGCTCACCAAATAGTCTTCCATTTCTTACCCAGTATCAACCCAATTCTAACTGATCAGGTTGCATGGGATTATACTGTAGTCCATTTATTCCAAAGAAAAACATTCCTAAGAAACCAGATCAAATGAAGAAGAAAATGAAATGCATGTATTATGATTTGAAAGTATAAAAGTTAAGCAGATTAAACAATTTAGTTGCCTCATTTGTAACAGCTGTGGCTGATCATAAGCAGTTAGAGCAAGACATCTACCTCACTGTGGTAATTTTAAAACAAACAAGAATGATTAGGCACAACATGATGATGCAGAACAAAGTCTTTTGACAAAGTGTCTTCTTTAAAGTATCAACTCTCATCTTACCTCACATATAATGAAATGGGCACAACTGTATTGAGAATAATGATATATGACCAGAATGTTAGGAATCCTGAGAACACAGAGTTCTTCTCTCCTTCATTCAAAAAGAGGAAAGTTCTGAATTGGTCTCCAACTTGATTCTCCCAGATTGAATTTCCTATTGCAAGAATAATTCCCATGCATACCAAAAATCCAAAAATCTGAAATGAGAATGCAAGTCTGGTTAAGGTTAACTTGAGCACAAAACTAGTCATATCAACACAATCCAGTTACACTCCTGACTCCAAGAAATCTTCATTTGAACAGCAAGTCATGCGAAGCTCTTCTTACGTATCAATAATCATACAAGTTTAATATTTTTATGTTGGAACTTAACTAAATATTTTACATGCATTTTCTCATTTAATTCTTCCACTGATCTTCTGAGATAGGGACAATCATTAGTCACACTTTACTGGTCAAAACCATAACAAAATAAAACAGAAGCACGAAAAGATTATATAACTTATCCCTGGTCAAAAAGCCAGTAGCTTCACATCCCTGATTTGTGACGAGTGCATATATTTAGATTGCTTAGGAAGGCAGTATGTCCTGATTTGTCCTGGTCAGCCCCAGATTCTACCCGTTGTTCATGCATAATATTAATAGTGTTCCCTCCTTTCGCTTTGAAAAATGTCCTGTTTGAATGATAAATTATACAGTCACTCAAGGCATAAAAGCAAAAGGAAGAAAATGTCAGTGCTAAAGAACAACCTGAAACCAGCCAAGGCAGCTACCAACCCCGCTGCACAATCCTTAGTTAAGGTAACAAGGAAAAGGAAGGCTAATTAAAATACTGAATGGCATATGTTTTTCTTTGAAGATTAAAAAAAAAGTAAGAAACAACCTGAAAACTGTTAGCCACCTCTTACATTGTGATTAGTATCAGTATTAGCAGAGCAGGTATGTTGGAGGTATAGCAACTAGAAAGAGAGCAAGCACAGTTCCTTATGAGCCCAAATGCCCGCCTTGGAAGGGCAAAACACCAAATGAAGGAATACCTAAGATCTGAGTGAACATGTGGCTTTGGGAGTTTTCCTCTGTCAAGTCCATACTGTGCTAGAAGCAGACACCAGCCATTGATGGGGAAGAACGTGGAGCTAGGGAACAGGAATGTATTTAACTTCTTATTTCCTTTTTTCTCCAAAAAGGAATATTCAGGCATTCTAGTAGTGCTTTCTTCTTTATTTATTCATGAACAAAACAGACATATAAGAAGACATTTATGTAGAAAAAGTATGGGGGAAACCTGATTTTAAGTGCATAGAAAGCCATGTATTAGAGAAAAGTAGAATTGTGAATTCCTGAAACCCTACTAACCTGATACCTGTATCATGGTATGCTCTTTTTTTTTTCCCAATGATTAATACTACAAGTTAATTGAAGTAAATTACTTTAACGTCATTAAAATTGGTGCTATTTGGCATTAGATGCTCTAACTTAGGATGGAATCAGCTTCTAATAATCTAGTGGAGCATTTTATTTTCTAGTATGAAAAGCTGAAACAGTCTTTCCTTCACAATCAGTAACTTTATTTCGTGGTAGAAAAATATACAATCTCCATGCAAGCCCCAGAATTGGGCACAAGGCCATTTAAATAGGGAATCCTAGGAAGGGGGCACAAGCTAAATATGTTCCCTGGGCTCTGGAGACTTTGCCCCAAGGGGATGGGTTTAACAGAAAGAAAGCCCAGGTCTGAAGATAATACTGAAAGTAAAACACAGAGCAGGGTCAGTATTTTGTGCCCAAAAAGAATTCACTTCCTTCTTTCCTTATTCAGAGTTCCACTATCCCATATCAGTTATGCAAATATTTATTGAGCTAATATTCTTTATAATTGCTTGTGAGTCTATGGGGGTGAGGGGGTATGTGATTCAAAGTCACTGTCCTCATATTTAAAGTCAATGTCCTCCAACTTAATTCCAACACCAGGAGGCAAAACAATATTACACAAAAAGTCAGAGAATAATCAGGTGCCTAGTATGAGGTAGCACACAAGATTAAATGACAAAAGGGTAGGATGCAAGGAATACTAGACTGTTTTTGATAAATGAATGGAAGGGAAAACCATTCCAAAAAATGCAGAAGAGAAAAAAATTCAGAGGAAAGAGATAATCCTGGGCTAAGAAGGAAAGGATGTGACCTGGGCCTTAGAAGATTCATAAGCAGAACCAGCTACACAATATGTGAAGTCCAATGCAAAATAAAAAAGCAGGACCTGTTGTTCAAAGGGCATTGATAGCCTTTAGATTGGTAATTTCCACGTGGCAAGAGCAGATCAATCATCCAAGTATGAGGCCCTTCTGGGTAGGGAACCTGTAGAGCCACACCAATTACACACCCATGAAGCCAGCTCTGTCCATAAGCTATGTAGGGAGGACATGAGAAAAGGTAAGACAACAAAAGGACTAAAGTAACTCAAAAATTATGTTTTCTTTTTTAAAAACAAATACAGGTACTTGGAATATGGAGAACTTGCGAGACCATGACTGCTTCCATAAGCACTAATCTACCTCTCATGAGAAACTCTACCAACGGTTGAGAAATCATAATCTAGAAAGTAAAGGGCAATATAACTGGGCTCCAGATGCAAAATCTCCAAATACCAATTCCAAAAGGAAAATAAATATTTTTTAAAGATTTCCCAGCAGATTTACCCAAGGGATACAGAAGTGCTGCTGCATAGGGGCACATGTACCCCAATGTTCATAGCGGCACTTTCAACAATAGCCAAATCATGGAAATAGCCTAAATGTCTATCAACTGATGAATAGGTCAAGAAGATGTAGTTTATATATACAATGGAATACTACATGACAATGCGAAAGAATGATATTTGGCCATTCATGGCAACGTGGATGGACCTCAAGGGTGTCATGCTAAGCCAAATAAGTCAGGCGGAGAAGGACAGACACCATACGTTTGCACTCATAGGTCTAACAGGAGAAACTTAACAGGACCATGGGGAGGAGAAGGGGGAAAAAGAGTGAGAGGGAGGGAGGCAAATCATGAGAGACTCTTGAATACTGAAAACAAACTGAGGGCTGAAGGGGGAGGGAGAGAGGGGAAGAAGGGTGATGGAGATGGAGCAGGGCACTTATGGGGAAAAACACTGGGTGTTACATGGAAACCAACTTGACAATAAACTATAAAAAAAAATCCCAGCAAAATGTAAGACATATATCAAGATAACAATGACTAGTGATTTGCCTAATTTCTTTTAGTACCTTACCCATAGTACTAGAGTATTCATCAGTCTATCAATGCTTGTCCTCTTAAACTTTGTCTTACCACTGTTCTGCATTAATTTAGTGTCTGGACCTGCAAAAAACAAAAATTAAATTAAAACTTTAAAATTATTTGATGATATGTTATTATAATTATAATAAGAATTATTATTATTATTATTACTTATGTCAAATATTCCTGAAAGGATAATATTATGTTTTTTGAAATAATTTAACTTTTATTAAGAACAGGAGCCAAATATTGGAGTGTCTGAGTGGCTCAGTCAGTTAAGCATCCGATTTTAGCTCGGGTCATGATCTCACATTTATGGATTCAGGCCCCTCGTTGGGTTCTGTGCTGACAGCTGAGAGCCTGGAGCCCACTTCAGATTCTGTGTGTGTGTCTCTATCTCTGCCCCTCTCCTGCTCACACTGTCTCTCTCTGTCTAAAAAATAAACAAACATTAAAAAATTTAAAAAAAAAGAACAGGGACAAAAAAACATTGAGAACTGGTATCTTGATGGCTCATGGTAGAACACTACTGGCTACTATCAACCTTTTTGCCTGATCTTTGGGTTAATGAGTGAGTCTCATAAGAGGTATGAACTGGGAAGTGACAGTTACATACACAGAGAGAGTAAGTTTTTCTTCCCATCTTGCAATCAAGCTATGCATCTCCTTGTCTTATATCAGGTCTTAATCATCTGTAGGTCTCCCACACACTTAGCCCACAATTTTAGTCAATACAAGTTTAAAATTTTGTTTATTTGTAAATTTAATTAATTTGAATACAGAATTATAGTTTGAAAAGAAAAAAGAATAGGGACCATTATTAGGTTTTATAGGATTCTAAACTGGTTGCTAAATAACAACCCTGGAGAATGCAAGATAATTGGTCTCTCTCTAATAGGACAAATCCAGACAAAACTTGTGGCTGAAAGGTTTGAGAAATGCTATTTTTCAAAAAGCTGTGTATGGATGTGCTTGTAGTTGAAGCAATGAAAGGTAACAAAGTCAATCCAAGTGAGGAATAATTTGGAATGTTAAAAAGAATGTAGTAATAAACACAACTCAGAACACTGAGATCAAAAATGGAAAGTTAAAATAGGAAATCAAATTCTAGGGGCACCTGGGTGGCTCAGTCAGCTGAGTGTCTGACTCTTGATTTCAGCTCAGGTCATGATCTCACAGTTCCTGAGTTCAAGCCCCACTCCAGGCTCTATGCTGAGAGCATGGAGCCTGCTTGGGATTCCCTGTCTCTCTCTCTCTCTCTCTCTCTCTGACCCTCCCTTGATTCCTCCTCACTATCTCTCAAAATAAACAAACTTAAAGAAAAGAGAAAGAAATCAAATTTGGGATTTGTTTCCCAAAAAGATTTGAGGTCCCTTTTGGGGAAACTAGAACAACTCCAAGCAATACATCAGCAAGCTAAACCATTATTGTATATTGCACACTGTGCATATGATACACTTTTTGTAAGGGCAAGAATGGTCTTAATTAGATTTATTTCAGGTAAATATGTTATCTCATGATATACTAAGTGCCTTGCTCAAGTAATTCTAAGAATATTATTAACTGCTTTAGACGAAAATCACTAGATAATTAACAAAGGAGAATATTATAATATAGTGCTAAAGGAATTCCTTGTGGAAAAAGAAGATGCCAAATGGCAGTAATTAAGTTTCAATTATATTGATTTCTCTAGTGTTCCTCTCCACGTGATCTTCTCATTATTACCATCAACCCATGGAGCCATTAAATGTGGCAGAAAAGTGGAACTGAAACAAATAAAGTACAGAGGTACCCTTAAAATTTTACACTATCCTAGAAGTCAGGGAAGAATGGGCACATCCTTAGAAGATTTTATTTAATTACAAGACAAATGGCAACAAAGATTGGGGTCTCATAAAATTCAGTTTTGAGTTGGAAATTGTACCCCAGTGTCCGATACCCCACTACTGTTGTGTAAAGGAGACCACCCACATTTTCTCAGAATAGCTTATTAAAATCATATGGACACTGAGGGTGGGAAGTATTTCTTGTATAGTAAAGATCACAAAGAGCAAATAAAACTTGTGATTAGTAAAGGCTGAAATGCTGACAGACAATTTTGTGCTAAAAATTTACATTTTTCAGGCACACATGCACGCATAGAGTAGCAGAGACTACACCTAAAGCATTTATTGAAATATATCTACAGACACTGATTTACACATCTCTTCTTCCCTCATAGCCACATATCTTGGAAGAATTTTCTGTGCTCAACAGCCCCTGTTGTCTCATCTCCTACTCATTACTCAACCTAATTTCGGATGTAGTGTTATCAACATCCTCCACGTCTTCTCTGAACCTGTCAGCAGCCCTTGACACTTGACTATTCCAACCTTTTGAAATGCATTCTTCCCTTAGCCTGTGTGTCACTGTGCTCTCCTGCTTTTCCTCCTCTTTGTCTTCCATGAGGCTCACTCTTTTCTATACAGCCACCAGATCTTGGGATTCCTTAAGACTCAGACATAGCTCATCCTCTTTCTCCATCTGCCTTCCCTGAGCCATGTCATCTGAGACCACAGCTCCAATTATCATCTGTAGACCAAATGTAAATTCCTGACTCAGACTGCTCCTCTGAGCTCTAAACCCATATATTTGTCTATATGGCATCTTCACTTGATACTTCTAAGGCCCCTCAAGCAGCCCTGGTCCAACCCAGCTTGTGATCTTCCCTTAGAGTTCCTTATATCAGTGAATAGCCCTGATATCCATCCATTTATGAAAGCTGAGGGAAGCCTAGAGTCTATGCCCGTGACTCCCACTCCAGCCCAGAGTACCATCATCTCTCGAGTGGAATACAGTAAAAGCCTAGTAACTGTGTCATCCTGCATCCACTCTTCCCTCAATTCTCCCCAACCCCACACACTCTTACAAGGACCTGCTATTTACCAACTTTACAAATACTGTAGGCAATAAGGAGCTTTTCAAATTTCACACACACACACACACACACACACACACACCATCTGTTTGAAAAATTTGCAATGGCTCCCTAATCCTCTTATGATAAAGATCAAAGTTCTAGATACAGATCACAACACCCTGTATGGTCCAGCTTCTATCCACACCTCCAGTCACATGCCTATCCTTATCCTCCATGTTCTCCATACTCCACACTGGCCTTCTTAAGTTTTTTGGGGTTTGTTTTGTTTTTTGTTTTTTGCCTCACTATCCTCAGTTCTGCCACAGGGACTTTGTCCACAATGTGGCTTTTAGCTAGCTTGCTGTTTCTTCTTCATATTCCTCCATTATATACTCATGGGTCCATGTTCTTTTATTCAGAGCACTTATCTCCATTTGAGATTATATATTCATTACTACAATGATCTGAGATTAGGGTCTCTTTCTTCTACCAGAGTCAAAACCACAAGTGAATGGACTGTATTTGTTTTTGTTTACATTCTTTTTTTTAATGTTTATTTATTTTGAGAGAACACATGTGCACATGCATGTACAAGGATGGGAGGGGCAGAGAGGGAGAGACAATCTCAAGCAGGCTCTGGGCACTGACGAGGGGCTCAATCTCATGAACTGTGAGATCATGACCTGAGCCAAAATCAAGAGTTGGACACTTAACCACTGAGTCATGCAGGGGCCCCTTACATTCTTAATCATATATGAATAAGTAGTATAGTGCCTGCCACATAGTAGGCACTCAATGAATACCCGTGTAATGAATTTATTAAGCACCTGCTATGTTTTAGGCAATATGCATATGTGCTTTTCATCTATTATCTCAGCTAATGCTTAAAACTATCCAATGGGGGTAACTGGGTGGCTCACTCGGTTAAGCACCTTGATTTCAGCTCAGGTCTTGATCTCAGGTTCATGAGATAGAGCCTGCTTGGGATATTCTCATTCTCTCATTCTCTCATTCTCTCATTCTCTCATTCTCTCATTCTCTCATTCTCTCATTCTCTCATTCTCTCATTCTCTCTCTCTCTCTCTCTCTCTCTCT
>NC_043708.1:88941718-88966269 GCF_006229205.1 Suricata suricatta
CTGTCCCCGTTCTCTCTGCCCCGCCTGTGCTCACACTCTGTCTCTGCCTCTCAACAATAAATAAATGTTAAAAACAATTAGGGAACCTAGGTGGCTCAGTCGGTTGAGTGTCCAGCTTCAGCTCAAGTCACGATCTCATGGTTCATGGGTTCGAGCTCCACATTGGGTTCTGTGCTCACAGCTAGCTCAGAGCCTGGAGCCTGTCTTTGGGTTCTGTGTCTCCCTCTCTCTCTCTTTGACCCTCCCCTGCTTACACACACACACACACTCTCTCTCTCTCAAAAATAAATAAAACATTAAAAAAATTTTAAGTATTTCAAGTAACTTGCCTCACATTTCTTTTCTAGTAAGGATCAGAACCAGAGTTCAAAACCAGATATATCTAACTTAGAAGCTTTTGCTCTTAACCACTATTTTTAAAACTATATGAAATATACCATTAATTCATTGACCCATTCAATCAATGTGTATTTAAAACTATGACTCATTCAGATTCCAAACAGGAAATAGATGACACACTCAACACGGATAACTGGAGAAAAAAAAAATTTTTTTATAAAGGGACTCTTCACAAAAGTGTGGGTGGGGATGTAGAGGAAGCAAAAGGCTAATGTAGTAACCAAAGACTCAGTAGAAATCAAGAGGTTTCTCTAAGCCAGGGGGAAGCGTAAGGGGAGGGAGTAGTAACTGGACCCTAAAGGACAGTATCAAGTTTGCAGCCTTTAAGACAGAGAAACTTTATGCTGAGGGTCCCAGTCAGCCTAAAGTGACCACACAGGGAAGAAGTTTGGGGAAATAAACATCTTGACCTCTTTGATCTCTTCCCAGAGACCCTTCCTAACTAGAAGCCAAAATTCAAGAAAACCTATTACTGTAAATCATACAAGTCAGCCTTCCAAGGCAGAAAGAAGAGTGGGAAAAGCTGAGAGTACATCTGGAGGGACAAATGGAAGACATCCAACACAAAAATCTACCATGCATCAAATGGTGCTGACTCCTATGGATTCCCTAAACGAGTAAGACTCCTACACTCAGAAACAAGACTTCCTTCTGTCTTAAGTGAAAGAAAATTTATTAACAGGGAGTCATGGCCTAGTGGTTATGTATATTAGAAACTTGTAAATTATATATTTGTGAAGTAAACCATGTCTGCATCAGCTATATTCCTTATACAATCCCTAGTGATAGGTACAACCAGAGTAATATAGAAAGAATAGTTAATAATTAACTTTGGATAACCTTCATAAGATCTAAGTGTTCACTTGGAACTCATTCTCCAAATTAGACGTCTTAAGATTCAGGGTTCTGAGAGACTCATTTTTCTAATCTGACACTGATGGAAACCAACCATTCCCTGCCTGCCACCATTCTAGTTAAGCTTCCTGTTGACATTTGTCCCTAAACTGAAGTCAAAGCAGGCATTCTGTGCTTTACAAAGATCTGCCCCATGAAAGTCCAGTGAACCTCCAGTCCATACACAAAAGAAGAGAATATTTCCCACTTCTTCCTGCCAAGATCCAAAGAGCAGTGCCCACTCCCACTTCTCAGTCTATGGAGCAGGCAAGTGCATTTGGAATTGATGCTAGAAGGAAGAAGCAGAGAAGGAAGAAAAGTAACATTTATCAAGCATCCTCTTCCACATGCACTGTCTCACTGAGACTTTAGAGTGACTCTCTAATGTATTCGTTATCCCTACGTTACAGCCGAAGGAATTAAAGCTTAGAAAATTTAAGTAACCAAGACTTAACATCCTACATCTGGTAAACAAATCTGAACCCACCTCTGTCCAATCCAAATTCTGTGAGCTTTTTATTAAACCTGCCCAGAGAGACCTGTTCAACTTACTACCCACTTCCTGGTAGGTAGGCACATTTTCCCGCAGAGCAAACCTTATGAAGGAAAACTGAGCTTCTGAGTGGCTCACAGCAGCTGTCTCAGCATAACATGCTGTAGCTGAACCGAAGTGCTGAATTAGTCATTCCAGACAAGTTTACAAAAGTGCAAACAAAACGTTGGGCTATAGCCCGTTCCTAGGATAAAGCTCCTCGATTTCTATGATGATAGGGAGCAGACCAGGAGGGTCCTGCCCATTAAAGAACCTTCAAGAAGTCTCCCCTTCATTATGAGGGAAGACAAGGGGAGGTTGATATAAAAGCCTAGCTCTTTTTTCAATGCAAGGGAGATGAAAATATGTGATCACAGGTTTGTTTCCCTGACTATGAATAAAAGCATCTGATGAGAGAAGTATGAAAGCAGATTCACCCCCAGATAAAAGCATACATACTTCCATATTTCTAGGGATTTCTCAAGTCCTTACAATGGCAATACCCCAAGCAGCAAGAGCCTTATTAACACCCACAGCTGAAAGTATTTAGGAGGAGTTGGGAGGCCTTTTTCAGGTTTGGAACACTTTTGAGTCTTTAATAAACATTTGTTGTTGTTGAGGAAAGTCAGTTCAGAAAAACATTCCAATTTTGATTGCACACAGTCAACGGACCCAAAAACACATCTTAATTCAGTGTCAAAATAAACAGGATTTTTAAAAATCCAGGGCTGGCAGTTGAAGCCATGAGTACAATTTGAGTGGCTTTATGTAAGGGAGCTACTGTAAGCTCCCTGAGCAGGAGAACCCCACCTTGGGCCTGTAGAGATAAAGTAGAGACGCAGAAAATGACCAGTGGGAGAGTAATAGGCACTTTCCCTCCCTCCCTGTCTCCATCATGCAGTCTTTCCAGGACCCACTGTTCACTGACAAATAGTAGAAGCAGCTACGGAGTATAAACAGAAATGATTGCAGATCTCCAAGAAATCTTTCCAAAAGGATTGCTTGACCTTTTCAAACTACAAAATTAACAGCAGAACAGGGAGGGGGGGGGCTTTGTTTCATATATTTCCCCCACTTTAAAGGCCAGCTGATTAATACACACAAGGATGGGGGTGACTGAGGTGAAGATAAAGAGAGAGACATTAAACATTAGGTATCCAGCACCCACCAAGCCATGAGAGCCCACGCACCCCTTAAGAATAAGATCATGACGTCTGTGGCTGCTCACACAGGAGGCCCCCCAGACTCTTTGCAGGGAGTGGTGCTGTCCTCTGCAGTCAACCCAGAGCAGCACCCTGTGGGGAAAAGAGGCACGGTGCCCATCCAGCCTGGAGAGAGGCAGACTGCCCATGCATATCTCAGGAGGGACTCCCCCATAGCCAGCCCCGGGCAGTCAGCTGTACCTGCAAAAATAACCATTCCGAAACACCAGCCGGTGTTTCTCAGAATGCAGCCCCTCAGGATTATCTTCTCATTGTTGAGGGAGTGCTTGCTGTCCTTCCAAGAGAGAACTCCCATGAATTTATCTAATTTGTTGTTAGGCGCCTCACAGACAACAGTCCCTGTAAAACAAAACACAAAAACAAAACCTGTTTATGACTCATCTCAAACTCTCCTTACAAGTCTGCAGTACCAGGCTGCCATCCTCCTTCTAGTACACAGGGTATTTCTCCTTCTCTTTTAGACAGTGTGATGTTATGTATACAAGACTGTGCTAGGAAAAATAAGCTTGGGGGGGAGGTGAGTACAAAGATGGAAATTTATATTTTTAACACAGCTTTCTGTACTGTCCAAATAACAATAGAAACCTTGAGAGCCATGGGATTTTTTTTTTCCTTAAATAAAAATCACTTGCCTCTACTTCTAGTTTTCAACAATGATTTCTGAAAAGATAAAGCAGGGACTGTCCTAAAAGTCTTTCCTATTCTGTCGCTTGTTACTTACTGTGAACTTTCACACGGGCTAAGATGATATACTTCCAGTCTCACAACCAAAGTTGATCAGGCCTTTCTAGGCTCATAATCAGAATTTGGGGGGCCCTACTATATCTTCTCCCCGCCTCCCCAAGAAACCTGGGCCTTGTTTGCCACATGTGCCTGAGAATGCATGTGATTCCTTTCAGCTGTTCTATGCCTCTTATCTTGATTAGATGCAGAGGTCTGGGGACTCTCAAAGCCACCATATAACTTGTCCCAACCTGACCAGAAGATGTTTCCAGTTTTTTTTTTTTTTTTTTTCATTCCAGGCCCATTCCAAACCAAGGGTGTGCCCATTCCAAATCAATAAATCAATTCGTTCCATTATTTCAATAAGAAAATACACTTTCAGGGTAGGGGTTCTTTTGACAGAAAAAGAAACCAGAAATAATCTTGTATGGATTTTGTCACAAAATACAACTATTAGAATAAATGCATTTGCACTGCAAACGGTTGGGATTAAACTTTTATAAGTATGAGTTACCAAGACTTGAAAGACAGAGGAAGAGAAGAAGGCAAAAAGGGGGAAGGAATTAAAAAGGAAGGTGGTGGGGAGATCCAAACAGGGCTCAAACTCAAGTCAGGGGTAAGATTAGCACTTCTCCAGAAAAAAAAGTACACGTGTTTAATCAAAGGCAAAAGGAACATTCAAAGTGGAAATGTGGAAAATAAAAAAGGAAGTCTTCAGCACTGACTGAAGAGAAAGGAGACCAGCCCAGCCTACAGAGCCTCTGTGGTTCTCTGTCACATCACTCTCCGAGCACCTGAACCTAGAGGCTTCTTAAACCGACACCCTTCCTTCCTATGATGATAGCTTTTCCTTTTAAAACTCTTAGAGGTGACCCCAGTTTTCACATGGCCTGATGACTCCTGACCAACCTGATTACTAACATTGGATCTTGCATGAAAAACACAAAAATAAGCAAAAAAACAGAAAGGAGAGAGAACCGTGGAGACTCAGGACTACTTTTTCCAAGTCCCATTTTCCTTTCCCCAGTTATGACAAAAGTGCTAGCTAAATAGCATCCACTTGGGCATTCACTGGCAGCTTCCCAGACATCCACCACTAATTGAGAGTGCTGGCAGGACGATTTGGGTGAGGTTAAATAATCTGTACAAACTCATTTTTGACACAAAGGGAAGTGGCTGAATTCTGGTTGCTCCCATTATGGCCTCTCACTGGTATTAAAAAGCAAATTAAAACTGACTTCAACTGGCCCAAGTTGTTTGAACGATTATGTGGTGGAAGAGGGGATTTTTTTTTCTAAATTCTAAGAATTCAAAATCTTTTCCTCGTGACCAATAATTTTCATTCCTAAATTTTTTAGAACCTTGAATTTTTAGTAGAAACTCGAGCAAAACCTTCATAAAATATTGGGTTGATAGCAACCGTTAAAGCTTATTCCAGTTTCTTGACTCAACTCAATTTCTCAAGTCTTCAAAGTTGGCCACCAGAAAAATAAATAAATAAATAAAAATGTGTTTTGGGCAAAAACAACATGATACACAGTCCTTGCCAATTGGAATATAAAAAACAGCCTCATTTGATCATTTTTATTGTTGCAAGCAAAGAGTGACATGGAGACAAATACAGCCTTGAACATGTTGGCTTGTTCCTCCCTGGCCCCAAGGCTCATTCAACTTCTGGCCTGACACCAAGGGTGTGGTTCTAGACAGGGATAGGCAGTAAGGCCAAGGGGTTCTGCCTCGGTTCTTGGAGGCCAAGCCCCAATTCAGCCTTTCTCAAAGAGTGTGGTCCCACTTATTTAAGTACTAAATACAGAGCCTGGTCAAAACAAAATGGTGGGAACAAAGCCAAACTACTTTTTTTTTTTAATCTTCAAAAGTACTCAGCCTCCCCTCTCTTAGCCTTGTTGGCATAAAACAAAAGCTTCCAAACTTTTTCTTCCCTTTTCCAAAAAAGGGTAAATAGTTTCCTCTGAAGGGAGCACTGTATTCATTTCTGTATCCCCATAGCCTACCATACCACCTACATAATAGGATCTTAGTGCATATTTGTTGGAGAGATAGAAAAAAACTTATACGGTTTCAAAAGAGAAGATGGGGAATGCAACGGGTGCTAGAGTAGATTTAAGATGAATGAAAGAAGTGGGTATGTTTCCATGGTGATAATGATAAAGAGGACTATATGACCTAGGAGGCCAGCCACCATGAAGGGCTTACGTTGACCTAACTCTAACAAGATACAAATAGATCTGAGAATACTGGGGGGGGGAGGGGGGGGGGGAAGCATGAACCTTAAAGCACATTAGAAGCAAACCAATAGCCATAAACCATAATAAAGACTAAGGAAAAACTTTAGGACCCTTCTTCCTTTTGCTAATAGTATTGGAAAAGAGTTGGAGGCAGTAAACAGACAACGAATGAGAAAATAATTTGGGAAAAATAGCATTTTCTCTCAAATAGTTGTTCACTATAAACAGGTTTATTTTTTAAAAAATTTTTAAATATAATTTATTGTCAAATTGGTGTCCATACAATACCCAGTGCTCATCCCAACAAGTTAGTGCAAAAAGTCATCTTTAATGGACAATGAAACAACTGGGGGAAAAGATCATGTCAATGAGGAGACAAATCTAATCAGACCAGCTACTTAAATTTGTTTTCCCCCCTGAAGAGAACAGATATGAAAGCAGATAGCAATTCTCCCAGTTCACAGTCACATAAAAAGGCTCTAGGTCCATCCTAGACAAAATTCACAAGATTTTATTCTCACCCTTCCTCAGCGCTCTAAGTTTAGTGATCTGGGTTGTTGGTTAATTACCAACCTAATAACTTTCTTTACCTAAAGCATTTACCTCCAAGTGGAAATCTACAGGTTATCATGAAAATGGAACTCAAAACCCAGTATTCCATGATTCTCCAGAGAAGTTAGCTTTCTCTGTATATTACTAGCCTTATTTATTAATTATCTGCACTGCAACTCTTTAATAAGACAACTTATCTGAGTTGAGTAAGACATCATCATTGCTGTTCAAGAGTTTCTCCAGCCAAGAGTTTCTCAGAATTTAGGAGATTGACTATTAATTGTTGCCCTGATGATGTGATAAGTATTTTTTTCTTAGAAAGAAGCACCTTCCTATTTTCTCAAGCCTCTTCATTCTTCAACCTTGAAGTCTCAGCCACCATCATCACCCCGATAATGGCCATATTGATACCAGGGAAGCTATTGTTCTTGTCTTTAGATGGAATCTATGTCCCCTGCAATCCTATCAGCTAATCTGTTGGGCTGTGCATCTGTCCAGGTGAATGGGAAATTACCTGGTAAGTAAAAAGTCATAAGATTCTAACCAAGCCTTATTTTTTAACCAAAAAGAGATGCTTGTTTTTGTGTGTTTTAATTACACACATGCTGTTCTTTAGAAAGGACCACAAAATACACAAAGATTCCTGAAATAAAGAGTCAACCTTTCCCTGGTTCAGAACTCAGTATTAACAGTCATACAAAATATGTAAACTTGTCATAAACTGCAAAAAAACAGATCTCAGTCCAGTCAGTAACAATATGCAACAGATTCTTAAACACATTTGGACAATTTATATCCAGCACTTTCCCCAAGGCATAAAAATGTCCAGTTTACAAATGTATATCTGACAACTATCTTCAGTTACTTATTTATAAAAAGCTTTTCAATTCCAATAAAACTTTAACATGAAAAATCATGGTCTGCTCTATTTTTATACTTGTTATAATATTAGATCAAGTTACTTATTTTTCCTTAAAAAATTCAACAGACTATGTATCAATTATTTTCTGATGTTAGAAATGTATAAAAATATTTATATAAAAACTTTTTAAGTAAACAGATTTACCTACTAAAACTCAAAACACTGTCTCACATGTACTGGTCTCGATATTTGGCCTACTCTTCTATAAACTCTTGTTGAGGATCCTGACATTCAAGATCACTGAGAACACTGCTGCTTTTGAAAAATATGATGATGTCATCTGATCTCTGGTAATTAATTTTGTTCCCTTAGAGTATTCTTAATATTTATTTCCTATCCTGATCAGAAGCTAGGTTGTCATGCTAATTCCCTCCTTCTCCAATGCAGACTTTCTGCTTGTGGTTCACAGCCTCTGTGGCCTTCCATAAACTAGGCTTTGACAACAGTCGTGGGTTCATATTCTGGCTCCTCCAATTAGTAACCATGTGACAGTGGGAGCATTATTCAATTTTTATCAATCTCAAATTCCTTGCCCATAAATTGGAGGCAAGAGTAATCTCTTCCTCTCAGGGCTCTAAGGATTTAATAAGATAATGTGTACAGTTACTTAGAACAATGCTTGGTATATAGTGAGTGTGTTTATGTATCAACAACATGTTTAAGGCTTGAGAACTTTAGGACCTTTACCAAACTAAATTTGGCTCGTTTTTTGGGAATGAGCACTTGTTCAAGTCTGTCTTCTCTGCAGGGCTATAAGCTCTGTGAAAGCAAGGCTTGGGTCTGATTTATTAACCACTGTATCTGCAGGCCTAGCAAATCCCTTGTCATTGTGTGAAATATACATTTACTGAGTAAATGGACAGGTGACTGAGTGAATGAAAGTTTCTTGCCATGCCTAAAGACGTCACTAGCAAGACACTGTCCATGGGTTCAGGTGCAAAAGTGAGGAGGCAGAAAGACTTACAAGGGATACCCTAAGGCCCTAGTCATCTCAGTTTTGAGCCTTGGTGTCCCCAATGGGGACTTCTCTAGGAACAGGAAACTCAGGTCTTCAAATACTTGGAAGATGTGCACTTACAATTCAAAAACTAACGAACTATAATTTGGTGCTAGAGAAAGTATTTTGGCAAAGTCTCAGAAGAAAAACCACATGGTAACTAGAAGCAAAAATAATACCATACCCAGATTTGCCCAGAAGTCACAAGCTAAAAGATATACTTAGCACAGACAGAGCACGGGAAAGGGTGTGCCTCACATGTCTGTCTCATCTATTAGACCACGCCACAGCTAGGCAGAGCATTTCCAAATGTACACTATGTTGATATCATGCTTTTAGTTTAAACTAAAGGATGCATTATGTGGTTTTAATTCCCATAACTCAAGGAGGTTTTTTTCTAGTCACTAGAGGAAAACCTGAAATCTAGTGATGTCACCATTATGAAAAAGGTGAACAGAGCAGACCAAAAAAAAAAGTGAGGGGGAGAAGGAGGGGAAAACAAAGGAAAGGAGAAGAAAAGGGATCAAAAGAAAGTAGGTAATACATGTGGAGGTATCTTCTAATCCTACACACTTCATACATCTTGTCCCTAGGAGATGCTTAATACATGGATTTCACTAGTTAATTAATATGAGGAGAGTGATGAAAATTACAGAAAATGAGATAATGCATGCTGAGAGCACAAGTAAGCTAACATAAAGCTTACATACTAGTAAGAAAGGGAGGTAAGGAAGGAGAGAAATGGGTAGAGAAATGTGGGCTTACAGTACAGAGGGTTTGAATTCATGTGTCAGGCAGGGAGAAACTGAAATGAACGTGTCTAAACTAGGGCTTGGAGAGAAGGGAGTGGAGGGAAAGCTGGAGGCTTTAAGAAAGCAAGAGCTTTACTAGGAAGGATTTAGTGTTTATTAACTGTCCCAACACTTTCAAAGACTTTCCATACCACATCTTGCATCACCCTCCTGGTCTTTAAATTTGGCAGCTAACAGGGAAAATCTAATTTGTATATTGTGTCTAATTTATTTCTCCTTAATCCGTCTATTTATTCCAAGATGCTTTCTTGGAAATAGGAAATCATACTTTAATAAATTTCAACTCAGAATATTGCCTTAAACTTTAAGGTAGATTGAAATTCAACCCAAAATTCAAGAACAAAAGAGTAAATTCAACAGAAATCTCATTGTTAGTTCAGTTCTAAAATGAAAAGTAACCACAGTTTAAGTATAAATGATTTTAAAAAAAAAGAGAGAGAGGTCTGTGTTGCTCTTATTTGAGAAAACAATTATGTTAGAGATTTGGTGAGTTACCTATGCTCCATGAAGCAAATTCAAGCCACATCTAGTATGTAATAATTATTAATGCACTTTAAAAATAAATTCTATGAAGTATTTTCAAAAACTTTTTTCAATAAGAGGCAAGTCTCCTAACCTTTCAGCATACCCCATCTATAAAAAGGAACTATTTTAGGTGAGGAAATGTTTTCTGGCTTCAGCCTGAGCAGCACCACTTCTATTGATGTAAATGTGGTGCCACTGTGTTAAATTTTGTTTGAAACAGGATTCCGAGCTAACAGCCTTAGGAAACCCACCGCTCTAGACGAGCCCTCTCTCAGCCACCTGTCCTGTAGAGTAAAGCACCCAGCACTCTTGCTTTATCCTTTATCCTATCCTTCCCATCAGGAAGTTTCCACTTCACCCCATCCTTCCACCCACCATTCTCAATCACTTGGCCTTAGGACTTTGATCTCCCCTGTCTCTCTGGGGCCTCATGTTGATCCTGCCCTCATCTCCAGCATTTGCAACCGTTTATTCATGCACTGAACAAGTATTTATTTAGCACCTACTATGGGCTAGTATTGTTCTAGGAACTTGGCATCTAACAGTGAGGAAAACAAAGATCCCTGGGTAACTTACCCTGCAGCAAGTAGAGATGGACAGTCAATAATAAATAAGAAAATAAGTAAGTTATAGAGTACGCTAGATGGTGATACATGCTATGAGAAGCAGAAAAGGCCAAACAAGGTAGAGGAGACTGAGAGTAAGAGGAGTCCTACTCTGACGAAGGAGAATTCTTGGCCCCATTCCTGTGGTTGTATGTAAGGAATCAATCTAACCCAGCCTGGCCCTTGATGCACTACCCTGGCGTTGACCTATGATCAGAGTTCTTGGAGGGTATGGTAAAGACAGTCAGCACTCAACAAATATCTCTGCTTGTTATTTCCCAGCCTCCCTTGCAGTTGGGCCAGGTCCATCTAACTCACACTGGTCAATGAAATGTGAAAGGAAGAAGCAGTTAAAAGTCAGCGTGTCTCTTTCATCTAATCCTTGCTTTAGTGTCGTGACCTTAGAGGCCCTTAGTCTAGGCATCATGGCTGTAAGATGGAGAGGGCCACGTGACCTACATCAGATTGTGACATGCTCAAGAAATAACCTTTTACTGTTAACACCACTAAGAGTTCAGAGTTGTCTAAACTGAATCACAGTATAGAATCACAGTATAAAAAAAGTGAACTGGGTAATTCTAACAATCGTTTTCTATGTTTTTATGGTAAAGAAGACTAAAAAGCATGAATTTTTACCTCCTCACAGATTGACTGAGGAATAAAGGTATAATTCTGCCAGGAAAGAAATGAGTAATGTAAATTATATTTAGGTTGCCCTTTTAGGAGTCCATAAATATTCTATGAAATATTTTAAGCAAGTATCTTGATTCATGAAAAGAATTTACTTTTCTTGGATTTATTAAATGTAAAATTTCATTGAAAAAATTACTTAGTAGAAAATCTGCAATTTGTTTTACTCTAATCAAAATATTTCTTGGGCCATTCAAAGTTTCCTGGATATTCCCCTGACTTAAATCTCAAACTAGAGGAATTTTTTTTCTATAAACATTATAACAGCACTCATTTAAGTGAGATTAAAATACTAACATACTCCAGAGTTTATAAGCAAATGTAAAGTACAGGCAATACAACATCTAGGCTGTGCAATGGGGAAATTTTACAATTTAAAATTCGCCTATGCTTTAACTCATGGGATCATGCTAAGACCCTTGACCACATTTTTCTTTAGTAGACTCCAAAGAAAATACTTGGAAGACAGGCTCAAACTCAAAGATTCATTAATTAATAAAACCAATCTATATGGAAACATGGGTGTTCAAGGACAGATATACAAATGTGTAAAGCAAAAGACCATTGAGAGATGGGAGGAAGATCCCCAAGATTCTCCCATTGCCTGTTCTGGTACCTACATTCCCACAATTAATTATGCTTTCCTTTAACTCCTAAAGGATTTTGTTTCTTGGTGACAACCTTAACAGAAAAGAACAAGGTATAGCTGGAACACAACAAGCAGAGGAGATGGTTCCCCAGGCTGAGAAGAAGGGATTGGGTTGAGGGGTGTGAGAGTTGTGATAAGGAAACCATGGTCTCAAATGAAGAGCAACAGCTGACCTACTGATGAATAAATCAGAATTTTCTTTCTGAACACCTACTGCCTTTAAGACATTATGCCAGGCACTATGCAAGATACAGAAATATATGAGGCTGCATTATTTTCTTGGCAAATTTTGCAGTCTAGTATTTGGTCTTTGTCATGGAGTCAGAGACTAGATGCATGGTTAGACCTAGAGCTAGAAGTACGAGTATGACTGTGTTCATCCCCAGAAAATCTGCACAGGTCAGGCAAGGGAAGGGTATTGTGGGACTATAGGAAATGAGATCTACAGAAAAGGAAACAAGGATGAAATAAACAATGAACTTAGAAAGCCATTCTCCCCTTGGTAAATATTTTTACTCTTTTGCCTGAGAAGAGATTACAGACTTTGATGCCTGAAGAATATTATGTCTTTCCACCAAGTAAAAAGAAACATGAATTAAATTTCAGATAATTAGTTCATTACCTTACTTTTTGGTTTTGTGATTTTTGTCCATTTGCTTTAAACACTTACCATCAAACTTTGCAAGTCTGCTAATATCTGCTCCAAGTTCTGAGGTAACTGATAGTGCATGGCGGACTTTCAGGTTCGTTTCTCTATAAAATTAATTGGCACGACATGAATTTTTATATGGAACAGCCCAACAGCATCTTACATAATGTAATCCGGCAGATGCAGTGCATGCAAAATCCAACATAAGAGATTCAAGAAACTCCCTTCAAATGTCATTCACACCTCTCACACTGTCTCAGTAATGTGGACATGGCTTTGCATGCTCCCAGGAGTTGGCATTCCACCCACGGCACATCTGTATAACAACACAGTAATCTGTTTTGTTACTTGAAAGAACAGAGGACATAATAAATATGGTTTCATTCGAACCTACTCAGACATCATGCATGAGTTACAAAACACATTAGGAATGGAAACACAATTGCCAAATAAAGGAGGCCAGTATCACTCTGGAGTCTACTATCTACATGGGAATTTTACTTGTAAAAGATGGTCATGGCTAATTTCACAGTAGCTGAAATTTATATGGGAAAGGGAATATAGCTTTCTGTCCTGGGGAGAATCAAGCCAAAAATCCCAGAAGTCTGGAATCGTACAAGCAGACAGGAACTGAGCAGGTCACAGTGAGCTGGCCATCTTCTTTCAGGCAGAACCACACACACATTGGACAGATGGCCCTGTGGTACTCATGAAATGACCAGTTGTGAAGATTCTATGGCCATTACTCACATCTTGTATGGTTTTCTCACTGAGTTCAACCTAGTTTTCTTCTACTGTAGCTTAACATCATCTGTGAGAGTTCTTTTGTGGAAATGTTTAGTAGTGAGTTCATTCAGTCAGCAAGTACTGATAGTCACCCATGAGATTCAGTGCTGCCCCACAAGGGTTACTGTTCTCTTGAGGGGAAAAAAGTGGTAGGTAAAGAGCAAATATCACCATTTGGAATGACAAATCATGAAATAACTGAATTAAGAGAACGAAGAAGCAGGTACTTGAAAAGGCATTTAATCTAAAATTCCCCTAAAGGAGTTTCACAATGATAAGACAGCATGAAACCAGTTCAAAAAAACACCCCTTTGTGAAATAGCTTTCTGCAGAAAACACTAAGTTGGATATGTAATTGCAGTTACCTTGATTAAAAGTAATCTCATGATTCACTCTTTGCCAAATCTATCAATTCCTAAGAGGCAGAAATGAGTAGGGGTTGAAATACTCAAGAAGAACCTCATAATTCAGGTAGACATTGAGCTAGGCTTGAAGTACAAGAGTGAGATAGTGGTGTTGAGACCAAAGGGCCAATGTGTACATCATTTTAAGCAAACTTAGACAGTGACACCAATTAGGCAAGACAGACATCATTCCTTAACGTAGCTCTACACAACATGTAATTCATCAACATTTGTCATCTTTTTAAGTTACTTCCTCAGGATTCTCTCCAGTATCTCATTTTCATATTCAGATGTGTAAACTAAAAGGGAAGAATAAACCCCAAGACTCCTAACTAATACTTTGTGTCATGTCAGGCCATAGTCTTACTTCCTATGCCTCAGTATCTTGACTTGAAACTTCAAAATGACTTTCAGTGTAAGAAATAATACACAAAGATCCTGTATACTCTTTACTTAGTTACTCCAATGGCAACATTTTGCAAAACTATATCACAATGTCACAATATCACAATGGACACTGACACAGTCAAGATGGCGAAGACTGCCGTCACATGGATTTCTTATCCTTGTAGCCACACCCACTTCCCTGCCTCCTCCAACCCATCTTTAACTCCTGCAACCGCTAACCAGTGGTCCCTTTCTATAATTTTGTCATTTCAAGAATGCTACATAAATGGAATCATACAGTATGTGACCTTTTAGGATTGACTTTTTTACTCATCATAATTCTCTGAAGACTTATCCATGTTGTTGAATATATCAATAGTTCATTCCTTTTTATTACTCAATTGTGTCCCACGATATGGATATACCACAGTTTGTTCAACCTGTTGAACATATATAGATTGTTTCTAATTTTTGGATGTTACAAATAAAGCTGCCATAGACATCCGTGTACAAGTTTTTGTGTCAACTTAAGTCTTTATTTCTATGGTACAAAATGTCCAGGAGTGAAATGTTTGGGTGTCTGGCTGTTATATGTTTAGTTTTTTAAGAAACTGCAAAATTATTTTCCAGAGTGATGGTAGTATTTTACATTCCCATCAGCAGTGTGTGAGTGATCTTGTTTCTCTAAATCCTTGCCAGCATTTGAAGTTGTCACTCTTTTTAATTTTAACCATTCTGATAGGTATGTACTGACATCTCATTGTGGTTTTAATTTTAATGTCCCTAAGGGCTAATGATGTTGAACATCTTTTTATGCGCTTATTGGCCATCTGTATGTCATCTCTAGAGAAATGTCCCTTTATATCATTTGCTAATTTACTAATTGGATTGTTTTCTTAATATTGAGTTTTCAGCATTTTTCAAATATTCAAGAGTAAAGTCTTTTGTCAGACAAACGGTTTGCAAATATTTTCTCCTAGTCTGTAGTTTGTTTTTCCTCATCCTTTTAACAAAGCCTTTTGCACACTAACAATTTTTAATTTGATGAAATCTGATTTATCCAATTTTCCTTTTATGAATTATATGCCTTTTGTGTCAAGCCTAAGAACTCTTTGACTAGCCCTAGATCTTGAAGATTTTCTCCAATGGTTTTCTGTAAAAGTTTTATAGCTTTAGGTTTTACATTTGAATTCAATTTCCTTAATAGCTACAGGGATATTCAAATTGTCTATTTCACATGGAGCGTGTTGCAGTACTTTGTGTTGTGATGAAGTGCTCTTTTTCATCTAAGTTGTTAAATATATATGTATATAGTTGTTTGTAGGACTTCCTCAACCTTCTGACATCTTCAGGTTCTGTCATAATATCCCCTGGCTCATTCATGATATTGCCAGTTTGTGTCTTTTTTTTCTTTTTCAGTCTTTCTAAAGTTTATCAAATTCATTGATATATTCAAAGAATTAGCCCTTTGTTTCATTTTTTTTCTTTTTGTTTTCTTCTTTCAAGTTTACTGATTTCTGCTCTAGTCAGTCTTCATCTGCTTCCTTCTGTTCACTTTGGGTTTATACTGTTATTTTAGATATTCTTAGCATGGGATATTGCATTATTGATTTGAGACTTTTTTTCTTTACAAGTGTATGCATCTAATGACATAAATTTCCCTCTCAGCACTATTTTAGTTTCTGCCCAAATCAAGGGTAGGACCCATCAGGTCAAATAGACATAGACTTGTTTAACTCACTGTTTCTCAAAGAAAATAAATTCAAGAGAAAAGACAGAGCTTTCTAAAGATCCACAAAGTAATTAATGGATGGAATTTGCAAGTTATAATCCTATTTGTTCCAAGAAAATTAAGTGAAAAATAAGATTTAGGTTATGTTCTGTTCCTAAAGCTACCACTGCTAAATTAAAAACCAATCTAATTCATTATTCTAACTTTAATAACTTACCCATCAAGCTCAGCAGTTTCAATATAACAGAGGCCATGTGGCTCACTACTTGATAGAAGAAGCAGATCAGCCTATTTTTAAAAAATCATAAAGAATACTTGAGAACGGAAGAGTAGTTGAAAGCCTTCTATGTTGTATTACCCCCTACTACTTACTAACAATCCAAGAGAGCCTTAGAAAAAACAAGTGAGAGGTAAAATCCTGTTCCACTTCTCTGCCATATGCCTCAAATAGAACCTTCTCTCTACTTCTCTGTTCCTGTTGAGCATACCCTTAAACATCAGAATATAAGCAAGGCTAATAGGGTATCATATAAATTTACAGCCACTTCATTTACTTTTTTTTTGGCAGAAAATATATAAAATTCTACTTTCTTATCTTGATAATTACTAATGAAAAATATACAATTTCCGCCAATAAGTAAGATAACTGGAAATGCTTCCATATACATATTTTAATTCCCTAGTATTATGATTTAAGAGTAGGGGTAAGGCAAAGCTGATAGGGAAAAGACAGAAGTAAAGTAGGAAGAAATTGAAAATCATAGAAAAAAAAATAAGGCAGGCAAGGACAATTTAAAAGGAGAAAAATTAAAAGAAAAAATTAGAAATATTTTTTAAAAAAGAAAAAGATGATGGAGTATAAGGAAGGGAAAAGAGAAAATAAAACAGGGACTGAGCAAGAGGCAGGAAAGAATAGCAAATGCTCTAAAAGACAGCAGATACCATTCAGAAACTAAGTAGTTGATCTTTCACAGAAATAAAATCATTCTGTTCAGCTGTCCATTTGAGCTTCAAAAATGACCTTTCACAATTCAGTTTTAGAAATCTGGCTGCTTCCTACACTGGGGAATTGTTCATTTCAAGTTTCATTTTTAAATACAGGTTTTTATGAAGTTCTGAAAGATTTGAAGCTCTAAAATGAATTGACTAAAATTCTAACAATTTACTTTGACACATTAGCCTAACAAGTGTGTAGCTCTGTTTGAATGAACCGACATTCCAAATCTGTGAAATTTTCTTATCTTTGTTTCTCAAATTATTAAAATTGTCCCATTCTCAAGTCCTGGAGATATGGGTATTTTCAAATATTTGCTTGTTTGAAGATAGGGAAAGGAAGAGAAGGGGAAGGGGGGAAAAGAGAATGGGGGAAACAGGAAAGGAAAGGAAGGAAGGGCAGAGAGAGAGAGAGAGAGAGAGAGAGAGAGAGAGAAAATCCCAAGCAGTCTCCACACTGTCAGCTTGGAGCCCAATGTGGGTCTTGATCCCATGAACCATAGGATCATGACCTAAGAGAAAATCAAGAGTCAGATGCTTAACCAACTGAGCTACCCAAGCATCCCAAGTCCTGGAGGTTACATTTAGAATCAATCCACTCATTTCACTGCCACAAGCTTTTAAATTTCCAACTCAAATATAGACAAGGGGTGTGTGTGGTATACATCTGTGTGTTCAGTTTTGTCTAAATTGTGACACAACAGAATTAAGAAACAACTCAGTGACAAGCCCCTAAAGGAATAAATGGGTTTATGTTATCAAGACTCCTCTTCAACTCTAGCAAAAGAATCACAGAGGCCTGAGGAGGCAAAAGTTATTTTCTGACTAATTACAATGTGCCTACAGCAAACCCACCATAGAGAGAATGTGTAAAGAGTTGTACACCATTCTTGAGCCAAAAGTCACCTACTACGTTTTTAAAGAGAAAAAAAATGTTTTCAAAAATTCCCCCTGGTCTTACTTCTCACATTTAAATTTCAGTGAATGTAATGGCAGCACAACTTCATGTTCTCTGGGCCTACGCCTGTCCTCCCTTGAGCTTACGAGGATCATTTTACACAAACTCTAGAGTTCTCTAATTATTATCATCTGTGATTGAAAATAGTTATGAAGTAGAGAAAGATCCTGACTTGTACCTAGAGTTGCTTCTCTCCTGAACTCTGTACAGTAAGATTCAATATTCCTATTTAGCACTGAGCTTAGGTGCTTAAAACTTATATTTTTGGTAGACAAAGGGAGGAGTCATCATCCACTGCTGGTTCAGAACATGTGACTGAGGCAGCGGGATTCTCTCAACAGTAAGACAACTTCCTAAAGGCTGTGACTGAGAATTGTAAAGCCCACAGGTTCTGAGTGAACTCCCTGTCTATCTCCTGGGAACCTGGGACCTCTACCTTCCTATCTTCAGCCTTTCCCTGCTCTCCCTGTCCCCTCTGTTGTCATCTTTTTCTTTGATGACCTCCAAACCTTGCTCCTGCTTCACTATTCCCTGATCTCTGTCCTGTATGCCTCTCATTCATCCCAATTTTCCCTGCCCCACTGGCTGAGCTTTGGCAGTTCTTTTTGCTACAAGCTCCCTTCAAGTTTTTAAATTCATTATAGTTGAGAAGGAAATGTAAAGGGGCAGGACCAATAGGGGCATGCAGAGAAATAAATGGTCCACCCACTTGTCATGCAGTGCTCCTCTTTCCAGGTGCACTAAGAATTCTAAAGTAAGAATTCTTAAAAGGAGAAGAGAAATGCAGTAGCAGCCCTGTTAGTCTCTGGTCATCATGCTTTTGTCAGAGGTTCTGGGCTAGGAGAAGAGGAACCTAAAGGAGGTCTTAGAACCCAACCAACGCCATAACTCTGTGAGTCCCAGATCAGGCCTCCTGAAGCTGACCCCTTCAGTATCTCTCAGGGTACCCAATTCCTAGAGGATCCAAAAACTATGTTTGAGTTTCAGGGGTGTGTAACACCAGTATTCAATGAGAGCTTACTCCTGAAGATATTCTATAGTGTAGGTTCTGTTGTTATTCCCACTTTACAGATGACCAAAGTGAGGCCCAGAGAGGTTCAGTAATTTGTTTGAGGTCCCAAGTGACACATCGGGATCTGAATCCAGGCAATCTAAGGTTTGAATACTAAAATGAATAAAAAACCTCTTTCCTTCAAGGATTTTATAGTTTAGTAAAGGCAGAATATGATAGGGGTTCTAAAGGTCTAATTACCAAAGGGTTATGGGAAAGTGCGAATGAGGAAGAGTACATCAGGTTGGTAGCCAATGAACACCCTTGTAGAAGATTCTGGATGGAATAACGGGAGGTCTCCACAGGCAGAGACATGAGCAGGAGTTAAGAACAGAGAAAGAAGGGTGCCAGTATAGCTCATAGAGCGTCTGACTTCCGCTCAGCTTGTGATCTCCCATTTTGTGAGTTCATGCCCCACGTCAGGCTCTGTGCTAACAGCTTGGAGTCTGGAGCCTGCTTCAGATTCTCTCTCCTCTCCCTCCCCGACCCCCACTACATTTTATCTCATTCTCTCTCAAAAACAAACAACAACAACAACAAAAAGGACAGGGAAAGGAAAGCACCTTTATTGGAACTCACAGATGGGCCAGAAAATAGTCATTAATTCAAAAAAAAAAAACCACATCTTCCTCAGATACCATTTCCACTTTCTTCTGTCAATTATTGGTGCCTTTTCCCCATGCCCCGCCAAGAGAAGTTCAACTATGACCCCCAAAGATGAAGCAGTGTTTTCCAACACAATGCCCTTTCCTCCACCTTCCACAGACAACAAAAAGCCCAAGCAGTTGCTTCCTAGAAACCTTAGCAAATACTGGAATCAGAGGAAATTTAAGAATCCATTGAACACCTTTGAGTCCTCACAACCAACAACACTGTCCTCACAGGCATAATTAATGTTTGCTGAATTGAACAATTAATAAAGCAAAATCTCAAGCCCTGAAGACACCTAAAAGCTGTACAATTCTCGAAGAGTTTACAAAACATTCTCACACAATTCTGTCACTTTATTCTTTTAACAATCCTGTGAGAGATAATACTGTTCCCATTGTGTAAATAAGAAACCTGGGAAAGTTATCTCTGGCCCCACAAGCAGTAGATGAACTAAATTCATGTAAAATCCATATCCTTTACAGAGTCATAGTGAGAGCTTTGTCACTTCTAAAAGACCCTTAGAGATGTAATACCCTGCTCATGTCACATAGAGTTTAAAGGGCAGAACTAGAACTAGAATTTATAACTCTGTTCCCAAATGTATACTCTTTCCTCTGGTTGGCTACAACGTCACTGGATCAGGAAAAACAAAGTGTTTTGCTTTGTTGGTGTTCAAAAACCAAGACCACAATGGTTAAGAAGATTGGGATAGTAACCCCATAACCTGATGGAAAGATAAATTTGTAGAATTAATTAGAAGGTCATATCTGAATCTCCCTTTTAAGCCATTCCCACACATGGAGTTCTTTGTTCTCTTTACCATCTACAGTATTATCTTTTACTTTTGTAGGCCAAATATAAAAATCCAAAAAGGCTCATGCAATATGAGTAAACTTATAGGAAAATGGGTTTGATATGGACACAAATCAGAATGGAGTTGTAAAAATGAAAAAGGATAAGACTGTAGGTGATATTTTTATTTAAAGTTTAAATTTCAGATCCAACAAATACATGTTGAGTGTCTACTAATATGTATTAGAAACAGTCTAAAACATTATTTTTTATAATTAACTTGAGAATAAGAAAAAGATGGAAGAAAGGAAAAATGAGAATAATAATGAACAGCATAGCTTTTAGTTACTTTGCTAATTTTTACTTTCTTTGGTCAAAAAAATCCTTACCTTATCTATTTCACCCACACAAATCAGTAAGTACTTATAAACAGAACATTGGCCGTGCATTTTTTCTAAAGTAGAAAATGCCATGCGGTCTCTCTATACTTTAGCAAGAAGCTTTTCTTTCAGTGCAGCTTTGACAAACCTTTCAAAAAAATATTCGTCCTCTTTAATTTTCTACTGTCTCACATATTTTTAAAAATAAAAGGCATACTTACAACAATTAGTGTGAAACAAGTAACTCTGACTTGAAGCTATAAAATTTTAAGTAACAAAGCAGACAATCAGGCCCCCACAGGGCCTCTCTGGAAGGGACTGTGGTGCTAGGCGCTCTTGGAAAAATGAGATGAGATGCCCTGATGGGTGAGAGAGCCAAAGCCCAGCCTTGGTCAGGACTGGAGTTGAGACCAGATGGTCTTTCTAGTTCTTTCATTTCTGAAGGTGAAATTTCCAATTCAGGTAGCAGAAGAATGCCTTTGTTTTAAAACAAAACTGTTGGGGCGCCTGGGTGGCTCAGTCGGTTAAGCCTCCGACTTCGGCTCAGGTCAGATCTCACATTTGTGGGTTCGAGCCCCGTGTCAGGCTCTGTGCTGACAGCTAGCTCAGAGCCTGGAGCCTGCTTCCGGTTCTGTGTCTCCTTCTCTCTCTGCCCCTCCCCCTCTCATGCTTTGTCTCTCTCTGTATCAAAAATAAATAAAACATTAGGAAAATTTAAAAAAAAAACCATTACTGTTGTAAACATCTAAGAAATGAATGTCTTTCTTCTGGAGGAATGGGGAGAGTGGAGGAAGAGAGGACACTCAAATACGCTAAACAACTAAATTCATGTAATGTTCAAATATGGTCATGTCCAGTAAGGGGTCTATTTCTAACACCAGATGGGAAAATCAAAACAAGATCACTGCTGTCAAGTAAAGAAAGGTGTGCCTGGCGCCCAAGGTCCAAGTTCTGGCACTTTGCAGTGTGTTTGTGTAGCCACTTACTTGGTTCTTCTATTGCATGCCAATCTCATTGCAGTAAGTGAATCACACTCTACATTTTCCCCTCCTGGTCCCCAAATTAAACTAGGAGCTCTGGAAATTCAGTCTAAACATGTTTTAAAATTTCTTTAAGTGAGGGGCAGTGAGGGCTCCTCATCTGGAAAACAAAGGTAACTTCTGAATATGCCAGCTAATTAGCCATCTCAGGCAAGCTTTTTTCCTTGCTTAAAGTATGGTGATAAGCTGACATAAATTAATTTAGAATTCTAATAATGGACAACTAGAAGTTATGCATCAGAATTAGGTGCAACGTTCTGGGATCACTTAACTTCCAGCACCCAAGCCTGAAGACCCTCACTTAGGAAGCCCCAGTTCAAGGCAGTTAGGATGACTTTTAATGGGGTAAGGAGCCAGTATATGGGAGCAATTAGGAGTGGGGTTAAAACCCAGATGGCCTGAGTGAGTTTAACTGCTGGGTCTCCTATTGGCAAGCTATTTGATAGCAAGCACTGTTTTCTCATCTGTAAGATGGGAACAATAATAATAGTACACAACCTGCCTTCCTTGAGTTAATGTAGAGATTAAATGAGTTAATCCTCGGGGAGCAGGAGGTATATTCATACTTCTTAATTATTATAGCAGTTGATCCATAAAAACGTTGGTCTTAAAAAAAGTTTTGTAGATGTCATGTAGCTAGATACACATCGAAAAATTCTGAACAAAGTGAGCTAATCAAGAGACACTGCAGAGTTTGGACATTTGAAGAATTCCTTTCTCCACTTATCCAAAGGTTAAAACAATAGAGCCATAATTGTAGGAATCAGACCAAGATCAGTGGAGATAAACATATCATCCTTGTCATTAATAAAACTACCGGAGACCAGGCAATAGGTGTGTGGGCCAAATGGACTTGCTAATACTTGACCCCTTTTAGACTCATCTAGCTGTAGATAAAGGAAGTTCTAAACTACCCAGACCCTCCAAACCACCCCAATATAAGGATTTACTTTTGTAAT
Organism: Suricata suricatta; assembly: GCF_006229205.1. Lineage (NCBI taxonomy): Eukaryota > Metazoa > Chordata > Mammalia > Carnivora > Herpestidae > Suricata > Suricata suricatta. The sequence continues at coordinate 88,964,270 of NC_043708.1, forward strand.
ACTGTTGGAATGAAAGAGCAGGGCTGAATGTACTGTGCACACAGGCAGAGCCCAAAGAGAAGGGGAAGGAAGGAGGCTCCGGGTCATGTGCACCACTCCCTGCCCCCAAACTCATCAATCATAGAAGTCACTCCTGGCAGAGGGGAGTGGGCAAGGAAGTGCAGTAAGCTCAAAGCGTTACTCTGGGGCTGTCTATCCAAGTGAAAATGTAAAGAATGAGATGTAGGGAATGTTCTGGGGTTTTTTTCTTAAAGTTATTTATTTTGAGAAAGAGAAAGTGAGAGACTGATAGAGAGAGAGAATGGGGGAGGGGAGAGAGAAGGAGAATCCCAAGCAGATTCTGCACTGTCAGCACAGAGCCCACTGCAGGGCTCAAACCCACAAACTGTGAGATCATGACCTGAGGTGAAACCAAGAGTCAGATGCTTAACAAACTGAGTGACCCAGGCACCTGTCACTGCAGTTCTACTGGACAGTGCTGGGACACACAGATCACTGACTCTATGGAAATTTGTCTAGATGTGCGATTCATTTTAAAGCAATGCTAATGAAACACCTGTTGAACTGGTCTTCCACCTGATGTGTGCACTTAAACTTGCCTTCCATGCATCATTTCATAGACAGTTTTGCAAAAGCAAGCAAGCGCATGTACCATAACACAGAAAATAGAACTAAATGAAGAATGAAGACCAAAGGAAATACAAATAAGAATATCAAGACCAGAGGGCAAGTTGGAACACAGATAAGCCACCCATGAGGTCCTATAGAGTTAGGAGATTTGGGTTGTATGCTTGACTCTTGCCTTTCTGGGACTCACTCCAAAGAATGTGATCAGTGAACACCCTAGAGTATAGAGTATTAGTGAACAAGTGATTTCAGTCTAATATTTATCCTTGTTAGAGCACACACAGGGGGCTCATTACACAGTTTTTAAGAGTACCTGCAGTGGGAATATGTGTCGCATTGCCACTGAAATATTCAATTCCAAATAAAATAGTCTCTGAAAGTGAATGTTTACACGTCTCAACTGAGTTATTCTTATTTCTTTAATGTTCATTTATTTTTGAGAGAGAGAGAAGGAGGGAGGGAGGGTGAGTGGGGGAGGGGCAGAGAGCAAGGGGGACAGAAGATCCTAAGGACTCTGCTGACAGCAGACAGCCCAATGCAGGGCTCAAACTCAGGAAAGGTGAGATCATGACCTGAGCCAAAGTCTGATGTTCAAAACGGACTGATGCTCAACCAGGTGCCCCACTAGTTATTCTTGTAAAGAGATCTTGGGGTCACTCCTTTATCCTGTGAGAAAATGTCTCAAATTTAATGAAGAACACAACTTGATACATAAAACTACACTGAACACAAAACTTTTCTTAACTACTCTAATACATATTTGACATAAAGACTACAAATAACTTGAACTTCTAATCTCTGACCTGGTTCCCTTTTATTGTCCTTCATTTAGTATGAACTATGGTTCATCACATATTTTACTTATTGGACTGAACCATTGAATTTCATCAAGGAAATTGTAAGATAGGAAGCTTGAGAATATCAATTATGTACATTTGATATGCAAAGCAAAACTTCATTAGTAGCATTTTATTAATTCATATCAATGGACATTTTCTGATTGTGATTATTTAGGAAGAAGCATACATTTTCCCCACCTCTGGTTTTCTTATCTTAAACTGTATTACAAAATAATAGTAATAATCCTATTACTAAGGGATAGTATTCAAAATACATGAGAAAAAACTTTTTAAAGTACTCAAGCATTTTAAAAACTCTTATATATATAAAATGATAGATTTAAAATCTCTTATATCTATTGATTTAAAAGATCACAAAAGAAGATGCTTGGGTGGCTCAGTTGGTTAAGTGTCTCACTCTTGATTTCTGCTCAAGTCATGATCTCACGGTTCCTGGGATCAAGTCCTGTGTCGGGCTCCACATTGGGCAGAGTGCCTGCTTAAGATGCTCTCTCTCCCTCTCTCCTTCCCCCC
>NC_043708.1:88966369-88995156 GCF_006229205.1 Suricata suricatta
CTGTGAATTAGTACAGATTTACCAAATTTTCAAATGTAAATGCTTCAGTACATTTGCTATTTTAACCTGAGAAAAATTCTTTAAACAGTACTAAATACTCACAGCAACAAATTGGTTATTTTCTAATTTAATGATGTCTCCCACTTTGACATTCATCCATTTTTCATTCTGTAGTCTAAGAACAAAAACAAAATTAATTTTTTAATTAACAGAGAATCAAGGGAATATATTCACAATAAAACATCATGTTACAGAAGACTTTTCTACAATGCTAAATTCAAAGAACCTTATATAACTAAGTCTTTTACCAGAGTGATGTGGACCTAAAGCCCAGAGAGGTCAAGTGATTTGCTCAAGAAATCCCAGCGAGTTAGGGGTATCCCTAGGACTAAAGGCAAGATGCCTGACTCTTGCCTGTGTGCACCTCATGGTGCCAGCTTTGTATACCAGCTATTAATTCTTGCTTGCATTTCATTGGCCAGAACATTGGCCAGTTGGGCTGCGGGCAGGGGTGAAGAGGACACAGCAATAAATGTAGTCTCTGACATTCTTTTCAGACTCTCCATGAATAAGTGTAGAAATAAAACATCACTGCCATAGTCTCAGAATTCTGTTTAACTGGAGGCAAAGGAAAGTTGTACAAGGCAATAGCTACAATGCAAGTACAAGGAGAAGAATAAAAATTTTGGAAAGGACATGAAGAACAATGGGTGATTGCAGCCTTGCAAGACTGAATGAGAAGGAACGCCTATCCATCATCCATAAGCACTGCAGCTAAAGGACAGGCTTGGTCCTAACGGCTGGGACCAACAGCTCAGAATAAGAACAACCTGGCCAAGAGGCTGCACTGCTTTCTTTTAGGGTTATGTATATTAGGGAGCTCCTAGTCCAACCCTCGCCATGTTCAAAGGGGCTTATGATAAAAAGCTATTGTGTCTAGTATTTTGGGCCTGTTGTGACACATTAGGAAGACAGGCCATCTGGAAACAGACCACCTGTGGCAGTATACCACAATGCTAACCACCCCTTCTGAAATTCTCTGAAACATAAACCAGCTTCGTTTTCCAAGTTGAAAGCCTTCCTCACACTTCTTTCCTAGCAATCCCCTTTCAAGAGAGAAGGCTGGGATGAAAAGGGCAGGTTCCCCAACAAGTTAAGGTGGGCAGGTTAATTTCATCGTGCAGTTTTTTAAAAAACAACCTAATTCACTTTATAGGCTGGAAAACAGTTTTAAATATTTATACAACTGTGAAATATGCCTCACACTATCAACCCTGCTGGGTCATTTGGCTTAAACACTCAAAGAATTTTTCTTTAATACAGATCCAAGTACATGTTGTTCTGGAAAGTTTTCAATTGGAGCATTTTCATCTCTAGCCAGAATTGAATTGCTTTTCCAATGCCATACTTGCTGCATTTTATCTACTTCAACAATGGGAGAACAACACAAAGCTCTTCTAAACCTTATTTATTTTTACAGGTATGGATTATGTGCTGGTTTATTTCTCCGGGATACAGCCTCCTTTGGAGAATGAGTGGCATTTCTCAGGGGACAATATCTCAGATAAAAGCTGATGTGAATGCACTGAGATGGAGACCACGTCTTTATTTATGGAAAATGCACTGCTACTGAATTGCTCTGAAGTGTCCACTGAAAGCACAGCTGCTTTGAGGGAAAGCTCAGATGATACGGAGTTTCATTTCCAAACTCTTAGTCCTCCTTCCTATCCACTAAAGCTTTAGGAACTGTCTCCTAACTCTTGCACGCAAACAGAAGATACACCAAAGAGGGAACGTTACGGGATCTCTTACACATTTCATTATGCACATTTGACTGATTAAGTTTGAAAAGATAGATAGCAAAAGCAACTATTTGAGAGAACAAACCAAAACCTGAGGTTTTTTTTTAATTCTAACTTGTATTTCTCAAGTTCATTATCTTATTATTTCTCTGTATAGAACCAAAGCAATTAGAAATTATTATAAGTGTGGTGGTATCCATGGGAATTACTTGAATTAACCCCTACACTTGGAAAAATACTAGAACAAAATCTCTTTAAGAAAAAAATTTGCAGGGGCACCTGGGTGGCTCAGTTGATTGAGTGTCTGACTTCAGCTCAAGTCATGAACTCACAGTTTGTGAGTTCAACCCCTATGTCAGGCTCTGTGCTGACAGCTCAGAGCCTGGAACCTGCTTTCGATTCCGTGTCTCCCTCTCTCTCTGTCTCTCAAAAATGAATAAATGTTAAAAACAATTTTAATAAAAATTCAAAAAAAGAAAAAAATTGCAGAACTCCAGAGTATGCAAAGAATCACTGATATGGAATAATCTGATATGGTAAATATGAAGCTTTATCAAAACCAAATAGAGAAAGATAAAGGAGAGCAAAATATTTTCCCTCGTGCTGGGTGCTCATGCCCATTCCCCTCACATCTACCTGCACCCCTACCTGTATTTTACCCTCTACTTTCTAACGTACTCAATAGTTTCAAAAGTAGAACAACACTCAGATTAAGTGTTTACTAAGATCTTGCTAAGAGCTGACTGTTAATCTACTAATGTCATCTGACAGGCAAAGAAAGCAGAAAAAACTGCACACCATATATGAACCCAGGATCCCTTACATAAATATCTCAGCCAAGCCCTCTCTCTCTCTTGCCACCTGTGTGCCAAGAACACGTGTCTATCAGTCTCTCTGAGCTCCTCTTGCCGGAAGTCCCCTTTGTTATTCAAGATATCTTCCAACACCTGCTCTACCTTGACCACCTACCCTTCTCTACTTACCCTAATGGAAAGTCCTCCCCTTAAAAGGAGCATTCAAAATATTTTGCTTCCAAAGTCTATACTTAACAGTATTTGAGACCTTAAAAACTTTCTGGTATGTATATGTACAAATTCCATAGGACACAGTATCATTTCTGCAGGCCATGGGCTCTGGAAAACCTTTACCAGGCAAAACCGCAGGTTGGCACAAAATTTTTCTGAACTTGAAGCAAAATATTGTTGGGAAGGTATATAACCACGGGAGAAATTTCCTTGAAAGAAATATTACCTCAAACTAATTAGCAACCTGGCAAGACACAGCAAGCAGTATCTCCTGCTTATTTCATCAATAACCCCAACAACAGAAACACAGACCTCTGTCAGATTTGTGGACAGCCCCCTGCCAAGGAGACAGCATAACACTTACAAGTGAGCTTATGATACAAAGTCATCTTATGACTTCCAACAGTTAACAGAAAGTAAATGAAGGATGAGAGGAAGAAGCACAAAATGGATTATTTTAGAGAGAAGTAATACTCTACAGATCTAATTAGAGTCTTGAGGGAAAAGGTTCTGGAATATTAGTAAACAACAGGCTATATTAGGAAACAACCAATATCTTGGTTAAACCCCTTATTTGAATGTGTATCTGTCGAATATCTGGTAAGTGTATAATACAAAGTGGGGAGGGGTTTAATATTATTTTTATTATTATTTCCTATTCTATCTTGGCAGATAATTATTACCACATTTAACTAAACTCTCAGAGATGTTTCAATGAGCCCTCAGGGTCTTAGCTACAAGAATATCAAAACTTACTGAATAAGTAAAAACTGATCAAGACCTGCAAATGAATTTAAATCATCTATATTTTAAATCGCACCATTTTTTCTTGCCCTACCCACTACCACCACCACCAATGACACATCAAAGATATACCAACAGGACTAGAGGGCAGACTGGAAGATTTATGTTAAAGCTCACCTTCAAAATATTTCTAAACTTCTAAGATTTTAGCTTGTATAATGACTGCATTTCGTCATCATCCTGAAACAATGAAAACAGACACCCCCCCTGGCTCTCCATGTGTGGTGCAGCTGGTTTGGGGGCTCACGTTTGCAGCAAGCTTGCATCACAGCTCTGTGAGGGGGTCACAGGATGGCCTCATGGCCTACGAGGATGAGATTTGGCTCCACAGACTTGGCCTTTAGCTTTGTCAGGGAAAGCCATTCTGCTCTCATAAAGGAATTACAATATATGAACACTCTAAAGGCTAGTTAATTCATTTAATTGCACTAGATCCAGAAATTCCAAGATTTTAAAATAAACTTCCATTTTCCATATCATTACATAATTATCTCACATTTTGAAATGACATAATCTAATTAATACGTCTTTGAGGCTTTTCTAAAATAGATGTAGTCATGATATAGACTTTACCTTAGTAAACTCACAAGCCAATTGCTAAATAATAAGCCAAATTCAAGAATAAATTTCATAAAATTTCAATTCCAAAGTCATCATAAAACATGAAGTTAAACTGCCACTGAATGGCAATTAGAATTACTTTGAGGAAGAAAATTTTTTAAATGCACCCACAACTATATACCTATTCTCAGAACATCAGAGAATTTGAGTTCTCAGAAAAGGTAGTGAGAGATACTAACTGTATTTAGTAATTGTTAATAAATTAGTCTGAATCTGCTTCCTCCTAATGTGACATACAGAGCTGCTAGGCTCTGCTGAGAAACTTCTTGAGAAAATGCAATTCCAAGAGTGAAATAGCACCTATTCTGCTCACGTTGTTGAACTATTGGCCCCAGAGGCTAGAAATCAAGCATTTGCTTTGAACAAGATACCAAGCTGATTGCTGAAGCTTAAGGGGCATAAGGAGATCTTCAAAGGGTTTCTCAAGGTTCCTATCATCCTTCCCATTCTTTAATAAACTTTTGATTGCCCATTAGATCCTGAAAAGAGAATTTCCTCAAAGCTCCAGAAGACATGTTGGGGTACTACAGAGATAAGTTAATAAAGAAGGTCAATATAATTGACCTCCCCTAATTAGCCAGTCAAGCCACATCAACGAGTTCAGTTCCTTCTTTAATTTCAAGTCCATATCAGACCTGTAATATACAAAAACATTCTTCTACTCACACAGACCTTGTTTAATTCACCACTGTATCCCCAGGTCCCAGCATAATGCCTAATTCATAGCTGGTACTCAAGGAATATTTGTTGACTGAGGCACCTGGGTGGCTCAGTCGGTTTAATGTCCAACTCTTGATTTCAGCTCAGGTCTTTATCTCATAGTTGGTAAGACTGAGCCCTGCTTGGGGCTCTGCCCTGACAGTAAGGAGCCTGCTTAGGATTCTCCCTCTGCCTCTCTCTCTGCCCCTCCCTGCACATATGTGCATGTGTGTGCACGCACAATCCAGCCAGGACTGGAACCTGAGTCTATCTAACCACAAAGCCCATATATCTATATTTATTATTCCTTTTTACTTCATTTTCATGGTTACTACATGTTGCTTATTTGGAAAGAGGATGGACCTTAAAGAGCTAAAGGGATTTGATCAAGAGCAATAGTACATGCTACGGTGTTTAAAAACAGCTGATCCTGAAACAGCTTATAGTCACGGTCCCCTGACACAAATTTTCAGTGGACAGCAGCAATTTTTGGTGTTTTTTTTTTCCTATTCCACTGCTGTCAGAGCCACATGAGAGTAAGACATAAAGCTTGGCCCTAATCCTCTAACAGACTGGTGAACAGGATCTCATTACATTGGGAAGGAGCATAATATTTATATCTTTGGAATCTATTTATTTTGAAAAATGCAGATGTTTCCCTCCTTTTCCTCCCTTTTTATTCACACAGTGCTTATGCTGAGGCAGAGTCACATAGGGAGGTCTGAGATCAGCTGCTGAAGAGGCTTGCACACCAATTTGCCCAGGGGGGAGGGTGGGAAGGAGAGATGATACAGGACACAGTCCTTCAGCATGGATAATTTAGTTTAATGATTTGCTGAGAAAAAGTAATCAAATTTATAGATGTCCTACCTAATTTATGTAAATCCTTGAGGATTCTATTGTGCATTATATGGATGGAGAGAAACACATACACAATTTAGCCTTCCTATTCTCAAAAGAGAATAATCAATTCACTAAGTTTCACCTGAACAATAGACCTACTGAGAGTTGTGCAGAACATGTATTCTCTTTGATCATTTCCCTAAACTGAAACCCTTCTCCTGAATCAGCCCCTAAGATCCTGTCTTCCATAAATTTAGTAGAATTCCATTAACAGAAGCCTAAGAGATGATGAGACCAAAAGAAAGTCAAAACTATTTCAAAGGAAGATTATTACAATCTTCTCTCACATATGAATGTTTAAGGAAATGCTTTAGTGGCCATGGAGAAAAATGCTGTTTAGGTCTAGTGTGATTTCTGGGCAGCAGCTTCAGAAGGAGATCTGTGTGCATGAAGTTTATAGGCAAGTTCTCTTGGCATTGACACCTGTGGGAGAGTGAAGGAAACAGTTGGGCAGAGAGAGGAGTTGGGCTATTGATACAGTCACAACAAAGGCTCAGCCAACTTCATGGAGAGCTCAGGAGCTGGAAGGGGCCTTCAGAGCTGGATCAAGGGGCCCAAACCATTGTACCTTGGCATTGTTCACTTACTGGATGCAGTGTGACTTCAACGAGAAGAGCTGACGTTGAGCAAAACAGTATTCCTCAACCATTGTCAATTCCCAGAGGTGCCTGACAGTTGAGAGTTCTATGTAGGCAGCACTCCTGTTATCTGGGGAAATGTGCTCTGCAGTCGGAAGGGGGCTGTGGGTGGCACAGCAGAGCATCCCCTACCAACTGAGAGCCCATTTCTCAATTTTGCTATTGACATGCTCTTGTAATTAGATTACTTTTCCATTCTAAACCATCTCACGTTTCTCTAATTCCAATTTCAATTCTGTTAAGCCATATGAGCAGCTACCATGAGTCTCTGTGCTCCCCACTCCATTTTATAACTTCCGGGGTGAAATCTGTAAAACTTTGAGTTGCCCAATTCACTGCAATGATTAGTAAATGAAGTTGAAAGACACATTTTTAGTAGTTTGTGCTGATAACCACTGACTACTCAAGTATATTAGAATGTCTATTGGGGGGGGGGGATCCTTATTCCTGAAATACTCCTCAGATGAAGAACACATTTTGATGAAAAAAAGAATAAGAAGCTATCACCCGAGTCTGAGTACATCAACCATTCTTTTCATCTAAATGGTCACTCCTTATTTTGAGAAATCAGAGCGTATGCTCTGACCTAGCTCACTAGTGGGTAATAGCAACTCTTTCTGAAAACACCCCAAAAGAAGATAGTTTCCAATGGAGGAGAATGAAGCATGAATATCTTGGTTCTAGGATTAAAAGATTATGCTTCCCATTGCTTTTTTTTAATGTTAATGTTTATTTGTTTATTTATTTATTTATTTAGAGAACAAGAGCATTGCATAAGCAGGGGAGGGGCAGAGAGAGGGGAATAGAGAGAATCCCAAGCAGGCTTTGTGCTGTTAGCACAGAGCTCCATGTGGAGCTCAGTCTCACAAACCATGAGATCATGACCTCAGCTGAGATCAAGAGTCAGACACCTAACTGACTGAGCCACCCAGTTACCCTTCACATTGCTATTCTTTTTCATTTAAATTTATTTATTTTAGAGAGAGTGTGTGTACACAGGAGGGGTGGCAGGAATCCCAAGCAGTCTCTGCACTGACAGCTGGAGCCTGACACAGGACTCTAACTCATTACATTAGATCATGACCTGAGCTGAAACCAAGAGTCAGACGCTCAACCAACTAGGCCACTCGTGTGCCCCTGTCATTGCTATTCTTTATCTATTTTCCTATAGGGGGCAAGGTTAAGAGAGAACCAAATGTTTATTAAGCCAGAAAAAAAATATTAGCTGGTTAACATGCCAAGTAATAACACACGCCATACCAATAAAGATAAGGCAGTGGTGTCTCCGGTGTGATTTGGTTTGCGCTAGTCAGAGAGCCTAGTATTTCTGGAAATAGTAATCCTGATTTGGTGGCACAAAGCTCTACTATAGATACTACCAGAAGATCATGAGTTTATTTACTTACTAGATTTATAGTCACAGTAAGTCCTACACACTTTTTAAGAAAGTTTTTAAATGTTACTTTAAAGTAGTTTGTAATGTTTATCATTTTGAGTTTCTCAGCAATAGGATAGGATATAGGTAGAATTCTCAATTAGATAACCATTAGTAGCATGTGAAGTACCATCCCCCTTCATTAGTGAACTCAAGACTGCCCTTTATGTACAAAAGGAATACTCTGAACCAGGGGCTGAGTGTCAGAGCTACAAGTGGAATTAGACACAAACTACGGTTACCAAGGAGTCTAGAGACTAGTGGGAAATATAAATCTGTTAAGTAACACCAGTTAAATCACCTTTGCCTTCTGATACCTGGAGCATGTGGATATTGTTTTAGTTAGCAATGAAGAATACCTGTACTCCAGGAGAATGATCTCAGTATTCGACTATTTGCCATACAGCTGTCATCAAAAGCCCAGCAAGAAAACGGATAGACCAGAGAAATTGTCTAATAAAGTGTATATCAACTTTCATTCCTCAAGATATTCCCAGCTTTGTCCCCTTATACAATGAGCTCATCAGAAAACTATATGCCTGGACTATATTACTCTGGTCCCTCTAGATTTGACTTTTCATGGCTTAACATCATGCCAACAGATTTCAGTCGGGAATTACTCATGGTCATGAGTAAATTATCTCTACTTTTTGAGGATTCAACCATTATGTCATTCATATGCCTCTCAGGACCAGGATAAATCTTATTGCTAGCAATTACTAAAATCCTTCTTTTCATTGGGTCATCAGTTTTACACCCTAGACCATTATGAAGAGAGACAAAGTTTAAAATAATGTTTCAAATTCATGAATGATAAATCCTAATGGATTGTTTAAATAAAAACTTGTCACTTTATAGTGAAGACTCTATCCTTTGAAGACAACATTCTTAAAAGGAAGAATCCTGATCTCCTATTTATGAAAGGAACAATGTAACATAGTAGAAAGTCTGTGTCATTAGAATCAGAAGACATGGACTTGGGTCCAAATTCACCACACATTAGCCATGTGACTTGGACAAGAAGTTGACCAAAATTAAAATTCCCCACTATGACCTACATAAATTGGCTCAGCCAACCCTCGGAATGCCTCTCTTTCCTAAGACTTTTTTTGGTGGTGGGGGTGGTTATGTTTAAATGAAGTTGCTTTTACAACACCAAAGACTTAATCATCCATTTCCTACATAAAAGGTAGCTACTTTTTTTGCATGGACCTCAAGTATACTGTAGTATAGAGGTGGAATTTAAGGAAAGGTATTAAGCAGGCTGTGTTGTAGCTTATGAACAAGTAATAAACTGTATCATTTAACTTGAATGTATCATAGATAAGCTGCTATATAACGATTGCCACTTCAGATAGCTGTGAAATTAGGTGATTAACTAGTTGTTACTTAACCTTCTAATTTCTGTATAAGTCTAATTACATGAAACAGAAGTTGGTGTTTTGATTTTTTACTCTGCTTTTCTGTTTGGAGTGTCATTGTAACCACCGTATTGTAAATGATGGAAAATAATTGCATATGTTAAAAAAATATGAAACTATAAAGTAAAAAAATAAAATAAAATTTCAAAAAAATAAATTAAATTAAATTAAATGGGATAAAATCTGACATTTCAACATCTGTCTATCAAGACATCTATGAATGTCATGTAAAATAAATTTATGAAAGCATTTTGTAAACTATAAAATATATAAAGTACTGAGACTACTTTTTATTATTATGAAGTACCTCATTATAAAGATGGTACATTCTGACTTTTACTTCAAGTCTTCAAAAGAGTGACCTATATCCACTTTCTAACTGCCCATGCTTTCTCCAATTAGGATTCTGTCTCCATCCCTCCAACTGCAGCCTCTCTTCATTCTGCTAAACCTAAGGATCAGTTCTCAGTTTTTACTTCACTCAGCATACTTAGCTACACCCTCCATCTTCAAACACTTTATTTTCTTTAAATCCAGAGTACCACATTCCCTTAGTTTTTCTCTTACTCCCTCAGACACTCTTTTTCAAATCTTTACCCAGTCTTCTTGATCCTTATTCTATTTTCAATTCTTAAAGTATCCCAGAACTTCTCTCTTTACTATGCAGTATCTGGACTCTCACCCTAAGTGGCCATATGACCTCCCCTAAGTTTCAACTGCCCATTCTGTATCTCAGCAGAATGACTAATATCTCAATAGAATTCTAGTCTCCCCGTCCATTCAAAAACAAAGACAAAACCACCACCACAGTAGCATGCTCCTTCCCAGTCTTCCCCATCCTGGAACCCCAGCCAAGAACCATGGACTTCTGATTTCTGTCTTCACACACACCCATTATGGCAGCACTCTTATTGGCTATACCCTCAAAATACACTTCAACCTTTGAGTATTAGATGACATTAAGGAAGTATCATGGCTAAATATATTTTAAGGCCTTATCTGTTCAAGACAAATACTAAAGTATCGACTGGTAAAGTGATGTGATACAAAAGGATTTGCTTTTAAAATACTCCAGAAAATAAAAAGTCAGAATGGATACAAAAGTAGCAGAAAGTTGGTGACTGCAGCCAATTAATACATAAATAAGAATCCATTATACTGTTCTATTTTCACGTGTTTGCAAATCCATAATAAGAATTCTATTTTTTATAACTTGCATTGCTACCACCATGTCTGTGGCATCATCTCACCTGAACAACAGTAAGAAACTCCTAATCTGTTATCCTAATTCTACTCTTGCCCCTTTCTGCAGTCCACTGTCCACACAGCGTCCAGGCAGTCTTGTCATTCCATCCTATTCTCCTGCCTAAAACCCTCCAGCAGCTTCTCATTACATTGAGCATAAAAGTAGAATTTCCTTCCATGACCTCCAAGAACTGGTTCTTGCCAACCCCTCAGAGCTTACCTTTATAACAAAACTTAAGCCACAGTATATATCTTACTATCAATTTCATTTCACTTTGTGGCTTTTATACTTGTTGTTCCTTTTACCCAAGATTTTGGCATGGCTAGCTCACTCTCCAATCTCATCTACTCAAGAGGCCTTCTATGGCTACCTTATTTGAAATCACTTCCTCATTTTTAATCTCTATTCTATGATCCTTTTTATTTTCTTTATTGTACTATAACCACCTGCAATCATATTATTTGCTTATATTTTATCATTTGTCTTCTCCACTGATAGTAGCCTGCTTCAGGCAGGGATTTTTTTGTCCTGCTCATTTTTGTATCCCCAATATGTGGAACAGTGTTGGCTCTATATATGTTTATTGAATGAATATTTGAATGGACTAGCTTTTTACATAGTCATTTATGCTGCATGCTTATGTATGTAGCTCAGGAGCTGAAGTGAGTAATAGTTCCACATGGCTACACCTACTGGGGAGGCTCTAAGAAAGTAGCCCTAGCAGAGGCATCTGCAAAATATGAAAAGAGGTTAAGGAAAAGATGAATCATTTGAGGCAAACAATAACAGCTTAAAGAATAATAGCATTCTTCATTTTCCTCAAAGTGTAAACTTTTGACTTATATTTCAGATGGCTATACAGGAAGATGCACATCCCACAGGGAGGCCAACTTCTTTCATGTCTTTGAGTTTCCAATTTCTTTATCATTATCTATGTCATGAACGTATGTTGCTGGTTGAAAGAGTAAATGGATTCTGCTGACTTCAACAAGTACTGAGTACCTACTATACATCACACAGTGGGCCTAGCACTGGGGATAAATATAGTGTAGTTCCTGGTCCAAAGAGGCTCACAGGCAATGGGAAGCCTAAAGTGGACTAAGTACTAAAATTATGAGTTAACTCTAGCCTGTGGAAGGACAAAAATAATACTTACTGCCTACCTGCCTGACATAGATATGCAGATTTAGAAAAGCAAGTAATTCTGTGTGATTATAGGCAACGGTAGAAAGACAAACTGTAAAAAAAAAAAAAAAAAGTGACTGCAATAGGTGCTTTGATAGTAAGAAACAGGTAGGGGAGTTACTAAGGAGTTTTTAATAAGAATATTTTTTCAAAAAATTTATAAAGTGAAAACAAGAGAAAGCTTATGAAAGAACTTGAAGACGACACAAAAAATGGAAAAATATTCCATGTTCTTGGATAGAAAGAATACTATTAAAATGTCAATACTACCCAAAGCAATCTACATATCTAATACAATCCCTATCAAAATAACACTAGCATTCTTCACAGAGCTAGAACAAACAATCCTAAAATTTGTATAAAACCAGAAAAGACCCCAACTAGCAAAGCAATCCTGAAAAAGAAAACCACAGCTGGAGGCTTCACAATCCTGGACTTCAAGATGTATTGCAAAGCTGTAATCATTAAGAAAGTATGGTACTGGCAAAAGAACAGACACTCAGGTCAGTAGAACAGAATAGAGAACCCAGAAACAGACCTACAAGTATATGGCCAACTAATCTTTGATAAAGCAGGAAAGAATATCCAATGGAATAAAGACAGTCTCTTCAGCAAATGGTGCTGGGAAAACTGGACAGAAACATGCAGAAGAATGAACCTGGACCACTTGCTTACACCATACACAAAAACAAACTCAAAATGGATGAAAGACCAAATGTAAGACAGGAAGCCATCTCCTAGAGGGGAGGGATGCCTGAGTGGCTCAGTCGGTTAAGCGGTTAAGAGTCCAGCTTCAGCTCAGGTCATGATCTCACGGTCCGTGGGTTCAAGCCCCGCTCAAGTCGGGCTCTGTGCTGACAGCTAGCTCAGAGCCTGGAGCCTGCTTCAGATTCTGTATCTCTCTCTCTCTCTCTCTCTCTCTCTCTCTGACCCTCCCCTGCTCATGCTGTCTCTCTCTCTGTCACTCAAAAATAAAAAATTAAAAAAAAAATTAAAAAAAATTTTTTTAAATCTTAGAGGGGAAAGCAGGCAAAAACCTCTTTGACCTTGGCCACAGCAACTTCTTATCAACATATCTCTGGAGGCAAGGGAAATAGAAGCAAAAATGACTTATTGAGACCTCATCAAGATAAAAACTTCTGCACAGTGAAGGAAACAATCAGCAAAACTAAAAGGCAACTGAAAAAATGGGAGAAGATATTTGCAAGTGACATTTCAGAGAAAGGGTTAGTATCCAAAATCTATAAAGAACTTATCAAACTCAAAACCCAAAAAACAAACCATCCAGTGAAGAAATGGATAAAAGATATCAATAGACACTTTTCCAGAGTAGACAAGATGGCCAACCAACACATGAAAAAATGCTCAACATCACTCATCATCAGGGAAATACAAATTAAAACCACAATGAGATACCATCTCATACCTGTCAGAATGGCTAACGTTAACAACTCAGGCAACAACAGATGGTAGCAAGGATGCAGAGAAAAAGGCTTTCTTTTGTACTGCCGCTGGCAATGCAAATTGGTGCCACCACTCTGGAAAACAGTATGGAGGTTCCTCAAAAAAATAAAAAATAGAACTACCCTACAACCCTGAAGTTGCACTAACACACACACACACACACACACACACACACACACACACACACTGGAGTATTACTAGGCAATCAAAAAGAATGAAATCTTGTCATTTCCAACTATGTGGATGGAACTAGAGGTTATTATGCTAATCAAAATTTGTCAGAGAAAGACAAATATCATATGATTTACCTCATATGAGGACCTTAAGATACAAAACAAATGAACACATTTGTTTCATGTGAAGCAAAAATAATATAATAACAGAGAGGGGACAAAACATAAGAGACTCTTAAACATGGAGAACAAACAGAGGGTTGCTGGAGGGATTGTGGGAGGGGAGATGTGCTAAATGGGTAAGTGGCATTATGGAACCTACTTTTGAAATCATTGTTGCACTATATGCTAAGTAACTTGGATGTAAATTTTAAAAAATAAATAAATAAAATAAACTCAAAATGGATGAATGACCTAAACATAAGACAAGAAGCCATCAAAATTCTAGAGGAGAAAGCAGGCAAAAATCTCTTTGACCTCGGCCACAGCAACTTCTTACTCAACACGTCTCTGGAGGCAAGGGAAACAGAAGCAAAAATGGCCTATAGGGACTTCATCAAGATAAAAGCTGCACAGTGAAGGAAACAATCAGAAAGACTAAAAGGCAACTGACGAAATGAGAGAAGGTGTTTGTGAGTGACATTTCAGATAAAGAGTTAGTATCCAAAATCTATAAAGAACTTATCAAACTCAACACCCAAAAAACAAATCATCCAACAAAGAAATGGACAAAAGACATGAATAGACACTTCTCCAAAGAAGACATCCAGATGGCTAACAGACACATGAAAAAATGCTCAACATCACTCACCACCAGGGAAATACAAATTAAAACCACAATAGTAAGATACCACCTCACACCAGTCAGAATGGCTAAAATAAACAACTCAGGCAACAACAGATGGTGGTGAGGATGCAGAGAAAGAGGATCTCTTTTGCACTGCTGGTGGGAATGCAAACTGGTGCAGCCACTCTGGAAAACAGTATGGAGGTTCCTTAAAGAACAGAAAATAGAACTACCCTACACCTCAGCAATTGCACTACTAGGTATTTACCCAAGGGATACCAGTGTGCTGTTTTGAAAGGGCACCCCTATGTTTATAGTACCACTATCATCAATAGCCAAAGTATGGAAAGAGCCCAAATGTCCACTGACAGATGACTGAACAGAGAAAACCCAAATGTCCATCAATGGATGACTGGATAAAAAAGATGTGGTGTGTCTGTGTGTGTACACAAACACACACGTGCACGTGCACACATACACACACAATTGCAATGAAAAAAATAAAACCTTGCCATTTGCAACTACATGAATGAAACTACAGTTTATTATGCTAAGCAAAATTAGCCAGTCGGAGAAAGACAAATATCATATGACTTCTCTCATATGAAGAATTTAAGGTAAAAAAACAGATGAACATAAGGGAAGGAAGCAAAAATAATATAAAAACAAGGAAGGTGACATAGCATAAGAGACTCTTAAATACAAAATACCACTGAGGGTTACTGGAGGGGCTGTGGGTGGGGGGCTATTGGGTAAGGGGCATTAGGGATGACACTTGAGAGGATGAGCACTGGGGGTTATACATAGGAGATAAATCATGGGATCTGCCCCTGAAATCATTAGAGTACTATATGCTAACTAACTTGGATGTAAATTAAAAAATAAATTTTAAAAAATTAGTATCTTTCATTGGAGATATTTTACAGAAAGAAAACTATTAGGAATATAGATGGCTTAGTAAAACCCAGCGTGCACACTATGTCAGCAAAACCCTGAAGCAGTATCTCTGTACATAACATAGCAATGCCATTGTTTCCCACTGGAGGAATTTCCTAGAAGACAAATTTTCAACTACATTCTCAAACAGAACACATAAAAATTACTATATGCCAACAAAAGGCAGTGAATGTAAATAGGTAAGTCACTGAAAAGAGAAATACAGTTCCTAAATATTAAAAAAATAATCACCTTTAGTAGAAACCAGTGAATTTTTAAAACCACAGGATACTTGTTTATCCTTACCCAATTGGCCTAGATTTTCTAAAAGATAATACTCAAAGTTGCCATGATATTGTGGAAAAAACACTTATTTGTTCAAAGGGGAGGATATTTTCTTGAAAGTAATTTAAAAATATGTATCAAGAATCTTTTTAAAAAGGCAACATAGTTCCCAAAACATAGACTAAAGAAATAGAGATGCTTATGAAATTTATGTTCAAAGATACTTCTTTGAGAGTTATTTATAAAAACAAGAAAATCAGAAACAAACTAACAATAGGGGAACAATCAACACATCTATTCTTCACTAATAAAATGTTTTCAAAAAAATTTTTAATGCCATATAGGAGTTATGTCAAAAAGTAGAATATAAATTATATATGTTGCATGGGTTTTTGCATATGTGCATATCTGCAAACACCAAACAAAAACAACAGCAAGGGATAATACCTTTGTCTATAAAGTACAAATTTTTACTATTTGAGATTTCTTACATTTGTTAATGTTTATTTATTTTTGAGAGAGAGAGAGACAGGGAGAGAGGGAGATGGAGCTCGAATGGGAAAGGGCAGAGAGCGAGGAGAAAACACTGAATCTGAAGTAGGCTCCAGGCTATGAGCTGTCAGCACACAGCCCAGGGCAGGCCTTGAACTCAGGAACTGCAAGATCATGACCTGAGCCAAAGTCAGACACTTAACCGACTGAGCCAGCCAGGTTCAGATTCCTACATTTAAAAAAATTTTTTAATGTTTTTTTTTTATTTATTTTTGAGAGACAAAGAGAGACTGTGTGAGCAGGGGAGGGGCAGAGAGAGAGGAAGACACAGAATCTGAAGCAGGCTCCAGGCTCTGAGCTAGCTGTCAGCACAGAGCCCAACGTGGAGCTCAAACCCATGAACTGTGAGATCATGACCTGAGCCAAAGTTGGATGCTTAACCAACTGAGCCACCCAGGCGCCCCCAGATTCCTACATTTTTAATTGATTAATTTTAGTTAAAGACTCAGCTCTTCCAGGAAGTCTCCTCTACCCCAGACTGGCTCAGTACCTGCCTTCAGCACTTCCATGGCAGTCCTTAACCCCCCATCACCATACACATCATACTGAAATCACCCACATGTTCATCTCCCTCCTCTACAAACTGTGAATCCATACAACAAGAAGTGGCGCATTAATCATCTCTGGTACACTGAAGATACTCAGTATTTGGGGGAACCAAGACAAACCTATGCATTCTTCTTTGGTTCAGAGCAGCCATATGTCTGGCTTTCAGAGTACCGGAATAATAATTACTGACTTCAACAAGATTGGCTCTATTGTTGAGCCCCATAAGTTTTTCCAATTCAGCCATCAGGTTTTGGGTGTAAACGGAACGCCAATATTCTCTCCTGCCTCAACCTGAGACAGGAGCTAGAGCTCCCACCTACTATTCCTGGACCCTGAAGGTCTAAGATAAATTCGGTTTTTGGTGAAGGCCCTTACACATCCACTGCCCCATGTTCCACAGACCATCATTTTGTAAATCCCTGGACCAGCCGAGAGCTTTGGGTTGAGGATTGATATATCAAATGATGTTTCCACTTCTCATGTTCTAGAGGTAAGGGAAGATGATAAAGTCCTTCTAATTCAATCCCTTTATTTCTCTCTACCATTACTTAAGTAACAAAGTCTCTAGACTTTTCTGCCCCCTGCGTGTAGCTATCTGATGCTTTTTTGCCTGGAACAGACTCTGGTTTTGACTATTAAGAAGATGAAAGCTTTATGCCAGAATGTTTCCGTTTTAATCAGTTTCTGGTAGATACTCTATATCGTATACTCCAATGTGCTCCACGATAAAGTTTCCTCCTTCAGAGCAATGACAGGCTGGCCTCACTCCCCACCAAGCCCTCTATGCTTTCTAGTTATCAAGAGATTTCAGGCCTTATGTTTTTATTTGTAATCTGCAAAAACATAACACTTAAATATGTATGTAAGCAATCTTCTCTCTTCTGAATTTCTTTCCTAATCACAAAAGCCACTGCTCGGAAATTGTATTTTGACTTTATTAATTGGGAGACCTCATGCCAGGGATGGTGACCAATAATTAGGTACCATTTGAATGAAACTTAAATTAGTTCATCATTATCAGCACCAGATTTGAAATTGCCCATCAACAAATCTGCATGCCAATCTAAGCATATATGCTGTTGTCCTTTGCATATTTACTTGTATAAACCCTGCTGTAATTTCTATCGGAGAGACATCTAATATCCTAAAATGTCCTCTACTTAAAAGGGCCTATATTAAATATTGTTTTCCTGTCACTTCGTATCTCAACCTCAGTGTTCTTTCTTCTTTACCCCTAGAGAAAGAATGATAAAGAGATACAGAGAAAGGATTACATCTGGAGCACAGAGAAGATAAAAACAATAGTCTGAAGGTATTCGCCAATTCCAAATGAAATGGTGTCTCTGGTAATCTACACCTAAGAAAGACTGACATCTCTGTGCCTTGGCACCCTAAAGTATTGAGGCCAAAGGCAAAAAAAAAAAAAAAAAAAAGGAAGAAGCAATAAAGAAAAAAGTCTTATGGAACTACTCTCTATAATGAAGGATCAGGTGAAAAACAGCAAGAAAGCCCAACAAATGAAACAGAATGTATGCTAGGCAATATTTCTCAAAGTGGGAGGTGGTACTACCTGATGGGGAGCAAATAAAGGAAGGCATGACCCTTTTATTATTTATTCTTTCCTTGCTTTCACTAGAAAATTAGTCCCTATTCTTTAAAAAAAAAAATTGAACCTACTCCTATCACCCAAGATAGATTATTTCCTTTTAGAAGGAAATATTAAGTGAAATAAGGGAATTTCCATTAAAACCATGTACCTGACAACTTAACTTATGGTCCATTGCTGTGACCTCAAAATCTATTTCTAATAAAGCAAGTGTTGGCAGAGCTGAGTCCCCAAGGGTTTAAATCTGGCTGGTCCAGCTCCAGCTGATAAAGACAGTAAACAGACTATATGATAGAGGTCAGTAATTTCCAACAGATATCTAAGAGCTGAGTCTACAGAGGAAAAAAAAAAATCCTCGGCTCTCCTCTTTTGGCAGAAAGCTTTAGTTTTTTACATTTTGAAACTATTTACAGTTCATATGGCTCCCAGACTCGCTCCCCAGAAGCGAGGGCACAACTCCCCGCCCGGGCCTATGAGCTTTCTGCATGTGACCTCTCAGGCAGCCGGCCAGATGAGCATTTGACTTGAAAATTAAGCTTTAAATTTAGCAGTGTGAAGAGGGAAAGTATGTCTGAACGCAAATGCCTGGACAGGGACAAGGTAACCAGATGAGGCAAGCTGGGTTAACAGGATTCATTAGCCAGG
The DNA here is from genome assembly GCF_006229205.1 of Suricata suricatta. Taxonomy (NCBI): domain Eukaryota; kingdom Metazoa; phylum Chordata; class Mammalia; order Carnivora; family Herpestidae; genus Suricata; species Suricata suricatta. The sequence goes on from NC_043708.1 coordinate 88,985,146, forward strand.
CAATGCAGAAAGTCCTGCTGGAGAGAAACATCTAAAGCAGTCACAAAGAAATTCATCTCTGCTTCTCTGTCCAAGCGTCTCAGACACCCGGGTTACCACATTTTGGCTTTTTTTTTTCTTGACATGCTACACCTGAGGGCAATTGTAAAAAAAAAAACCCAGAAAACAAACAAAAAAACAGTAAGCATTGCTTCAATGAGCTCTGCTAATTCAGAAATGAGGCCCAGATGAAGTTAATCCTCTGTCTTTCTTTAAATGGCAGACACAGAATGGCATGTTAGGTACACTGATGTCCAGGAGACTCCCAGTAACACCGAGCACCTAGATTAAAGTCAGGTCTGGTATTCAATGATCCCAAGCAGACAGCACCGTCAAGTGGCCATGACAGCAGACAATGATGGACAGAGAATATGTACTATGTGGATACTTCCCCTTGCCCCTTATTAGTTGGAGGGAAGAAAGAGTGGGAGAAGAGGAGGGAAATAGCTAGAGAAAATTCTGATCTTTTAAATGATTCATTTAACTAAAATGCATTTGGCCCATACATCACATAATTATTGAGCACTGACTACCAGCAGAACCTTGTTAAGTTAGGTGACGGGAACACAGAGATTGTCACAGGCTCCAGTAACTCACAGTAGTGTAAGAATAGATAAACAAGTATAGTAATAGGCAATCACCCTCTCCCCATATCTTTCCTGGCCCTTCTCCACTGGCTTTTCCCCCATGAAACAGGCATGGATTTTGACAGAATTAAACCATTCCCTGTATTCACTTTGTTCTTAGGGAAAAGACCCAAACTCTTAACATGGTCATCAAGTCCTACAGGGTCTGGCCTTTGACTGCTTTTCCTGCCTCACACTGGTCTTCTCTCAGCCATCCTCTGTGCTTCAGTCCCTGATAATCACTATCCTCTCTCCCTCCCCAGGGCCTTTGCACATGCCGTCCCCTCTGTTTATAGCTCTCTTTCTCCTCCCATCACTCCCCTTGCCTAATAGTTGATGAACTGCTAATCACTATTAAGTTCTCAACTCAAAATCACTATTTCCTGAAGGAAATCATTCCTAAACTGCCTCACCTGTGCCCACTCCTTCCCCACACACAATCCTTTCTTTAGAACCATAATCTTTTCCTTAGCAGCATTTTCCTCAGCATATAATTATACTCCACTTAGCATGATTCTTTTATTGTCTACCTCCTTTCCCAGACACTAAGCTCATGATTGCAGAGATCATGTCTGCTTGGAGTTACTCCATTTCCAGCACCCAACACAGTACCTGGCAGAAAATAAGCATCAACAAATGTAGACAAATAAGTGAAAGGTAAGGAGACCATATGCTATATGCATATGGGATACTATATGCTATAACACAGATGCACATAGGATTTGTGACAATATATGGGCAGGGCATTAACTGTGCAGCCTCATGCTCGGAATTATCTCCTGATCCTTTTGTTAATTTCTTTACAATTTCTTCTGTCTGGCATATAATATCCTCATTGTTGAAAGATCCTATAAAGTTCCTCTCTTCTTTCCCCAATCCATTCTGTAACTTTCTCTCTTATATCTGACTCCTCCGGCTATCACCACCACCACCACCACCACCACCACCACCACCACCATCATCATCATCACCACCACCACCATAATATCCATCCATACACTTCCAACCTTTCATTTTCTGTTAGATCTTTTTATCCTATAGAGCTACTTGCCAAGTTCCTTCCTTTGTCTCCTCATTATCATGACAAAACTGAAGAGGATCACAGAGTCATCATGTTCGGGGCTGGGAGGGACCTTGAAATACCTGGCCCAATGGTACTCAAACTTCAGTATGCCTAAGAATTCCATGAGGTATTAATTAAAAATAGCACCTTTCCCTAATTCTCCTCTACTCCCCCCTCCCTCTCACTCCATGATTCAGTTAGCTTTTCACTGACTGATACCTCCTAGGGGCCCATTCTTCTATGACTTCTGAGATTTTGATATCCCTATCAACCTCACAAAACTTGTGTTAGAGTGCTCCCATGTGTGTACTCTCACACATCTCATGCTTTCTTTTCCCATGGCACCAGGAGTCTTCATAATCACTGTGCCCTAGTACCCAGCACAGTGGCTGGGACACAGAAGTGTTACATAATGTGGGTGAATGAACATGTGAGTGTTGAACATGGATCCCTGCCCCTACTGTCACTGCCGCTGTAAGACTTCTACTTCCTGTCCCTGATGAAGTCCCAGCACATGCTGACTGATGCAGATCAAACCAGATTATCTAAATAAAATGCATCCCCTGTTGCCAACATAGCCCCTTCAACCTTCACTCATGTTCACATGTTCTCCAGGAAACCCTCTCTGGCCTCAATTCCATTTTTCAATGCTGCACTTTTCTTCTCTTCCCCTGGAACTCCCCCATACTGAATTTAACACTAGACTCTAGGCACATTTAAAATCCAAAAAAGATGTGGTTCATATCTACCGTGGAATATCACTCAGCCATAAAAAAGAATGAGATGTTGCCATTTGCAACAACATGGATGGACCTAGAGGCAATTATGATAAGTGAAATAAGTCAGTCAGACACAGACAAACATGATATGAGTTCACTCATACGTAGAACTCAAGAAACAAAATGAATGAAAAAAAAAAGAAGAGTTAAATCCTTAAATACAGAGAATAAACTGGTGGCTGCCACAGGAGAGGTGGGGGAAGTGTGAAACTGATGAACAATTTCATGTTTCACATGTTATGCCCAGATTACAATATCCCTGAAAACCAGAGACCACCAGGGAGACCGAGTCATGCATGCAAAAGCAAAGGGCATTTATTCGGGCTTAAGCTCAGACCCTCAGACCTCACCAGCGCAGTGGATGCATGTTGAGAGCCCCAAACAAAGGCTGAGTAGGGTTTTTATGGGGTTGGGAAAAGGGGGGTTACAGAAAATTATGACATAGGTACAGTAATCCAATCATCATTGTATAACAGCCTTAGTAACAATTTTAACCATACACATTGTCCAGAGTGTTCGTTACTTTTGGTGGGACCCAATCATGACATTTAGTGTTTCTTTGAAAATAACCAATTACAAGGTGGGCCAAGGACCCCTACGTGGGGTGAGTAACTGGTTAGTCTAGCATTAAACAACAGGTAGCTATCTATAGTTTCCATCTCCAGGCCTGTCTTTAGGAATGTTAAGTGTGCTAGCTGGCCGCTTTTGATTGGGTGCTGCGAGGGTGGTCGCTTGTTGAGCAGTATGTGCCCTTCCCTGTGATTGTCTAATGATTTTGGAAAACTGAAACTTAGGCCTTCAAGCCCAGAGGGGGAACTTAAAACCTGTCATGGAGTCAGTTTGGTTCAGACCTGTGTCCTTTCACACAATGATCACTGAGTAATATATAGAATTGTTCATCATTATGATTAATAATATAAACTAATATAATACTGTATGTTAATTATACCTTAGTAATAAAGAATCCAATAAGTATTTATTGTGAAAGAATGCTACTTCTTTTCCAAAATTTACAGAAAGCATTTTCATTATATATTTTCCATTAAAAAATACTATCAATTTCTTCACATCTTCAAAATCTATTCTTTCCCCACTGTTAGAGTCCGTTTCCTTCCTTCTGTTCAGTATCACAATCTCAATTACAGTTTCTCTTTCTTCCTTATTTCTAACTGGTACACAAAGCCACAAGGAAAGTTTTCTTTCCCTGTTTTTCTGACAATATCGTTCTTTCAGTACGCAAATATCACAGATTCTTTTGAGTCTTTGAATCTCATTTAGAGATTATTTTTGCTTTCTATGCTCTCTGCCCCTGTTTTGTTTTTTCTTTATTATTGCACATCTAATCCTTACCAAAGATCAACAAGTAGAGAGAATTTTTTAAATTCCTGATATGAAATAAGGAAATAGATCTTAGTTTTTGAGAATGCTACTCAAGTTGAAAGGTGGCCCAACATTCCCTTGAGTTATAGCTTCAAGGCACCACTTCCAACCAGCTTCCCAAATCCTACAAAGGTTTCCCACCACCTGGCACTGGTTTGTCTACAGAGCCTGTGTACTGATGAAGATTTCTGAAAGCTGGACATCCTAATAAGAGAGTCATTTTGTCCACCCATCATACCCATCGGTCCAAACAATGAAATATGAGAGCATCATTGCAATTCTAGTGATAAACTTATTGCAACTATGTATGTGATAACATCATATTTGAAGCAGAAATTATGACTTATTTAACTCCGCATCCCCAGCATTTAGCATTCTGCCTGACACATAATAGGCATTTAACAAACATGTACTGAGTGAAAGATCAAGTACTGAACCTCTCAACTAAAAGATAAAAACAACTGACCTTTATTTTCCTAGGAGGGTTACCTGTAACAGATTATCATAAACAGACATCATAACAGATTATCATAAAAGCAGGAAAACATTATTCCTCCACAGTTCTACAGGCTGGAAGTCCCAAATCACGGCGTCAGCAGGGCAGTGCTCCTTCCAGGGGCTCTGGGAAATGATCCGCCCCAGTCTCCGTCCCAGCTCCTGGGAGTGTTATACAATCCTTCACCTGGGGCCCTAAAACTCTCAGCTCTAGCTCAACACTCACATTATCTTCTTTTCTGTATAGCTTCCCCTTCCTCTTCTCTTAGGAAGACCCTTGTGACTGGATTACCAGGACAATCTCATCTCAAGATTCTTAACTTCATTATATTTGCAAAGACCCCTTTTCTAAACAGATCCTGTTCACAGGTTCCAATGGACATACTGGGGAGGGGGCCCCATTCAAACCACAACAATAGGATATAATATAGTCTCAATTGTTTTTTAAATGAATATTGTATACATGAATAGAGAGGAAAAGGCAAAGATGGAGGAGGAAAAGGAGATGATAAAATGCCTTCCCAAGCACACTATAGTTTGCTCTAATCTAGATGACAAAATCAAGAGTAGTTTCTACATTTTATTTATATCTTTTAAGTTTTCTTAATTTTATACCCACAATATACAGATAATATATCTATCCAAAATGCACAGAAGATATTAATCCATTGAGACTATCTCAGGGGATCTAAAGCAAAATGTCCCTGTAATAGAAATGTATGTATAGCTAATAAATGGTAAGTAGTCAAATAACAATGTTATTCAAAATATTTGTTTGGTTTTATATAGACAACCTGTGGGCTCTGTTGGAAACCAAATTTGTTCACTATAACACTATGCTTTCATTTAGCTTTCAAATTTTAAGATCTTTAAAAAAATTTTTAACATTATTTTTTAGAGACAGAGCATGAGAAGGAGTGGGGGCAGAGAGAAAGGGAGACACAGAATCCAAAGCAGGTTCCAGGCTCTGGGCTGTCAACACAGAGACTGTCAGACACTTAACCAACTAACCCACCCAAGCACCCCTCAGATTTTAAGATCTTAGCGAAAAATGTTCTAACAATTTCAAGGCCTATGTGGCTTAGGTTTGGGTGTGTATTTTCAATAGACATCCTCGGACAACCGAGAAGAAATGCATAAACTTTTTTTAAAAAAGAGAGAGAATCACATGTTACATAGAATTTGGTGTATTTTTTTACTTCCATTATTATCTAGGATAAGAGGACCCTAGTTCCAAGAAGAGTCTGCTATTTTGGTAACCAGCTGTAACAGGTTTGAGTTCAGAAGAGCCAAGGAAGAACCAAACTATTTTGAGTAATAAAAAGTAGATAGATATGAGGGGTCCCGGACACTGAGAGAGGAGGCTAGAGCCAACTACACTGAATGGGGTGGAGGAGAGATTACAAAGCCCAGCAGCAGAGAAAGAGAACTTAGGGAGGAAAATGTTAAAATAGGATTTCACTTTGTTGGCTGTGGTGTGTTTAAAATAAATCTGCTAATTTATATCCCCTCACACACACTCAAATCTTCAGTCAATTCTACCTTGTTCTCTGATGCTTTATGGGGAAGGGGGTGTCTTTGAGGGAGCTTTAAGAGAAGGAAAAGGGAGCAACTAACATCTGGGTTATATCAACTTTAAAAAGAAATTAGATGTCACTGAAAAGCCAATGTGCAGAGTTTTGAAAGTGTTATAATTTTCTATTATTTCAAGATGATCCTCATTTGGGGAAATGGTCACCATTTAGAAATCCACCACTTTAAAAAATTATATTCATGCAATATAGTAATTGATTACAATGGTAGATCATTTATAAGAACTATAACAATGTCACAGTTCACATACAGAAACCAGCCCATTGGAAAATGGATCCTTCCATCTGCAAAGCTGACATGCAGAAACTATACCAAGAAATTATCAATCCAAGACTTAAGAAACTGAAATTTATTGAGGATGAAACTATTCTTGAAACACTTGTACTGTGAGTTAGTAGCATGAGCTAAAAATTAATTTTTGGATCATTTCCACTGAGTCCAAAAATTGCCAAAACTACTCCTATTAGCTTGCTTTTGAACTCATTGTTATTTAAGCCCACAATCGTGTACCTTTATTTTTTTTTTACATTTTTTTATTTATTATTGAGAGACAGAGAGAGACAGAGCATGAACGGGATAGGGACAGAGAGAAAAGGAGACACACAGAATCTGAAGCAGGCTCCAGGCTCTGAGCTATCAGCACAGAGTCTGACCAGGGGCCCGACCCCACAAACCGTGAGATCATGACCTGAGCAGAAGTTGATTACTCAACAGACTAAGCCACCCAGGTGCCCCAGACAATCGTGTACTTTATTAACATTGTTATAAAAAGAAAAATTAAGATTTTCACCACAAATTTTCCTCTTAAATACACAGCTCTCCCCTAGACCCAATGGTACCATCATAACATATAAAGCATCTGGATGAGCTGGAGAGCAACTCAGAGTTTGTATTCTGTCTGTGTTTAACCACATTAGTCTCCACTCTGATTGCAAGCCTACAAATCCAGATAAAGAAGAGGTAACTCAGTGCAGAGTTATTGGTTTTCCCATGTGATCAACAGAACCCCAGGCCCTTAAGTATCCCCACATCCCCCCTTACAAGAAGCCCACAGACACACTAAGTATGTGTCAGCTTCAGGCTCATTAAATTCAACAACCTTTGGTATTTTTCCACTGCGGGTGCTCAAAGAGAAAAAAGAAAGCATATTTACTCTTACCCAAGATTGACATTTAGAATCAAATCTAGCAGAGGGGAATACCGTACACCCAGTCTCCCTCTCCTGAATAAGTTTTTCCCAAGAATTCAGCAGCAAATGATAGATTTTGACCATATGTCCATATACCTTTAATCTGGCAGGACATGGAAGATGGGAGAGTTCCTTCACAACTGCCTGAAGGATCTGCTAGCCAAACTTCTGAACCACTGCCCAAATTTCCCTCCGGGAGCTCTGCAGTGCAGAACTGATGCATATATAATATATGAGTGCTACAGAGCTAGCAATTGTAATATAAAACGTAAAATGTTTTAAATTATTGTTGTTTGTGGATTGACATGCGTCACTAATACATTTTTTTAAAGCAGAATATTTTGTGGGTTTTTTTTTTTTCATGTTGTGCTGTGATTAAGAAGAGATAGACTTGGAACTGAGATGAAGGTGGTTTGACAGCCACCCACTCAGGAAACCGTCAAGTTTGATGCAGCTGAAACCTCCAAGGGTTCAGTCAATATGCTCAACATAGTCCTACTCACACTTAAATCTGGGATTCTGTGATAAAGGGTTGTCATCAGTGAACTGAGTAATAGTGCTTCAAGTTCTCATTACCTCACACAGGAAATGAGGTGTTCATGTAATCATCCTCGTTGAGTTTTATAAATATATTGCAAAAACTCAATCTTATGGGAAAGGGATCAATTCAGAAAAGTTTCCAAAAATAAGAAAAAAGATGCATAAGGTTGATGAGAATGGGTCTACAAAAGAGCTTCAAACATTTAAGCAAAATTTACTAATGCCCAGGAAAGTAAAAATGAAACATGTTATACAGAAAGCTGATGGTCAGGAGCCATTTAAAATCTAGAGGTGTCAAAGAAACATCCAGACTCAAACGGTAAGTGCATTGCAGTATGTGAACTCACATTGTGTTAATGCAAAAGTATAAGTTCAGAAGATGTCAGGGAAATTAAGTATTAAGAAAAATGACACTGACTCTATTTGTTTAAAGTGACACAAACCACAGTGCTGGCAGCCTGGGAGATCACACAGAGAATCTAGGGCTGAAATCAGGAGACTAGGCTTATAGTACTGACTTTATTTTCTTCTCTGCTCAGTTCTCTCACACATATCTAAAGGTGTTGTATAGAGCAAGGTCATCCAGTAGGAATAGAATGCCAGCCAGAATGTGAGCCACATAACTAATTTTAAATTTTCTAGTAGCCATATTCAAAAAACATTTTTTAAACTGAGAGCTTTCCTCCTAAAGTCAGGAACAAGATAAGGATGTCCATTCTCACCATTTTTATTCTACATAGTACTGCAATCCTAGCCACAGCAGTCTGACAACAAAAAAATGAATAAAAGGCATCAGAAATGGTAAGGAAAAAATACAACTTCCACTATTTGCATGATACTATATGTAAAAAACTGTAAAGACTCCGCCAGAAAACTATTAGAACTGATAAATGAATTCAGTAAAGTCACAAGATACAAATCACTGCACAGAAACCTGTTGCATTCTAATACACTATTAATGAAGCAGCATAAAGAGAAACTAAGAAAATAGTCCCGGAGGGAGGAGCCAAGATGGCGGAGAGGAAGGGAGTTCTGTAAACTCTGTCCACCCCATTTATCAAACCGAGAAGGATATTACTCTCATCTGCGAGAGCGGAAAGAGAAAATACTGACTCCAGAAAGAATAGAACCTCAAGGATACCTGAGTGAGTGAGGGCGAACGGGGGATATCTGAAAACAGGCCAGGCCAGGACGGGCAGGGAAAACAAGATCCCCAGCCCAACGTGGGGGAAGCGCGCAGAGCCTGAGAGACGGTGGGGGCTGCGGCTGCGCCAGGGGCGAGCAATTCGAACTTGGTTTTGGGAACAGGACCACGGACCGCATTTCCACGGTGCACCTCGCCCCCTGCATGGACTGCGCAAATCCTGGGTGCCCACAGGAAAAAATAGGGCCCACACCTACACAACCCACGACAAGGAGTCAGTGGCAGTTGGAGGCCTGGGCTCGCGCTTAGACTGCAGGAGCTCCCACCTCATTTCCAGCAGCGCACAGCACCTTGAGCAACAGCTATCTGAAACCAAGAGAGACTCAGCTTTTTTTTTTTTTTTTTTCCTTTCCCCCATTGCAATCACAATCCTGGCTGGGGGTGGGGATTCCGCAATTGAGTCTGTGAAGGTGCACACTTCACATCCTGCCGCTCATTTCGCCTCAGGCAGGGGCGGAGCCTCTGAGAACAGCCTCCAAGACCTACTACATCAAACCACGCCTCTCCACCAGGGGGAGCTGCTGCTGCTTTTTTTTAATATAAAATTTTTTTTCTTTACTTGTTTCATACTTATTTCTGTCATTATTACCTCTTTCTCCTTTTTCATTACTCAATTCTTTTAAATTTTACTCCTTATTTTCCTTTCTCCTTTCTCCCTTACTTTCTCACCTTCTTGCAACCCAGATATATTCTCCTGTATCTCATCCTTACCTCTCCCCTAAACTGGTCATACACTTTTAAACGGTCTACTGTCCTTTGTTGTCTCCGACCCCCTTTTATATATTTTTTTCTTTTCTTCTTTCTCTTTTCTTTTTATTTTCTCTTCTTCTCTTCTTTTCGTCTCTTTCCTTCCCATTTTCTTTCTTTTCTTTCCCCCCCGTAATGTGTTTCTTTGTTTGATTTGTCTGTGTGTATGTGTGCTTCTGTTCCCTCTGTGTTTGTCAGTCTGTCTTCCTTCTTAGGACTACACCAAGAAACAAGCCAAAGGGTGCAAGAAGGCGAGTCCCAAATATTGCAGAGTAGGAAAATAAAATACTCACAGGCACAACAAGAGAAACTGAGAGACATCATTTAGAGAATATTTCCTGAAAAGGCAGGCCCTG
>NC_043708.1:88995256-89040310 GCF_006229205.1 Suricata suricatta
GACTATTGAATGCTGAAAATGAACTGAGAGTTGAAGGGGAAGGGGGAGGGGGTAAAAGAGGTGGTGCTGATGGTGGAGGGCACTTAAGGGGAAGAGCACTGGGTGTTATATGGAAAACAATTTGACAATAAAATATTATCGGAAAAAAATAAAATTACATTAAATAAAAAACAAAAAAGAAAGACATAAAAAAATCAAATATTAAAAAAAAGAAAAATTCTACATACAAAAACAGTTGAATGAATATTATATGAATAACTCACATATTGAATACATAGGTTAAACAACTGTTTCAAAAAAAAAGAAAAAAAAATAGTCCCATTTATAATTGCACCAAAATAATAAAATACCTAAGAATAATAAAATACCTAGGAAGTGAAAGACCTCTACTCTGAAAAGTATAAAACACTGATGAAATTGAAGAGGACACAAACAAATGGAAAGACATTATATGTTTATGGGTTGGAAGAACAAATATTGTTAAAATGTCCATACTACTCAAAGCAACCTATGGATTTAATACAATACCTATCAAAATACCAACAGCATTTTCCACAGAATTAAACAATCCAAAAATGTGTATGGAACCACAAAAGACCCCAAATAGTGAAAGCAATCTTGAAAAAGAAAAATAAAACTGGAGGTATCACAATCTCAGATTTCAAGTTCTCTTATAAAGCTCTTGTAATTATAATAGTATGGTACTGGTACAATAATAGACATATAGGCCAATGGAACTGAACAGAGAGCCCATAAATAAATGCCCAATTATATGGTCAATTAATTGACAAAGGAGGCCAGAATATGCAATGGGAAAAAGACAGTCTCCAACAAATGATAACGGGAAAACTGGACAGCTACATACAAAAGAATCAAACTGAACCACTTTCTGATACCATTCACCAAAATAAACTCAAAATGGATGAGAGACCTAAGAGTGAGGTCTGAAACCATAAAAAATCCTCAAAGAGAGCATAAGGAGTAATTTCTCCAACATCAGTGTAACATTTTTCTAGATTATGTCTCCTGAAGCAAGGGAAACAAAAGCAAAAATTAACTATTGGGAATATATCAAAATAAAAAGCTCTGTATAGCTTCTTGTGTACCTTCTTGTGATGATGTAGGATAATAAAATGCCCACATCATGAGATGAAGTGAGGTGAATGATGCAGGCACTGTGACATAGCACTAGGCTACTACTGACCTTCTACTGATATGTCAGAAATTGGATCACCTGCTTCCAGACCATGGTTGAGCACAGGAAAAGAATCAACAAAACTAAAAGACAGCCTACTGGATGGGAGAAAATATTTGCAAATAACACATCAGATAAAAGGTTAGTATCCCAAATATATGAAGAACTTATACAACTCAACACCCTCCACACACACACAAATAATCCAATTAAAAAATGGGCAGAAGACACAAGCAGACATTTCTCCAAAGAAGACATCCAGATGGCCGACAGACACATGAAAAGATGTTCAACATCACTCATCATCAGGGAAATGTTAATCAAAACCACAATGAGATATTACCTCACACCAATGAGAATGACTAAAATCAAAAACACCAGAAAGAATAAGTGTTGGAGAGGATTTGGAGGAAAAGGAATTCTCCTGCACTGTTGGTAGGAATGCAAACTGGTACAGCCACCATGATAGACAGTACAGAGGATCCCCCCAAAAATTAAAAATAGGGGCACCTAAGTGGCTCAGTTAAGCATCTGCTTCAGCTCAGGTTATGATCTCGTGGTTTGTGGGTTCAAGCCCCGTGTTGGGCTCTGTACCAACAGCTCAGAGTCTGGAGCCTGCTTCAGATTCTATGTCTGTCTGTCTGTCTCTCTCTCTCACACACACACACACAAATAAACATTAAAGAAAATTTTCAAAAAATTAAAAATAGAATTACCTTACAATCCAGTAATCACACTACTGAGTGTTTACCCAAAAATACAAAAACAGTAATTCTAAAGGGCATATGTGCCCATATATTTATTGTAGCATTATTTACAATAGCCAAATTATGCAATAGCCCAAGTGTTCATCAATAGATGAATGGATAAAGAAGAATATATATGTACATAAATACAATGGAATATCACTCAGCCATAAAAACAGAGTGAGATCTTGCCATTTGCATCACCATAGATGGATCTAGAGTATAATGCTAAGTGAAATAAACCACTAAGAGAAAGACAAATACCATATTACTTCACTCATATGTGGAATTTAACAAATGAACAAAGAAAAAGAGAGAAACCAAAAACAAAAACAAAAAACCAAAAACCAAAAACCAAAACAAAAAGCTCTTAACTACAGAGAATAAACAGATGGTTACCAGAGGGGAGGTGAATGGAAGGGTAGATAAAATAGATGACGGAGATTAAGAGCACACTCATCTTGATGAACACTGGGTGTTGTATGTATATTATATATCTGAAATTAATGTAACATTGTTAACATTGTTAACTACATTGGAATTAAAATAATATAATAAAATGACAAAAAAAACTTTTAAAGTAGGTTAATTTCATTTCAATAATATATTTTATTTAACCAATATATATAATATTATTTCAAAGTAGAACCAATATAAAAAATTTTTTTTAAGTTCCTACTTATTTTGAGAGAGATAAAGAGTGGGTGAAAAAGTCAGAGAGAGGCAGAGAGAGAGAGAGAGAGAGAGAGAGAGAACCCCTAACAGGCTCCACACTGTCAGTACAGAGCCCGATGGGGGCTCCCACTCACAAACTTTGAGATCATGACCTGAGCTGAAGTCAGACTCTTAAGCGACTGAGCGATCCAGGTGCCCACCAATGTAAAAAATTACTAATGATACATCTTACATTCTCTTTTTGGTATGAAGTCTTCAAAATCTGGTATATACTTTATACTTAATAGCACATCTTAATTTGGACTTGCCACACTGCCAGTGTTCAGTAGCCACATGTGGCTAGTGCCTGCCTAACTAGGTAGCAATAAATCTCTACACTCCTGACCTCTAAAATCCATATGACTAGAAACACTGATGAGACAGAACAACAAAAATTGGAAGTTACATAAATATGTGAAAGTCAGAAAATGATTCCCCAGAGAGGACAAAACATAAGGGGAAAAGGAAAAAAAAGTGAAAAATTGAAATTTGAATTTCTGAAGGAAAGAAAACCAAGGCAAAGTAATTGATTGGCCAAGTGCTTGTTTAAAAATGTGAGCTTTACTATAAAAAGAAAGTAAATAAGCACTACAGAATTTTATGCTCTGTAAACAAGCATTTATAATATTTCTTTGTAAGGATATTATGTGGAAAAACCATGCTTACCATTTTCAGAATTAATGGACTTTTCTTCCTTGGATATCTTTTCAAATTAGACAAATATAGACATGGAGATTCATATACGGACATAGCAATGGATTTGATTAGAAGTTCTCAGCTCTATCTGCATAGAATCATCATGGAAACTTTCAAAACACCAGGGTATCATCTCCAAGACCTTCATTTAATTATTCTGGGGTTGCTAGGGCACTGATGCTATGTACAGCCCATGTTGGGGGACACCAGGTAGGATAACCTCTTCAAGAGGTTACACTCCCTCTCATTGCCTTGAGGCACCTACCCAGGTGTTCCCACCATGGTCAAGGATGCTGGCACAATTTGACACATCCTCTCAACAGACACTAAGATAGCTACTGGTATTCATACATGCCGGCAGCAAATGGCACAGTAGTCCCGCCCCCTTATCTGCAGGGGAAGCATTCCAAAACCCCTAGTGGATGCTTAAAACCATACATAGTACCAAAACTTATTTTTTTTCCTATACACACATACTTATGGTAAAGTTTAATCTATAAATTAGACACAGGTAAGAGATTAATAACAATAATAATAAAATAGAACAATTCTAACAATATACTTAAAGTTATGTGAATGTGAATGTGATTTCTCTCTCTCTCTCTCAAAATATCCTTATTATACTGCCCTCACCCTTCTTGTGATGATGTAGGATAATAAAATGCCCACATGATGAGATGAAGTGAGGTGAATGATGCAGGCACTGTGATGTAGCACTAGGCTACTACTGACCTTCTACTGATATGTCAGAAATTGGATCACCTGCTTCCAGACCATGGTTGAGCACAGGAAACTAAAACCATGGAAAGTGCAAGTGCAGAGAAGGGAGGGCTATTTCAAGGCTTGGGTCAAAAACGTGCACTTCCTATTCAGCAGTCACAGTAATTTCTACAATATGGAATCATGCTGCCCCTACTTAGTTTTAAAACTAAAGTCTAAATTTTGTCAAAGGCTAATACAACACATATTTCTTAAACACTTTCACATATTATAAGAGATTGCAGATACAGAAGATTGGTCCTGATTTTAAAAGGATATGAGTAACAACGTCAAAAAAAAAAAAAGTGAAATTGAAAAGGAAGTTTATAAAAAAAGGGTTTTATCATCCTAATTATTTTGTGACGTAGGTTTACAGTGCTTAGCATTACAGCTTACACAATGCTAAGAATGATAGATGAATAATGTATGTAATACAAATATATATTACATAACACTACATATGTATTATATAATTATGTTATAATCCTATAATTATATACAAAGCCCTTAAAATACAAAATAAATAGTGAAGACACAGTCATACCACAAAATCCACACTTAAACACCACTTCATGAATGGGCAGAAGTCTGATTTAGGCTCTTACTTGCCATGGGACCCTGCACAAGTCACACCTCTCAGGGCTAATCACTTTGCCTCTAAAATGGAACCCTGTTACCCACACTTTGGGAGGTTTTTTTTTTTTATGAAAGTTAAACTTGGAAGCACTGGAGCCCACATGGGATAGTTGCTCAATAAATATGTATTGAATATGAATGTACCTACCCAACTTCCTCTCTTCTAAGTGCAGCAGAAGGAAACCCAGAAGGATAATTAATTGCTCAAAGTCACACAAAAATCACTAACATGAACCCAGGTTTTCTGACTGGTGTTTTCTTCCTATCTCCTTCCACTTAAAAATCCCCACCCTGAGGCTCAGCTTGCCTTCCCTCTTTCCAAGACAAGCCAACGATGGCTTCTGCCCTTGTGTGAAGACTGCAAGTCCAAGACCTATCACTGCCCCCCACCTGCCCAGTTGCTTCCACAGTGGCTAAAGATGTTAGCACAGGTTGAGATGTCCTCTTGAGACTCACAAAGATAGCTATTGGTATTCGTACACGCAGTCAGCAAATGGTACAGTAGTCCAAGACCTTCTGCCAGCAGCACACCAAGGAAGCCACATGTACCCAGCAATACACCCCACAGCGACACTCACCTCCAGCAACACTTGGACTCCCCTGGTCCTCTCCAGGCATCTTACTTTACTCCTGGATCACAACCCACAAGTGCCAAGGATAGACCCCAAAGCACTCTCCTAACATTTTCCATTAACACTGGAATGGGATCTAGTATGTGTTAACTACTGTCTCATATCAGGTTCCCTAGAAGCAGATCCTGAGAAAAAGATTCACATGCAAGTGGCTCATTAAGAAAGTACTGCCAGGAGAAACTGGTAAGGGACATGAGAAGCAAAACAGGGAAAGGGAAAAAGACACACAGGGTGTGACTGAATGCAAAGTCCCACCCTCTGTCTGATCTTGAGTGCTCGAGAGTACAAATTAACCCATGGAGCTTGTCTAACTGAGGCAGGGGTGCTGCTCTTTCACACTCCTTCACCCATGAATCATGGACTCCAGCAGCTCAAGGGCAGTGCTCTGGAAGAAAACAGCAGGTGCAAGCACTTACAACTGATGCACACAGAAGCTGGGGCTGAGCACAGAACACAGTGAGGGACTGTGCAAAGCCCCAACAGTATCCTCTACAACCACCAGCTCCAAGGAAGGACTTAAAGTTTGACTGTCTCAGATCTGAGTCCATTTGATCTTTCCAACATTTTGAAACCCAAAAAGTGAAAAGCCAGTTTTTGTAGCCTGAACACATTGTACAAAGACCACCACCCCTGCCACTGGAATTGGCCAGTGATGGAACTCAGCAAAATTAGACAGATAAAGCTACTCTGGCACACTGCTCTCTCAGCAAGAATACTTGTTACCGCTCAGTTTGAACATTCAATAGACATTGGGCTAGGTTCAAGGTACACAGATCAAGAGATGACCCCTGCCCTAGAGGAATTCATGGTAATGGGTAATCTTATAAATGGCAAATCTTGCCTGATTTTTTACTGAATCCTAAAGAACACTCCATACTCAATGATATGTGCTTCTCCCTTCAATTTTACAGGATCAGCAACAATACATACCAAAACATTACACCATATAGAACTACAAAGAGATGCTACTTGATAAAAAAAAATCAATGGAAAGCTAAATGAAACTCCAAGAGAGTAACAATACTACTACTTCTAACAATAATGATAATGATAGCTAGCAAGCGTGGGAGACATACAATCATCGAGTTTCTGATGATAAATCCCTTGGCCTCTAATAAACACCCCAACATCTATCACTGCCCAGGTACTGCCATAGGATTTAACTGGTAATTTGGGGGACATTAAAGATATACTAGGGCCATTATTTCAAATTCATTATATTGTTGTACATGTTTTAAACATATTTGTATGAGATGATACTTCAAAGGAGTAAAACTTTCTCTCGAATATTCCTTGGGGAATTAGTCATATCATTTTGTTAGATCTAATATCCAGTCAGAACTGTAAGACTTGAGAAAGTCAAGATATGCAACAATGGCTCAAAGCCACATACCGCATTAGCTTACAAAGACTCACCACCTCTGAAGAATTTGCTCTAGACCACAAAATTGTTTAGGGTCAGTACTAAACTCATATTTAAAGTCTCTCAGAGTACAAAACCTAGGCTTTTAAACATCATGCTATAGTGGCAACAGTTCAAAACCTGCTAACATTGGAAATGAACCACATGATTCCAGGCGTCTTTATGGCTTATCTGTGTCACACCAAGAGCACCCCTTCAGAGGCTCTGTCTCTAACCACTGTAATTTTATATTTACATCATTTTCCTTCATTGTACATTAACGCTATTTTCTAAAACAAGCAAATATAGAAAAGCTATATGTATTCATTATGTTATTAGTGATCAGTCAATATTTTAGTTATGGAAAGAGATTACATCAATCCTACCTATTATTGTCTAGATCATACCTAGTCCCTCTTGATATCTTTATCATTTCTTGGAATTTCCCAC
Organism: Suricata suricatta; assembly: GCF_006229205.1. Classification (NCBI taxonomy): domain Eukaryota; kingdom Metazoa; phylum Chordata; class Mammalia; order Carnivora; family Herpestidae; genus Suricata; species Suricata suricatta. Next base: position 89,002,487 of record NC_043708.1, read on the forward strand.
CTCACATGATTAATTCATTTTATGATATTCCTTTAAAACAACGTCCTTCACAGTACCCAAATGATTCAAAAGCATTGGCAGATGTGACCGACAACCAGAATGAAGTATATTACAGTAAGCTTACTTTGTCGTATGTTATCATTAGCAAAAACAGGGGAGGACAAAGAGTAAGAAACCATGGAATGAAGGTTTGACATTTTGGTAAGTTTTCTGGAACTATTTTTGCTGTTATTAGTGTGTAAATATATGTTTACATGTTTTAAAGCATTTCAAATTCAAGACCCATTCCCATAAATATTTATCAATTTAAAAGGAATGAAAATATCTGTTATGGTAAATAACCCATTCTCAATTTAACTATCAAGTAAGTGCAAGATTCATTTAATACAGTAATGTGTCAAAGTCTAACAATATTCCCTAGAAATTACCAAATTAAATAATTCAACTACTTATAAAACGTCTACTACATACAAGACATTACATGGGTGTGAAGTCTAAGTAGTATTAGACCAAGAAATGAAGTTTTAATGATGTGTCTGTGTTCCACAAAACAAACTCCATAGGGATTTGATGTTGAATAGGTAGCACAAGTATTGGCTGACCATTAAAAATAAGCCATGAAGGTAAAATGGACTTTCACTGCAGTTTTAGTAAATTGAAAGGGAAAAGTAACATATACTAAATTAAAAGAGAAAGCCACCAATTGTCAAGATCATTTGTGGTCCCAGAAATCGTAAAAATAATCCACAAGTGTATTTCTTACTTGCTGTCGATGAGCACTTCAGATAGCCGATTATTCACTTGATTATCACTCTTATGGCGAAACTGAAAGTCAAAATGTTTGTGAAAAACACATATTAAATCATGCTCTGTCGGCACAAATAGAAACACTGAAAATACTTTCGAAACACAAAAGTATTCATCTGTTTGTACAACATCACCATCGATCCAAAATTAGCACCGTTTATGCTTTACCATGAACCCAGCTCCATGTGTTCTAAATCTGAATCAACATCCTTCTCACTAACCCTAACTCTGGATGTTACCAATGGAACAAGTCTAGCCACATGCTCTTCTAATTCCCTCACATTTTTAGGTCCTTCTTTACCCTGCCACATGGTTCCAGGGAAACTATACATTTTGAAGTCTTCAGTAAGAAATAGAGGCTTCCATTTTTCTTACATATGTGCTCAATACTTTATTGGAACATCAGTCATTCTGTTTTATGAATTCTTTGAAGCCAAGAAATTACTTATAATAACATGTATTTTTATTCTCCAGAAATTCTAATTGTTAACAGTAATCTTATGAAATACTGAGCATTTAAAACAAAACTCAAAATACAATACTGAACAACATTTGGTATGGATTTGTTTTTTATGCCCAAGTGATACTATTTCTTATTTTATAGTCCAGTAATGTAAACATCTTATATTGCTTAGAGGAATCCAAATATTATGAGCCCTCTACTAAACTCCTAAATTAGCAGCCATTCAGATAAGATTATCATCAAGATAAGTGCTTTTTCATTAAAAAAAATTCACAACATTGTATCAATATAACAATATAGAATGCTTCAACGAGCCCTTCTCTTTTTCAGTATCTTTCCCAAACCCATTCCAATCTATTCTGCTATGCCCAGTGCATGCAATTACACTGATTTCCAGGTAGAAATTACTGTATATTATCAGAAAAAGTAAGATACTTAACATTGGTTAACATCAAAAGATTTATAAAATCAGTAGAAGAGTAAATTAAGTCAACCTTCATGGGCATGCAAAACTCTACTTACCAACAGAACATTAAAAATGTTATTTTTTCTGAGTATATCATTTGATGAGGGTGTTGGATATTCTGTGTTCACTCCTCTGTACCCACACCCCATTCTTCTCTACTCTGCCCTCTGTCACGGGAAGCTGACCTATAAAATCCTTACCCACCAGCTCCTAGTTGGGTTTGGCCAAAAAGTGGTTCTGGCAGAATATCAGAGTAGCCAGAGGAGAGTGAAATGGGGGAATTCCGCCCTCCCCACCCCCCCCCCCCCCCCCCCCCCCCCCCCCCCCCCCCCCCCCCCCCCCCCGGCCTCATTCAAGCTGAGTTAGCAGTAATTCCCTCCTCCATAGAGAGCCACAGCTGCCATGAGCAGCCCTCAGATACAGGTAATTGCTTCTCCCATTGCCCCTTCAGACCAAGAAGTAGTATTGCCATCCATATTGCTAAACTATATGCTTTTCTTTTCTTTTTTTTATAATAGTTTATTGTCAAATTAGTTTCCATATAACACCCAGTGCTTCTCCGCACAAGTGCCCCCCACCATGACCATCACCCCCCCCCACTTTCAGTCCATGGATCATCTCCAGTATTCAGTAGTCTCCCTTGATCTGTATATGCTTTTCTTTGACCACTGCTCTTTTGCCCTTTTGTAAATAGTGCCTTTATTATTAATCTTTCTCCAGTCTTTCTCATTTCAGGTCGACATCTCTTTTCTGTCAAGACCCTGACTGACAAATATATCTAGTTATTGGACCCACACATATTATCACAAAAATAAAAGCATATTCAAGCATTAACTGCAATAGAGTTAAAAGGAGACTTATTATTTAGTCACATCTCTATTGAAAATTGACTAGTTGGGAATCACAGAAAAAGGCCAATCAATTCACCTCCCCCACCCCTGAAAGCTGAGCAGCCTACTCTCTAGGCCTCAAAATAAGTCACTGTCACTTCAGCTCAGGTTTTGCCAAGAAGCCTTGGTATTGGAATAGATGGAGTCTGGTGGGACTAGAAATGGCAGTCATATGCACAGGCTGATTCTTCTTGACTCTAGAAATAGAAAGACAGGCTTAGAGGGAATTGCCCAGGACAGAAAGGGAGCAGAGGACTAACACTGGCTGTATACCTACTGTGAGATGGGCTCTGTGCCACATGCTTTACACATAGCATTTCATTTTGTCCTTCTATCAGTTCTGGTGTCATTTACCACATTATACAGACAAGGAAGGGTCCAGAGAGGCGGTTCCCTTCATTTCATACTATTCGAACACAGTAGGGTAAGGATTCTTTCTTTAAAGTCCATGTTCTTTCTACTCTGCCACTTTACTCTTCTATGAAACATAACTATAATGAGTAAGTTAACGCCAATATGTAGAAACATAAGCATCTAAATGAGTATTATTACCCTGAAAGATCAGCTATTGTGGAGAACACATACATTTATTCCAAAGTTGTCCTTACTCAAATCATTGTTAAAATTTCCTCCCCTAGAATTACTTGGAGCTTATAGCCCGTTCTTTGGAATGTCCTCTATTCTTTGAAGATGGAGCTATTTATCCTTCAGAAAGACATGAAGGGATATTTTATGTTTGGAAATATATAGAAGTTTCCCTCAGAAAGCAGGTAGGGTGAATATGTTTTTAAAGGACTGAGAGATGATTTGCTTCCAAAGCTGGGTGAACACAAAATCATGAGATTGGCTTTCTTCTGTATCTTGTACACTGGCCATGAGGGCAATTCTTTATGATGAGCTTCAAACTACTTTGAACAATGGAAATCTCACAGGAATGAATAACTTCCAAGCTGACCAATTTTAAGTGACAGGATTCACTAGTATGAACAGGTCCTGTGTGTTAGTTAAAAATCCTTCCTCAAAGGTTACAATCACAATGTTAACCATGAAATACATAAGGCACTTCATTAAAAATGAAGACTCAGGGTGGTTTAGATGGTTAAGCATCTGACTCTTGATTTCAGCTCAGGTCATGATCTCATGGTTTGCGAGTTCAAGCCCAGTATCGGGCTCAGCACTGACAGTGAACAACCTGCTTGGGATTCTCTCTTCCTCTCTCTGCCCCTCCTCCGTCCGACTCATGCTCGCTCGCTCTCTCTCTCTCTCCCTCTCTCTCTCAAAAGCAAATAAATAAATCTAAAAAAAAAAAAAAGAGAGTATGTATCATGTATCCTACAAAAACATGATAAAGACACACCCCTTAGCACAGAGAGGTATGAATGGCCACTGCTCAAAAGCCACACTGCCCCACGTAGACTATAAGTTAAACCCTAGAACATATATATGCCTATAAAGTCAATAATAAAGATAAGGAGAAATCACAAAAATAATCTAAAATAAGAAAAATGGAAGAATCAATGAGGCATATAGAAGACAATAACAAGATAATAGATTTAAGTCTAATCACATTAAATATAAATGGGTTAAACACTCCAATTAAGAGATTTTTCAGATTGTATAAAAAATCATTACCTAACTATATGCCATCTACAAGACACCCACTTTAAAGACATATATATATTCAAAATAGACAACAGAAAACATGGGTATGAGTTCACAGGAGAGGCCTAGACTAGGAATAAAAACATGTAAGTCATTGGCATATAGACAGGGCATGAAGCTAGGGCACATGTCATCATCCAGGGTGGGACTATAACTTGTCTAATTTTAGAATATTTGGCTTCCCTGAGACTGTTTTTAAATCTTTGAATTTGAATGACCTCCCTTGGTTTATGCAGACTTCAGAACTCTCTACTACCTATATTTTACTTACTCACATTAGTTGCCTAAACTTTTGAAGTGATTTGACTTTGCAACTCCTGGTATAATGAGCAAAGGATGTGAGAGCACCAAATATCTACCAATTCTCAAAACTTAGAGAAAGACATATGATCTAAGATAAATAATACTTCACTAGATAGAAGCAGGTTTGTGTTCTAATTCTGATCTTACCCTTAATTGGCTGTATGATCATTAGACATCGCTGGTTCTTTAGAAACCTTGGTTTCCTCATCTATAAAATGAGGGAGTAAGTCTAACTATTCAAGCCCTCTCGCTTTTAACTTACACAGGCTCTGGTTCTATGACATCTGTATTAGTCACTAAACAAATAGCAAAATAGTTTTATGTAATATTAAGCAGAAGAGCTCCATTCAAAACTTTCAAATGGGTCTCTATTTTTTTTTTTATTTCCAGGAGGTCACAACCAGAATTGAGAACTCAAGAATGCTCAAAAGTAAATACTCACATAGTCATCTGTGGCATCTTTGACAGCTGTCATAGTTATCACGAGGACTAAAGGCACCATGGTGGTAAACCAGGTCAGGGAAGAGATTTCTGGAATCAGCTGAAATGAACATTTCAAATAGTTTAGGGCTTTTAAGTTACAAAATACATCTTCCAAAAATTTTGTCATTATATAGGACACACAGAAAGTAACAGAATTATATTCAGTTATTTGTACAAATGTAGAATAACTTTCAATAAAATAAGTATTTTCATTCACTTATAAGACACACAGAGGTATCACTGAAGCAATTTTCAGGCTACTTGACAAAAAATAAAGTTTTTATAGCAACTTAAGAAGTAAGGTTCTTGAAATCTTTCCGATAATGATCTTTCCCCAGTAGGATAAATGTTACTTCTCTTTTCTCAGCTTCTCATCTATCTGAACTTTTAAAAAGTTTTTACTAACTTCTCACCAATTCCAAAAGAGAGATTCTTTGAGCATCTCCCCTGCACCAAACAAGTACCTTTATTTATTATGTCATTTGACCCTCAGAAAAGTTCAATGGGTTAAGATTCTTTTTTTGTTAATGTTTTTTTCTTTATTTTTGACAGACAGAGAGAGACGGTCCGAGCAGGGAAGAGTCAGAGAGAGAGGGAAACACAGAATCTGAAGATAGGCTCTAGGCTCTGAGCTGCTGTCAGCAAAGAGCCCGATGTGGGGCTCGAACCCACAAACCATGAGATCCTGACGAGCCAAATTCAGAGGTTTTAACTGACTGAGCCACCCAGGCACCCCTGAGTTAGATTCTATACCAGAGTTGTTTTGCACATACCCATAGAATTTGTATTCCATGTAAATAGAACCCCTAGTGCACAGCAGAGAACACATTGTGCATAATGCCCTAGAGTTAGGAAATGCTGCAGTCCTAGGTATCATTTTCTGATTTTATAAATAAGTATATGAGAGGTCACCCAACTGGGACAAGAACATAGACTGCTAAAATTTGAACTTTGATCTATTGGACTCCAAAGCCTTGTACCTGTACTTCCAATGCCACCCACTTGAGAGAGACATAGTGACAGTTGACATAACTCTCTTAGAAAGGTGGTTTTCAAATGGAGTTCAGAACGGAAGTGCTTATGAGTCTTAAGATAGGAAAAGAGTAGAATGGATATGATCAGTGTACAGAGATCAGGCCCTAACAAAAACAGCTCTAAACTAAGTCAATTTTATACAATAGCTTCCACATAAAACTTTTTAAAAAAGGAAAAAACTCATAAGCCTCTGTGGTACCAATAAAAACATCTGCCTGAGTAGCAGAGAAGCTAGATTGTAGTCCTAGTTCTATCACTGACTCATTGTAAAATCTTTACACATCACTTAACCTTTCTGGATCTCATTTCTTGATCAACAGAAAAAGAAGCCTGGTCTAAACCATCCCAAAGTCTCCTTCCAGACATAAAATTCTATGAGCAAGAACCTCTGACAATACATAAGAAAGCCATTAGAGCAATGAGCTCAAATCTCTGGAATGATGTAAAGAGTCATATAAATAAACCAAAAGCAAATTCATAGTGGGCAACAAAAGAAATCTTGGATTCCAAAGTCTTTTCAATAAATTGTAAGGTATACATTAACTCTAGGGTTTTTGTTATTGTTGTCTAGTTGTGCCTATTCAGCATATAATTCTCCTCAAGTATACCTTAGGGAACTATCTCACTCCCCCTTGCACTTTCAGTCCATCCAATGTTGGCAGACTCATTCCATTCTAGCTCCACATTTTGGCATGTGATCTAGGTCAAGACAACCATTGCTACAAATTTTTAAGTAACTATGATTGATTTATGGATAGCAATGTAACTCAGCATGGTCCTATGAAAGCTAATCCCAAGATTTGCTGGAACAACCAAAAAAAAAAAAAAAAAAAAAAAAAAAAAAAAAAAAACCAAGATTCACTCTCTTTCCCTCTCCCTCTATTTTTTTAAAGGTATAATTTTTAAAAAATTTTTAGTAGTTTATTGTCAAATTGGTTTCCATACAACACCAGTGTTCTTCCCCACAAGTGCCCTCCTCCATTACCACCACCTCTTCCCCCACCCCCCTCCAACCCTCAGGTTCCTTTTCAGTATTCAATAGTCTCTCAGGTTCTGCATCCCTCTCTCTCCCCAACTCTCTTTCCCCCTTCCCCTCCCCATGGTCCTCCATTAGGTTTCTTCTGTTCTCCTGTTAGAACTATGAGTGCAAGCATATGGTATCTATCCTTCTCCGCCTGACTTATTTCGCTTAGCATGACACCCTCAAGGCCCATCCACTTTGCTACAAACGGCCATAAATGTCCATCACCTGATGGATGGATCTCCCTCTCTTTATTTATTTTTTTAATAGTTTATTTTCAAATTGGTTTCCATGTAACACCCAGTGCTTCTCCCCACAAGTGCCCCCCAGCATGACCATCACCCCCTTCCCTCCCTCCCCCTCCCCCTTCAGTCCATGGTTTATTTTCAGTATTCAATAGTCTTTCATAATTTGTGTCCCTCACTCTCCCCAGCTCTTTTTCCCCCTTCTTCTCCCTATGGTCCTCTGTTAGGTTTCTCCTGCTAGACCTATAAGTGCAAACATATGGTATCTATCCTTCTCTGCCTGACTTATTTTGCTTAGCCTCTACTACAAAGCTGTCATCATCAAGACAATATGGTATCGGCACAAAAACAGACAAATGGACCAGTGAAATAAAATAGAGAACCCAGAACTGGACCCACAAGTATATGGCCAATTAATCTTTGACAAAGCAGGAAAGAGTATCCAATGGAAAAAAGACAGCCTCTTCAACAGGTGGTGTTAGGAGAGCTGGACAGCAACATGTAGAAAAATGAAATTAGACCACTTTCTTACACCATTCACAAAAATCAACTCAAAATGGATAAAGGATCTGAATGTGAGACAGGAAACCATCAAAACCCTAGAGGAGAAAGCAGGAAAAAGCCTCCTTGACCTCAACCGCAGCAATTTCTTCCTCGACGCATCCCCAGAGGCAAGGGAATCAAGAACAAAAATGAACTACTGGGACCTCATCAAGATAAAAAGCTTCTGCAAGGCAAAGGAAACAATCAAAAAAACTAACAGGCAACTGACAGATGGCGAACGATAGTGGCAAATGGCACATCAGATAAAGGGCTAGTATCCAAAATATACAAGGAGCTCACTAAACTCCATACACGAAAAATGAATGATCCAGTGAAGAAATGGGCAGAAGACCTGAACAGACACTTCTCCAAAGAGGACATCCAGATGGCCAACAGGTACATGAAATGATGCTCAGCGTCACTCACCATAAGGGAAATACAAATCAAAACCACACTGAGATACCACCTAATGCCAGTCAGAGTGGCTAAAATGAACAAATCAATAGACTACAGATGCTGGCGAGGATGTGGAGAAACACGCACCCTCCTACATTGTTGGTGGGAATGTAAACTGGTGCAGCTGCTCTGGAAAACAGTGTGGAGGCTCCTCAAAAAACTATCAGTAGAACTCCCCTATGACCCAGCAAGAGCACTGCTAGGGATTTACCCAAAGGATACAGAAGTGCTGATGCATAGGAGCACATGTACCCCAATGTTCATAGCAGCACTTTCTACAATAGCCAAATCATGGAAAGAGCCTAAATGTCCATCACCTGATGAATGGATCAAGAAAGAAGACATGGTGTATAAATATATACAATGGAGTACTATATGGCAATGAGGAAGAATGAAATATGGCCATTTGTAGCAAAGTGGATCTTCCTCTTTTTAATGTTGGAGTTGGAGCGAGGAGAATAAAGGTCTAAAGCTTTCAGAGACCACCTGTTGGAGAGAGCCTACCTGTGAATAAGGCCAACATAGAGAAAAGAAAAGTCACATCCTGGGACACCTGGGTGACTCAGTCAGTTAAGCATCCAATATCAGCTCAGATCATGATCTCACAGGTTGTGAGTTCAAGCCCCACATCAGGCTCTGTGCTGACAGCTTCAGAGCCTGGAGACTGCTTTGGACTCTGTCTCCCTCTCTCTCTGCTACTCTCCCACTCGTGCTCGCTCTCTCTCTCTCTCTCTCAAAACTAAATAAACATTAAAAAAAATTTTTTTAAGTTACATCCTATTGAAATAGTTTGCCCATACATCCAGTCATACACAAAATGAGAAATATTCCTAAATATATTCCTTTTTTGCTGAAACAAATTTAGGCTTCTGCCACTTATAGCCAAAAGATTCTTAATACAGTTATTCAACTAAATAAAAATAGTACTCAAAGCTATTAATCTTGACTGTACACGTCTTTTTACCTCCTAAAATTAATGCAGAGCCCAGCACATTCTCAATCTACCACTTTGGTCTGATTAAATATTTCTAAAATAAATACTAGGTAAATAACTGGCTGTCATGAACTGTTTATATGTATTCTTTGATTTATGCCTTCTTTTCTTTTCTAAAACATCAGTAAAAACTAAAATTTTATTTAAGCCCAAGTTTTAGTCAGATGGGAGGAAAAAGAAAGTTTATTAACTACCAATTAATCTCTCAAAACTATAAAAAATAGTCACTCTATAGTGAGATAGGAGTTAGCATACATAATTCATTTTATATATATATGTATACACACACATACACACACACATAAAATGTTATTGTTCTTAGATGCATATGAATTGGCCCCGTTAGGTTTCACGGACTACTACTCAGCTAGACCGCCTCAACCCGGTAACAGCCATACCGTCAACACGAGAGGGAGATAACAAAAGGAGGGAGGCTATGAATAGTAATTATTAGACTCTGGTTTGGTTCAAATAAAGTGCAAGGGTGCATTCTAAAATGACCTCAGTGTTTAAAATGATGAATGTACTAGTTTTTACCCATTCCTGGCCCTCCCACTTTTGTGAAGAGAAACAGCAATAATAACATTCAGAATCTGATAAGAATGGTTTTACCTAATCATGAGCATTTAGTTAAGTGAATTAACTTTTTCAAATTATATGAATACTTTTAACAAACAGATGATGAAGAAATATAACCTAAACCTTACCTGTAAAATCAGAAGGAAGAGGAAATAGGCATTTGCCACTCTTTGGAACTGTTCGAATAAATTAATTGGCAAGAAGGTAAGAATGCTGTACTTGGACGTGTGGATCCGATTATCCTGAAAAAGAAATGGCATCAAGTTAGTTTGGGGCAAGCAATGCTCATTATCAGAAATAGCTCTAAAACTTACAAGGATGAATGTGAATTATGTATGCCAGAGTAAGACAGATAAACCAATCACCTAGAAAAATTTTAAGTTCTATGTGGTCCAAGGTCTTCATTTTTCCCAAGATGACCTCTTCTGATACAGGTCAAATTACTGTCCAATGCCATAAAACCAGCCATGACCTAAAAATGTATCAAGTTCAAGAGTCTGCCTCTGAAATTTTTTACTCTATGTCTTCCTTCATTTGGCAAATATTGCTTGAGCACCTACTGTGTTCAACACTGAGCTTGTGCTTGGACTTGTGAAGTTTGAAGAAACTTCAGAGACCGTCTGGTCCACCTCGCCATTCTTTAGATAATTCTGACAAGGGGATCCTAGTCAGGTCTTTCAAAGTCTTCTGTGATGGAAAACTGACCACCTCACAAAGCAGCCTGTTTCTATTTCTAGTCTGGAATTGCTAGAAGGTTTTTATTATGAGAAATCCAAATCTGAATCTGCCTCTCAGTAACTTTTTACCATGAGCCAAATTCCATCCCTCAGGCCATCTAGACAAAGTCTAAGTCCTTTAAATGTTGTCATCCTTAAATATTTGAAGACCACTCCTAGGATTCCTCCAAATCATCTTTCCTCTGATCCAGATATTCTCAAACCGCTCAGCTATTCCATGACTTATTTTATAGACATCTCTCCAGGTCAGTTTCTTCTAGATCTATCCCAGCCTCTCTGCATCTCTCTAAAAACATATTGCCCAGAACCAAACACAGCCAATCCAAGTACAGTAGGAATTGTGATATTCTGTGTTCTGGAATATTGTATTAACATGCCTTAAAATTTCATCAGCATTTTGGCAATTGTATCTCACTGTGTATTCATTGATTGTTGATGCACTGAAATCTGTAGGTCATTTCTTCATATATCACTATGAAATCAGGTCTCCCCTTCCTAAACATTTACCACTGATTTTCTTAATTATTGGTGTCTTTCATATTCCTATTATACTATTCTAATAAAAAAATAATTTTAATATACTATCTTAAACTATTAAGTATTCCTCCCAGCTTTGTGTCATCAAAAAATTTAAGGTCACCTGGGTGGCTCAGTCAGTTAAGCAGCCAACTTCACTCAGGTCATAATCTCACTATTCTTGAGTTCAAACCCTGTGTCAGGCTCTGTGCTGACAGCTTAGAGCCTGAAACCTGCTTCACATTCTGTGTCTCCCTCTTTCTGTTCCTCCCCCACTTGCTCACTCACTCTCTGTCTCAAAAACAAACATTAAAAAAAATTAAGAAAAAACAATTTCAAAAGGCTAATGCCTTTTATATATTCTTCCAAAGCTACATAAACTAATACATTATAAAGGACATGACTAACGACCCCCCAAAAATAAATAAAAGCAAACAAAAAAAACCAAAAACATTTTAGTTAAAAAATAGCTTTTCCATCCACTTATATTTTAAAACTTAGTCTGTGTGACTGGTTTTAAGTCAAACTACACTAGCTCCTAGCAATCACTGCTACCTGTTTAAAGAAAATATGGTCCCCTGTTAAATAGCCAATTTTTTACATTTACCAGGAATCAGTGTGCCTAGCTTTGTGCACCAAGCTGTGAGAAAGTAAGAGGTGCAAAATGGACAGTTTCCAGCTTAGTTGGTCTGATGCATAGTTACGCACTGCAAACTGTTCCGTAAGCTGATGGTGATTATTCTGCAGTGAGCTATCGACTCAAGGTCTGGGCTGGAAGAAAGGCTCTGAGAGCTGTCAATCACGAAACATGTTTCTGAGGGAGGGACTTGGAGAATGTAATAGGGAGGAGGAAAGCTAAAGAGAAAAAACAGTTAGCTAAAAAAAAAAAATCACATATTCTTAACTGTTTTATGTTTTCTTCTAAGTTGAAACTAAAATGAGGTTAAGTCTGTATCTTGTAAAAGGACAGATGGAACATGTGTTGGGAAGCTCAAAACCATGACAGGAATTATAAAGAAATTCTCCTACAGAACTGAATTCACGTAGGTGAAAAAACAACTGTGTGGGATACAGTGCTGATGCCAAATGGGGACCGTGATGATTTTCTCCTATTGTTTACCTTGACACACAGCAATGACTGTGTTGTTCTTTGGCTCTGGCGTGACTTAGTCAGACAATGCAAACCCTCACAGCTGTGACTGGGAACAAAGAACAAGAGCTCCCCCTCCTGGAGGATCTCTGGACCCATTTACCTTTCTTTTTCAATCAAAAGGGAAAAAGTGTTTCTATTTCCACTGTTTGTCCAAGGATCTAAGTATTGGTAAGACCTTAAATTTTCAGCCATTTCATTGACCAGCCTGTTGGCTTATAGCACAAGAGGTTGAATTTTACTATAATTCACAATGAATTTTACTATAATTCATTCCATACTACAGCACAGAAGATCTTCACTTCTATCTTCTTAGGGCTACTTTTCCACCATGGACCACTAGAAACTTCCCAGTTCACAAGGAAGAGGAGGGGGACACAAGAAGGAGCACATCTGGAGAATCCATATAGCATCTTTAGTGCTAGTAGAAACCGGAATGGAAGTCATGGGTTTAGTTTATTAGCCAGGTGGGCCGGTTAACTGACACCACGGAGTCCTAGGCAATCCCCAACCAGAGGAGGCCTCCCATGTGGTGGGAAATGGTCTACCCCTAGAGGAATATCAAAGTACGCCAGTTCTCTATAGGAAGGTTGCTTCCAAGAGGAAGAGGAGGGAGCTGAGCTGGGAAGGCCATGATAACAGTCCAAGATGGACACACCAAATAAATAACCCCACCAAACAGTGAGTAAAAGAAAAGTGTTACCCTCCCCAGTAGAGATCCCTTAACCAGCAAGACAACATCAGAATGAGGAAAAAAACATTGCTCCTCTAAAATATATTAATACAAAAGCCCTGATCCTTGGGGGTCTAAAAAAGGGACTATGGGGCTGTACTGTAGAGGTCAGCACAAACTGAGGGAAAAGAGAGGAGTTCTCTGGAATTCACACTAGAACTTTTGGTCTTTATCATAAGGACTAAAATTCTAAGTGAAGAGGAAACTACTGAATGGCTTTAAACAAAGAAGTAACCTGATGAGGTTCTAATTTTAAAAGATTACCCTAGCTACAGAGCTGAGAACAAGGTGGAAATGACCCAAGAATAGATAAGAGAAGACCAATGAGAAGGTTTTTAAATTAGTACAGGTGAGAGATGACGGGCAGGCTTAGAATGGAGGGTGAAAGAAAGGATGACAATGAATAATAATGATAATAATAATGTAAAAGAACAAATAATATTTATCAAACTCTTCCTATGTATATGATTCTAAAATCTTTATATTTTATAGCTTATTTTATCTCCACAATATCCTTAGGAAATAGGTACTATTATCTTCAATCTATAGAAGAGGAATCCCAGGTTTGGAGAGATCAAATAATATGTATAAGCAAGGTTATATAGCTGGTAAGTGGTAGAACCAGGATTTGAACCCAGGTACTCTGCTTCCAGAGCCCACTCTTCAGCAGTGTACTTCCCGAATTCAGGGCAAGGCAGATCTCTCTTCCGCTTTCAGAGCGATCAGCCCTTGGTCTCTCCTCCACTCTGAATTTCTGGCCTGCTGCCACTTTCTTACCAAGGAAAATAATACTGTATATCTACATTTTCCTCTTGATTCAACCCCCACTGTAGGAACTTCGGTTATCTATTGCCTAATGTAGGATTACAGTTCCCTGTGTTCTCTTTCAGTCCCTTGGTCTCTGACAAAGTTCAATGCAAGTAAATAGTATAAATAACCACTCTTTTAGTTTAGCTTTCTGACAGAGCAGCACTGGCCAAAGTCCTTTACATTTTCACATTAACAAATGATTTGGCACAGGAAGAAGTAAAGTAAAAATGATAATTCTTCAAAGGTGGAAGTCAATCTAAATATTAGCAAAATGAGAGGCATTATGTTTTGTAATGAGATTTTTATTGCATCATAGTATTGTGTAAGAAAACAAAGCAAATAGAAAATAACAGACACTGCTAAATTAGTAAACAGAGCATTTGGGGAGTTTACTTCAATTCTTCCACTGGAAATATGGAGCTAATAATATTTCTCACCTACATATTTATAGGACTATTGTGGAGATAAAGTGAGATCATAGATGTGAAAGCATTTTTTAGTTTTACTTTGAGAAAATTATATGAATATAAGATTTTTGTGAGCAATCCCCAAATAATCCAAATGGTTTTAAGATATTAAATTCCATAGTAACCAACAACTCCAGAGTCTTCCTGGCTTAATATAACAAACGTTTATTTCTTGCTTGTGCTACTTATTCAACATGAGCCAGCAGGGAGACCGTTCATCATGGGTTACTCACAATGGACCAGCCACCATCTCAGACACTTCCAATTGCAATTCCAGAGGGAAAGAGAATGCTCTGAAGGTTTCATACACATAAATTAATGCTTCATCCCAAATACTCAAACTCAATGATCAGAAAGAGTCACCATGCACCCAAAAGGTAGAAAGCCAGAAACACTGATGGACACCACAACCAGAAATGGAAATTAAGCCTAACATTTGGAGAGAGTGAAACCCATCAGTTATAAAAAATATCAAAAACCAAACAGTGCTACAATTCAGTTAGGTGTAATATGTATTTGACTATTTTTCCCTTCCCCTCAGCTAACAGTGCTCCAAATTTTTTAGTCTTGTAGTCAGTATAAATTCAATTCTCATCAATAACTCCAAGGTCAGACCCAGATTAGTTTAAACCAACTATATGGGCCCATCTCCCTAATGACAACTTTGAGTTCAGGGATTAGCATATGACCCATGTAAATTCTGGGAATTTGCTGGAGATGTTGGCTTTCTCTTTCTTACTGGATTCCAATCTGGAAGCAAATAGCCCTAGGGATCACTGACAGCATCTTGGGACCATGAGTGAGAAGAGAAGGCTGCCAGAAATAAAATCTACAAGGAAGATTCAGGGCCAAGAAATGCAAAGAAAGAAACGAGACCAACCCTCTCCTGAGGCTAGACCTATTTCTGGACTTCTCAGTTATATGATTTGTTCACTTATTTTATTGTGTAAGTCACTTTGGGTTAATTTCTCTTTTGCGCCCAATCAACCAAATACTAGTTAAGAACATTACTAATATATACAAGATCAGTTTATGTTTTTATATAATAGTGTACTTTTATCTTTGTATTTGCCTTAAGGAATGAGTCACGCAAGGCCAAGCCAAAATGCATCTGGTGGTTGTCCCAGGACGTTGCCTGCGTCTGTGATCCCACAGGCCAAACCCCAGGAGCTTTCGCAATGAGTACCACAGTTTCAGCGCTCTCAAAAGATCTTCCCACATTTGATGAAACATTGTTATGTCGTGAAAGCTATAAAAAGTAACCATCAGGGAACTTGAGGGGGAAAGAGCCTGATATTCTTGCCATAAGAGGAGGCAGAAAGATGGTACAATCTTCGTTTCAGAAAGAGAAATAGTCTTGACTCTTAAATTCTCTCTAAACCATAAAGTAAAACCCAAAAAAGAGACAGTGTCCACAGGACACTTGCATAAAAAAGGAAGTGGCCTAAAGGCATTTGCACCACTCAGGAAATATGTGAGACACCCATGTTTATGCAAAGGGCCCAAAAGAATTCACATATGGGGCAAGTGAGCCTGGAGATTGGGTGTTTGGCGTCTCAACAACCCCAGGCACAACCACAGCTCCTCAGTATTAGTCCAATGGCGCCCAGTGAGGAATGCACAGCATTCAAGTTTGGAAGGCAGGGCCAGATGATAGCGCTCTTCTGAGCCTGCTGAGTGACGGTCATAGAAGAGGCCTTACAGAGAGCCGTCACTAAACATCACTGTTGTCACCACCACCACCACCACCATCTTCATAACGCTCTCCTGAGCCTGGGCTCCCCAACATGAACAAGGCATTGGCGGGGAGGGCACAATGCCCCCAGCATTCCTTCATTCATAAGACTAGGGCCCTTGCATGTGACAGGCACTGTCCATGAGCCAGGACTTCAGATATGAATAGACAGAGTTGCAGGAAGAGAGGCAGGAATAAACAGACAAACTTGTACACTGATGACACAGTTAAAGAAAACGGCCAATGCTATGAAATGAGCAACAGTTCAGGAGGCCCTTGCCTACAAAGACTCCCTTAGGAAGCCTGTGCATTTGACATTTCCAGTTAAGGCAACCTCAAGATTATCCTATCTGATGAGAGCACGGGGGCATCTGTCCTCCAGGGGATACCCAACAGTCTTTCAGCCTATTAAAAAAAAAAATAGTAACCTAGTGTGTGTTTCAACAAAGAAACTTAAAGTTGAGGTCATTAATGTTTAATGTACAGATTGTCTTGACTACACACATACTTACATTTCTATATATATAATGTAATATATATGTATGTATATACGTAAGGTATGTATATATGATATATACATACAAAGTAAATATATGTATATTGGGAAGGTTCTCTTCTTTTCCTAACTAGGTATCTGATCTGAGCAAGATATTTGGATCTAATTTTTTTTTTTAATAATGTATAGTTGACACACAATGTGAAATTAGTCTCAGGTATATAACACAGTGATCTGACCATTCTATGCATTACTCAATGCTCCACATGATTAAGTGTAATCGTGTGTTATTACAATATTATTGACTATCTTCCCTATCTGCTGTATCTCTGCAACTTACTTATTTTATAACTGCAAGTTTGTACTTCATAATCCTCTTTACCTATCATCCCACCCATCCTACCATGACGCTCCATCTGGCAACCACCCCTTTGTTCTCTGTATTTAGGAGTGTGGCTCTGGCGTTTGTTCATTTGTTTGGTGTTTTACACTCCACAGCTAAGTGGTATTTGTCTTCCTCTGACTTACCTGATTTAACATAATACCCTCTAAGTCCATCCATGTTGTTACAGATGGCCAGATCTCATTTTTTTTTTGAAGGCTGACTAGTATTCATCATCGTCTTCATCCATTCATCTATCAATAGTCACAGAAAGGTTTTCTTTTTCTAAGTAGGAAACATACTCAACAAGTTTGAAAACTGTTCGACTAAACACTGTTATAATCAAAGAAAATGAGGGCCCATGTGTCACCAAGACATGGATGCGAAATGAAGAAACTATGACTCTGTGTGCAATGACGTCTCTGTTTCATACATTGACACTACCTAGCATGTGGTGTTCCCCTACATAGGCTAAGCATGGTGCCAAGCACTGTACATACATCATCTCAGATAATCTCCAAGAACTTTAATGAGTGGTTGCTACTTCAGCACCATTTTACAGATGAAGAAACTGAGGCTTAGGGGCAGTTCCAAGGGCTGCCCATAAAAGCTCTTTGGTAGTCATGTGTTCTCCCAAATGGTAGGTTTTTCCTGGGGAATGAGTCAGTAACAAGGAATATCTGGACTCCCTCTTGATTAATAAATCTACTAACCTTCCTAGAATGTTCTTCAGTAAAGAAAAGAACCTCTCAAAACTAAGAGAGTGGAAGGTACACAAGAATTCAACCAGCTAGAGCAGTTACTCTCAGTCCCTTCAACTTCAGGAGAGCATCATCAGGCTCGTCTAGGTAGCTCCGTTTCCCCTCTAGACCTTACAAACACAGACAGTGGCTAGGTGAGCTTCAGGCCTCCGTCTCCCCCAGAGCAAATCTGCCTGGCAGCATCATAAACCTTGTTTTCTTTTCTATCCTCAGAATTTAGTGTAGTGTTCCAACTTCTGCAAGACTGCTGGAGAGCTAGTAAATGGCCTATGAATAGTAATTTGTCCACAAAGAACTAATTTTGGACAATTACCAGGGGAACAAATTAAATTTCCCTCTGAGATTAATTTAATCACAATATTTTTTCCCTCCAGTGTGTTCAGATACATACAACATATAAAGCCTTTTAGGTAGGTCCAAATAAAATGTTAACTTTTGTGACACCTGAAAAAAGCAAAAATACTCTTAAAATTACATAGAGAAAGAGAAAGAGAGAGACCTAGTATATGCCTTCTCCAGAGAGCTAAGATATAAAACAAAAGGAAGCCATACAAAAGAGGAAAGAACTCAAAAGTTGTATTTCAGTAGGACTTTCACTGGGCATCTCTAATAATTTGTTTGCCTATTTCTGCTTTGCCAAAGTTCTTTTGTGCCTCCTCCTTATAGATCTACCATCCTTAGGGAGTAGGTCCTCAGTTTTGGCCTATTGGCCCATCTTATTCCAGGGCTTTAGAGGCCTCGGAGGACCAGAGTGGGCATTTACTTGGATTGAAATGGAGCTGGTTTGCTGAGGTCCACTTCGTGAACCACCAGAGGGTCTTTGGACAACATAGTGTATATGAGCTGCTTTGTTTATTAGGACTAAAAATTAGACGATGTTCACACTGTGATGTGTTCTGGGATCTAGGCCAAATTTCAGGCAAGACCTCAGCATTTATGATAATAACAAAGGCACAGTGAAAAAGTCCAGTTAATGAGGAGATACTCATAAAAAATTTCCCAAAGGGCTGAGGGGTTATAATAACACACTACAAATAGTCTAATCCTTCCTAGGACTCTACCTCTTACACTAGGTTGCTACACAAATAACACCATGCAATCTTCTCCTGAACCCTGGGGATCAAATGAGTAAGTGAGTGCATCTCTGAATTCCCACCCTCTTTGGGTGTTGGGCAATAAATCTAAGTTTAGACAAACCACATCACCTACTTTTGTGATTTTTGTTTGTTGAGTAGTTTTTAATTGAGAGTAGAAGTTTTGAAAGGGAAGGGTCAAGGACTGGTTGGGACACAGGAAAAGAAAATTCTCTATATAGAGTGGGAAAAGAAAGAGGCTTCAAAAGCATCTTCTATCATTAAAATACAATAACAGGGGCACCTGGATGGCTCAGTTGGTTAAGCGGCAGGCTTCGGCTCAGATGATGATCTCACAGTTCGTGGGTTCAAGCCCCGCGTCAGGGTCTGTGCTGACAGCTAGCTCAGAGCCTGGATGGAGCCTGCTTCAGATTCTGTGTCTCCCTTTCTCTCTGACCCTCCCCTGCTCGTGCTGTCTCTCTCTGTCTCTCAAAAATAAATTTTAAAAAAATTTAAAAAATAAAATACAATAACAATAGTAATTTATAAATGAATTGATGTGTCATTCTTAAATTTTTGTGATGATATCATCTACAAAGACTTTAGTGAATTTTCACCAAATTTGGAACTTTTGCTTAGGATGCTCTGAGATAAACAAAGACTAAATTTGCTTCGGGGAATTGGAAACAGGGCTCCCTAGAGACATACAAAAATATAGGCAGTTGTCTTCTGTATCACAGTGAATGAGTGAGTGAGTGAGTGAGTGAATGAATGAATGAGGGGCTCCTGGTTGTATTACCCACACCATCTCCACCATCTCATTCTACTTCCTTCTCATTCCTCCCCGATTCACTCCATCTCAAGTTCAAAAACAAAGCTCATCCTGATTCCTATGCAACTGTGTCCATTTGGGGGACAAAAAGCCAGAGAGGTTGATGCATTTGGCAGAATAGTATCAGGAGGCATTTCATGGGAAGAGAAGCCTGTGCTCTGTGTACCTCCAATGGAGGGTCACTTGTGGTGATATAAATAAGACACAGGATTTGAAGAGGGTGGAGGAGGGAAAACCTAGGGGTCTGACTATGTGGCCTGAGGATTTTATGAGAAACTGGTTTTCCCAAATGGTTTTATCTTACTTATAACAACAATAGACATTCTCTTTCCACAATAGTCCTCTCCAGGGGAATTTTGCCTATATCCTCAGTAAGGAAAGTGATACCCAGAAAAGCTAAAAACACCTACTGAGGCCAAGCCACTTATGGCCCACAGTGCCCCCTCCCTGGAATCCTAGGAAATTATCTGAATCCAGACCTAAAAAAGAGTCCCAACTGGATTGTGAGCTTCTTCACGAAAACTACTACTGAGTCTTGTTCACTTCTATGGTTCTCACCTTCATGCCATGCACACAGAAATTCCTCAGTAGTTGTTGCCTTTATAATTTTGTTTTTAATAATGGTTTTAATTTTTAAAAATGAACTATTGGAACCTCGTCAAGATAAAAAGGTCTGCACAGTGAAGGAAACAATCAGCAAAACTAAAAGGCAACAGACAGAATGGGAGAAGATATTTGTAAATGACATATCAGATAAAGGGTTAGTATCCAAAATCTATAAGGAACTTATCAAACTCAACACCCAAAAAACAAATAATTCAGTGAAGAAATGGGAAAAAGACATGAATAGACACTTCTTCAAAGAAGACATCCAGATGGTCAACTGACACATGAAAAAATGCCCAACATCACTCATCATCAGGGAAATTCAAATCAAAATCACAATGAGATACCACCTCGTATCTGTCAGAACGGCTAACATTAACAACTCAGGCAACAACAGATGCTGGTGAGGATGTGGAGAAAGAGGATCCCTTTTGCACTGCTGGTAGGGAATGCAAACTTGTAGGGCTACTCTAGAAAATGCTATGGAGGCTCCTCAAAAAATTAAAAATACAACTACCATATGACCCAGCAATTGCACTGCTAGATATTTATCCAAGGGATAATGCTATTTCAAAGGGGCACATGCAGGGCGCCTGGGTGGCTCAGTCGGTTAAGCATCCAGCTTCAGCTCAGGTCATGATCTCACAGTTCGTGGGTTCAAGCCAACACATCAGGCTCTGTGCTGACAGGTCAGAGCCTGGAGCCTGTCTTTGGATCCTGTGTTTCCCTCTCTCTCTGACCCTCCCCTGCTCATGCTGTCTCTCTCTCTCTCTCTCTCTCAAAAATAAATAAAAACATTTTTAAAAAATTTTCAAAGGGGCACATGCACCCCAACGTTTATAGCAGCACTATCAAACAAAGTACAGAAAGAGCCCAAATGTCCATCAATGGATGGATGGATAAAGATGACATGGTATATATATACAATGGAGTGTTACTCTGCAATCAAAGAGAGTGAAATCTTGCCATTTGCAATTCTGTGAATGGAACTAGATGGAATTATGCTAAGCAAAATTAGTCAGTCAGAGAAAGACAAGTATCATATGACTTCACTCATATGAAGACTCTAAGATACAAAACAGATGAACATAAGGGAAGGTAACCAAAAATAATATTTTAAAAAAGGAAGGGGACAAAACATAAGAGACTCTTAAATATGGAGAACAGAGGGTTACTGGCAGGGTTGTGGGAGGAGGGTAGGCTAAATGGGTGAGGGGTATTAAGGAACCTACTTCTGAAATCATTGTTGCACTATATCCTAACTAACTTGGATGGACATTTAAAAAATAAATAAATTATAGAAACAAAAAACAATAGTACTTTTAATTTTTAATAACTGTGGTTGTTAAATAAATACATGAATAAATGAATAAGGGGTCAACTATAGTAATGATTCAGAGAAATCCTCTAACAAAACCCTCTATTATATGACCATGTATATAATTATATGATAATGTGATTATCATATTGTGATATAACAGTATATTATGATCTACTATTATGTGATAATGTATATAAAGAGTTTGACCAACTCTTTGTATCAAACATGTTCTCTGGCTGTTGTCTTCCATTTTGACTCCATACCCAAGGGAAGACACATTAATTTCTAACACTTCAATGTGAGGAAGATTTCCTCCCTGATAGGAAGTATCTTGGAAATAGCAAAGTGCCAGGCAACTAGGTAGAGATGGGAGGTCAGATATGGGGAGGTAAGCTGGAGAGTAGAAGGGATGGCAGAGTCCATCCATAGAGAACTGCACTTGAAAGCACTTCAATTACTAGTAGCATATACTTGAGGGACTTATCACCGCCTATATCACCAACATTGTGTATCATCCACAATACTGTGAATTCAAACTTGGTTTTGCATTTATGAATAAGCCCCACTGTTTCCCTGAAAATTCTATTGAAAAATGCCAGGTTTCTGTC
Source organism: Suricata suricatta (assembly GCF_006229205.1). Lineage (NCBI taxonomy): Eukaryota > Metazoa > Chordata > Mammalia > Carnivora > Herpestidae > Suricata > Suricata suricatta. Next base: position 89,024,661 of record NC_043708.1, read on the forward strand.
ACAAAATCACAACATAAAATACTTTTCAGCATGTGCCTTCTAACTCATGACTGAGGCAGCTATTCTGACAGGAGCTATTGTAAAGGAAAAGGAGCAAAGAACAAGAAAGGGAGGAGCGAAGGGAAAAGGGAGGGGGGAGTTAAGGAGGCAGATGTACCTTAAACAAAGGAGTTAAACATGGAAGAAGATAAATCAAACTGTAATTTAAAATTCGTAGATTAAGAAGACTCTCCTGGCAAGCCTTTTTTCAGGAAAGCCTCAAGAGCTTCTTGAAAACACTTTCCCAAAAAATCTAAGTCATATTTTCCATAAAGAATATCAATCCAGTTAATAAGTACTTGGTAAATGCCAATTGCCTCAAGAAATAATTGAGTATTAGGAAAAAGCGAAGGCTTGGATTCTTCCGTCTGAAATGTTTTACCAACTAAGTAACCCTGGAAAATTATTTCCTAGTCCCTCCAATCCTCAGTGTCCCCATCTATAAAATATGGGTAATAATATCTACCATGCAGAGTTATGAGAATTAACGGAGAGAACACATTTAAAGCATTAGCATTATACTTGATAATTAAATACATTTTTCCCTCCTCACCTCTTTGCTTTTGTCAAAATCTTCAGGGCACTCCTAACTAAGATAAAAATAGAGGATTGGTCTAGTCCTTCTGAAACCCAAACATGTATATGAATCCTTTGAGGATTTTGTTAAAATATAGATTCTGACTCAATAGTTGGTGGGGGGGTAGGGAGAAGGGGGGTAGATTCTGCCTATCTAATAAGCTCCTGGTGAAGCCCGTGATGCTGGTCTGAGGTCTGTGGAACACACTTCCAGACGCAAAGTATTAAATAACCTCTAAGAATATCGATAAACACAAATTTCTCAAATAAAAGAAAGGTTGCATGCATTTTTTTCAAAAGGCTATATAAATAATTTAGATTAGTACAAATCCAAAACAGTCCCATTTGTGCACTAAAGAATATGAACCTTCAGAGATACTTGATTCTGCCAGCAGACCAGGCAGCTGAATCATCACAGATAAATGCCTTGCACCAGGACTTAGACCATAAAGACAAAGTGTCCTTTTGACTGAGCTGAAGATACACTTCCAGACTTCTCCAATCCTTCAAGAAAAATACACTAAATGGAAAGAAAAATCACTGGGGAAAAAAATGAAGAATTTTCACATACTTTCAATTTAAGCTCTTGCAAATAAAAAATCAGACCAAGAATTAAGTTGGAGAACAGCACCAGGGAAGAAATTCCATAGGTATATGAAAGCAGGAGGGAGCATGGCAGGGTGAGGAGAAAAAATGTGGGTAGGAGAAACCCCCATTTGTTTTTTAATGCGGAAGTGCAAAATACTGATCATTTGCACAGACAACAGCATACAGGTCCTTATGGCTTCAGGAATTTATTTGTAATCATTTGTGCATAAAACAAATTCTGAATTATTCCCTCTATTAAAATATTTGAAGTATTGATTTTCAGTAATCTCATATACACCTATAATTCACATTTGAATTAAACAAAAAAATCAACTAACTTTCATACTCAAAAACTTTAATTTCAATATATCCCAGGAGTACTTTTGAATGAGTTGATCATTTTCTTTAGTCAGTTTAGGGTGAGATGGGCTTCAAGGTGACTGACATTTGACTGTTTAAGTGGCCAAATGGTTCCCCAAATCTAGACAGGGTCCGAACTGCAATGCAAATTGGTAGGTTTCCAAATCAAGTCAGACCATTTTTATATAAGGATGACATTGTATTTTGCCACTCTTTTATAGTTTTTTAAGAAAGACATTATTACCAATATAAACAATTTCAAGAAGGTAATTCATCTCTTCTTAGAAAATTGTCTTCCTTACCCAGATATAGTAAAAATGCCAATTATAAGTCTAATATCACTCATTCTTATACTTAATATTACAAAAGCTTACTGTTATTTCATTCTTGTATATAAAATACCAAGGGGATAGCAAATTCTTGAAGGACTAAGAATTACTTTATACTTTTTTAAGTCTAAAGTACTTAAAGTGAAAAACACATACTAATTACTCAATACAAGACTGATAAGCCCAACAAGAAAAAATACAAACTAATACAGGGGGGGAAAGCAATTCTATTTATGAGAACAAAACATGAGCTAATATAAGTGTAATTCACAACACAAACCAGTAATTTCCAGTACAAAACCTAGAGAACTACCTTTGACAAAATAAGATAGGCACTAGCATAGAGATTTTTCACATCGTTAGCACAACATCTTCATATAGTTTATTAGCTTTCTCATATCAAAGAGCGAGGGAGAAGGAAAAAAGATCAAACATTTCTTTAGCTTATTTTCTCACCTAGAAATGTCTGAACAATGCTGTCTCTGCAAAACATTATGAAGAAGTTCAGTCCATTTGTGCTTCTAACCTCAAAAATGTCTTGCCTAGAACAATGGCGTTTTTGTGGCATTTGGTCTACAAGAGTATTTAAAATATCACAACATGGAACTAAGTGGGTTGCAAGAATCATAGAAACACAACTTGGAAGGAATCTTTAAAGTTTAATTATTTACTCGACCTTTCTTCTTCCATATAGAACCCATCTAAACCAGCACTGTAAGTCTTGGAAAAAAAAAAAGCTTTCTGCTTATTAAGATAGAGAGTAATAATCTACTTAGAAATCAGGTTGGTGGTAAGAACAATTAATTACAGAAATTAGAAACTTGTTAAGTTGGAAATTCATAATAATTAATGGTCCAATGTCAACTATAGAAAGGTATCCAGTGATAAGGCAGCTACATGGCTGTGTTGTACTCAATGTTTTTATTACTAACTTAAAACCGTGATTCACAGGGTGCCTGGGTGGCTCAGTTCGCAAAGGGGCCAGCTTCGGCTTGGGTCATGATCTCACTGTTCGAGTTCCATGGTGGGCTCTGTGCTGACAGCTCAGAGCCTGGGTCTGCTTCGAATTCTGTGACTCCCTCTCTGTCTCTACCCTGCTCACACTCTGTCTCTCTGTCTCTCAAAAATAAATAAATGCTAAAAATTAAAAAAAAAAAAACAGTGATTCTCAATCCTGTTGGCTAATCAGAATTACCAGAAAGCTTAAAAAATGGACTCTACTTCCAGAGCTCCTGATTCAGTTGACCCATTGGATTAGACATCAGTGAAGATGTAGAAGACATGCTCTTAAGTCCGCATATGACACAATAATGAAAGGAATAGTTCATGACAGAGGAAATTGTTTCTGTTGTGTGCCAAGTTCTAGGACAAACAAGATCAAGAGAGAAATGTGACACAGTCTTTGTCATTAATGATGAAAATGAGATTAATATGAGATTAAGAGGAATCAATAATCACCAAAAAGCCAGTGCAATCTTAGACTGCCTTATCAATCCTTCTACTCCCAGCGGCTCAAATAATTCCTAGAATATGGTTCTTGACTTTGGAGGAATTATAGAAAAGCTGAAAATCTTTGGGAGAATAAAAAGAGGAAATGGCAGATGACTGTCCTGGAGATGAGTCTACTCGATGAACCCACATTTAGAATTTTAAATACATTATCAGGTTTGTCATAAGAACCAGGAGACACATTTGCTCGGCTTTGGACTCAGAAGAAAAGCTAAACCAACGGATAATAAAGCAAAAGAAAATCAATTTGGCTCAACTGAAGAAAAAACTGTTTAATGATCAAAACTATCCAAAGACAGAGTTCCAGAGAAGTTCCAAATTCAGTCATTATATACAAAGGTTGAAAATGTGTTATAGATAGGGTGACATTCCCAGTTTATGCCCACTGACTTGGCAAAATAACTAATAGGATCCCCTTTCACTCTCAAAAGTGTCCTGGTTTGGAAGAGAAATGATCTATTCTCCCTAGTTTTGGAGCATTAGCAGAATAATTAAAGAAAAATTGAGCCAGGTGGGCTCCCCCACACACCCCTCCCCCTTCTCCACTAAAGAGAGGTGGTGAGTTCCCCTCTTGTAGAGTGATATAAAGACTAACTATGCAGTCACTGAGAATTCTGGAGAGAGAAGTGAATGGGAAAGGTTTAAAGGATCATTCCACAACTGAAGCTCCATAGTGAACTTGAACTTTCTTACAGCACCAGAAAAGTGAGTCATGTTTTACCATTTGTATAAAACAACTCTTCTTCCCCGGCCGTCACCATTCACAACCTATCCAAAAAGCACCTGGACAGCCACAGCTGTGATGACGTGACCTTGCTTCATGGCAAGCTTTACAACCAAGGAGCATGAATGAAACCCAGAACACCTAGGGTTTCTGGAGAAGTCAAGACAGGGGTACCAACAGCCAGAGATTTATACCACTGATCTGTATATAGGAATCTGATGGCTGTCCTCCGCTCAAGTTTGTCAAAGAACAGACTCTCTCTTTAGTCAAGCCAGAATACTCTTACAAAGATGTACACAGATAGTTACAACTACAACCTTATTCACATGCACGCATTCATGCAACACACATACATTTATACACATACATGTATAGCTCCTAACACCTAGGATCATATTTAAAGTATTTTCAAGTTTGATTTTTATGCCTAAACAGCTTACCTTTGTAAGAAACTGCAGAAAAAGCCAGATTCAAAATACAACAGTAAGCTGACCACTGGTTTCATAATCGTAGACATGAATTTGAGACATTTTTAACACAAATGATTTGATTAATTTTCCAACTATAAAATGTAAAATATGGTAATTGCCATCTTTTCATAATATGATTCACAGAACCAAACTATTTGGTCCAGTAAAGAAAACTACAAAGCAAGATAAAAACCGCTTTGAAACCGTTGGGGTTGGTGGTTTTTCCGTTAACTTCTCAACTGTTACTCCTCTTGCCCAATTTTATCCACATGATTGATTTATGGATTATGTTCATAAACCATTTGCCAACAAAGGAAACTGCATTTGTGGTGCTCCCTCCACACAGGAAGTTGCTTTTCTTCCTGCTCCGTCTTTTCATTTCTTGGTCTTGGTTTTAATTTGTACCACCATAGCCAGTTATTAATAGAGCTCTAAGAGTCTAACACCAAAATTAGCTTATTTTAATTCTTCTAATTGCAATTACACATTGCTTGGAAACTTTTCAATTTCATATCACTGCAATGAAGAAAGTAAAATTTAAAGAAAAATCTGTGTGGCTTTACTTGAAGTTTACTTCACAAACAGATGAAATAGAACAAGCTTATGAAGACACTGAATTATCTCAAACCTGCAACAGGTATGTAACAAACACTTCAGAGTTGTACAGGTTAGCTGGATTCTTTAGTTACCTTAATGTGTCATTTTAGAACATTTAGAAATAGGAATTCAGAGGCTAAAACAGAAGATTAAAACAGACCAAATTAAAGAAACAAGGAATCAGACAAATACTTAGCCAAAGAATAACACTACTTAAATAAATCAGATGTCAAAGAAATAAAATGGGGTTTTTTTAACCCTTACATCCTGAAAGAAAATGAAGTAAAGCCCCCAAATTACCTTTTCTCCTCCAAGTAAATTATTTATAAAGAAAACACTTCAGTCATATAGAACATCGAACAATTTACATGCTATAAACAGCACACAAAACAGAAGACATTTGCAATGTTTGCTAAAAAGCCACGGTTGCTATGGGAATGCCCTAATACAAAACACAACAACCAACAACCAGAAACCCATAACAAATGCAAGTTGCTGGCACTTTCCACAACTAATTCCAACTTGTCACACTGCTTGCCATCATCTTGGGTTGGTACGTAAATTGCTGATGATCAGACCTATTGGTGAGGATCCACAGCATGCGGGGGCTGCTGTTACACTGCTCACAAAGAAAAGAAAGAGAAACCCAAATTCTCATCAGGCTGGAGATTAAAGCAGGACTCAGATGTGCCTCAACATGTTGATATTTTAAGAGTCTCCCTTCTCCCTAAAAAAAAATATTCAGGTGACTTTTACCTTCCCATGGACTTGGCTAGCCAAAATATGTGAGATTGATTAAACAATGTACTTAATTTCACTGAGTCTGAAAGTTTTTATACTATTTCCTTCCTTTTTGTTGCAAATTCTTAATTAGGTGGGCTATACCACACTACCTTCTTTTTTGCATTTTTTTCCTGCCCTCTGACTTCCAAATACTACTATCTTTAAAAATAATAATAAAACTATTTTCTTCAGGTCCTTCAATTGCTCCCTTCTGATTTAAGTATGTTTTTCTTACAACATGGAGGTTCCTCAAAATATTAAAAATAGAAATGTCATATGATCCAATAATTCCATGACTAGGCATTTACCCAAAGACGACGAAAATACAAATTCAAAAGTATATATGTGCCCCTAGGTTTATTGCAGCTTTATTTACAATAGCTAATGCATGGAAGCAGCCTAAGTGTTTATGGATAAATAGATAAGGAAGATGTGATATATATATATAATTGAATATCACACAGCCATAAAAAGACTTGCCATTTACAACAACTTGGAGGCATCTAGAAGGTGTCATGGTAAGTGAAATAAGTCTGACTGTGACAGACAAACACCATATGATCTCACTCATATATGTAATCTAAACAAAAGAAATTAAATAAATGAGCAAACCAAAAGCAGAATTGGACCTAAAGAGAACAAAGTGGTGATTGTAGGGGAGGTAGGGGGATGATGGGCAAAATGGATGAAGGGGAGTGAAGTATAGGCTTCTGGTTATGGAATGAGTAAGTCACAGGAATAAAAGGCACAGCACAGGGAATATGGGCAATAGTATTGTTACAAAAGCCGTATGGTGAGCAGATGTTAGCTACCCTTGTGGTCAACATAGTATAACATATAGACCTGTCCAATCACTAAGTTACACCCCTGAAACTAATGTAACATTGTGTGGCAACTATACTCAAAGATCTTTTAAAAAATAAAATCCGGATGTTTTTCCTTAGTTTCTAACCTGATGAGCACCTAGCATTAGAACAGTTACCTCCCCCCCCCCCCCCCACACACTGTTTCCTGAGAGGCTCCTTTCCTCTCACTATCTTCTCTTTGTTCTCCTCAATTTTGGCTGCTCCTACTCCTTCCTGCACTCCTCCCCCTTTCCCTTTTCTAACTAAATGTGGGTTTCTACATCCACACCCCCCAGGTCACCCATCACTTTTCAACAATTTCTAATTTTTTCCTAGTTCAAAGCATCTTCTTCCAACTAATATCCCTACTGCACAGCTGTAAGTCCACCCAGTCACATTCCACATCACCTGGACATCTCCCTTTGGTTATCTAGCCTATCTCATCTGGAAGACAAACAAAATCCCTTTTCACTTTGTGACTCCTTTAGCCCCTGGGAGCCTGTTACCTCATATTCAAATTTTCTGAAACAATCTTATCTCACCTACCTGAACGATAGTTTCCTATGACTACAGGACTTTGCTCATCCCGCCCCTGCTTAATGTAGGTGGACAACAACAAACAACTCACATCACTTCCCATTTCCTCTGACAAGACTTCCTCCAAAGCTCACAAGCCACATCACACAATTAGGATTTCACATTACCTTTTCCGTATTACCTGTTGTAAAGTTTGTTCTCATGAGCTAGTCTGCTCTTCTTGAGTAGATCATGGACGCTCAGGTAGAAAGCAGAATCCATACCCCCCGTCTTAGCAAACCCCAGAGCAGGCAACACATTGCCATTCTAAGCAGACAAGGCCTTGTAGCAGGACCTTCCGGGCCCACTAAAAATATCCTGCTCATCTCATTTTCCTCATTTTTTTAAATTGAAGTATAGTTGACACACCATGTTACATTAGTTTCAGGTGTACAGCACAGTGATTTGGCAAATCTGTACATTATATGATACTTACCACAAATGTAGCTCCCGTCTGTCTGGTCACCATACAAGGCTATTACACCACCATTGACCAAATTCCCTAGGCAATACTTTTTATCCCTATGACTTACTCATTCCATACCAGTTTCCTTGTGTATGTTTATCCCTTTGATTTTTTTTAATTTTTTTATTCTTTATTTTTGATAAAGAGAGAAAGACAAAGTGCAAGCAGGGGAGGAACAGAGAGAGAGAAAGAGAGAGACAGAGACAGAGAGAGACAGAATCTGAAGCAGACTCCAGTCTCTGAGCTATCAGCACAGAGCCTGATGTGGGGCTGGAACCCATGAACTAGGAAGTCATGACCTGAGCTGAAGTTGGACGCTTAACCGACTGAGCCACCCAGGTACCTCATATCCCTTTGAGCTTTATATTCTTTTTGTATACTGCCTCAAATCTTTGAAAAGTAACTCAACAAACACACGTGTTTTTAGACCTAAAGTGGGCACATCGTGAGTATATTGAATTTGGAAAATCATTTTTATTTCTATAAAAAAGGAGACAGTGAATGTTCAATTCACCCATAAACACAGGAACAAGAAGTTTTACTATTATGCCAGCCTAGTCTCCAAAACACAGATACATCATTATAATGTAGGCCTACAGAGGTCCCGTAACCTTATTCAAGCTCACATGCCCAGAATAATGGTAGACCAATCATATTTTTCTACTCCACCCTTAACTACCTATTCTGAGAGAAGAGAGAAGTAAGAAACATATAAAGCCCTATATAAATGGATGGAGAAAATAGAAGTTTGTTTTAAGGGAGTCTTGATAATGTCATTGTAGCGCTAACTGCTGAGTGAGTCACATTGTCACACTCTTTGGGAAACCCAAATGATCATTGTTCTAAACACAAAAATCCCAAGAGCAAGAGCAAATTCTACCCAACAACCATGATATCAAGACATCTAGGAATTAAGATTCTAGGAATAAATCAAGATATCAGAATTGGAATTTTGGATGGAAGCCTTTCTTTATAAGCATGCAAAACAATTTGGTTACATTTTCACCAACCTATATAAGCCTGTGTGCACTTCCTGAACAGGGTAATTTAGCTCAAGAAAAAAAGTCCTTTATAAACATTCCATCTATATTTGTGCATAAAATGCATTCAGATATTAAATGCGCAGCTTTACTGGAGTTTGAGTTTGAGGTATGATAGTTTCATCACTCAAATGAGCTCATCTCCCTTCTCAATTCTGTTAAAATTCAAGAGAATTGAATGAGGAGGGTGTGTGCCTGTGCCCACGTGGAAAAGGGAGAGAACAAGAACCAGCGGGAATACCAACGTTCTCCAACACCATTGCTTTATTTTTAAACAACATCAGAAAATCGCCACAATTAATCTAACACTTTTTCTGACATTTCTTGACATCAACACATCTTAATAGAACTACGACTGTTTTCACAACTTCTACCATTCACTCTGAACTCCTTTTAATAGGGATAATGAGTCTGGAGGTTTGGCTGGCTTTCCCAAGTTTTCTGACATTTTTAACATTAACATTTTTTACTACAACTGTTTTCCTTACTTGCATTATTCATTCCTATTATTAACCAGGAAAACTTTGAACTCCTTTCTAATGAGAGTAATCATTCTAGTGCTTGTTGGCTCTCCCTGCAGTCTCCAGTCCCTCTTGCTGTACACATCTTGGCAGTCCAAAATCCCTCTTGTAACTTGAGATTTTCTACCTTCCAGTTTTCGCAATCTCATGTCTAATTTGTGAATTAATTTCACTTAGAATCATCAACCTTGTCTTTTGTTACTGTTCTAAACGCTTTAGCTCTTAAAAGCACTTTTGATCATTTTTTAAGCCTGTGCTATGTCCTATAATATACTTTGAAGCTTTAGGCTTTGTTGACAAATTAAAGCTCTCTAGGTATTGAAATATCTTCCTTCAGCCTTCAAAGGCAAACACGTGCTTGGCCAGGCTTAGTGCTTAAGGCAATCACACCATTTATCTGAGTTTTGTATAAATTTTTCTCCCAAGTGCTCATTTACAAATGTTAAGGGTAAGATTTAAGGTCATTCTTAGACTCAGATTTGTAAAATTTTTTTATCTCCTTTATCTGTCATTGTCCCGAGAGTATAAATATTTTACAAATAGGTATATGAGGGAAGGAGAGGGGATTTGGGACATTTTGTCCTTTTGTTGTGCTGTTTGTTTTTCAGGGTTGGTCAAAAGAGTAGTATGGTATAATGGGAAAAATAGGCCTTGGGATCTGGCCAATGTGAATTAGAATTCCAGCTGTGCCACTGATTAGTTCTGGAAATGAAGACCCACTTCACCTGGCTGGGTTTTGTGGACGATCAGCAATGTACAAAACCCCTGGACACAAAGTTAGAAGAATGGAAGCCACTATCTAGCTGTGCGACCTTGAGCTAGTCACTTGAGTGAGATCTCCATGCCCTAATGTTTTCACACTCAAAAATGAGGCAAAAGGGGCACCTGGTTGGCTCAGTCGGTTAAGCATCCAGCTTCAGCTTGGGTCATGATCTCACATTTTTGTGAGTTCGAGCCCCACATCCAGCTCTATGCTGACAGCTCAGAGCCTGGAGCCTGCTTCGGATTCTGCGTCTCTTTCTCTCTGTTCCTCCCCCTCTTGCACTCTGTCTCTCTCTCTCAAAAATAAACATCAAAAAAAATTTTAAGTGAGCCAATAAAAGATAACAAATATGCTCTTATACATAGAACTGTGGTTAATTTCAGTAGATTTACTATAGTAGAGTACGTAGAGCCATACTTTCCACATGGTAAGCACTGTGTGTAAGCCATTACTATTGTCACTATCTTTATTGCTATTACTATCACAGTTGGTCATGTATCTACCTGTCAATATCCGTGCTGAGAGTGTCAGGAAAATTTCCTAAAGTCTCCAAATGCTTTGCACAGAGTAGGTTCTAAAAAAAAATCTCATTGGATTATTATCATTACACAGGGCTTATTTGGTGGGGCAGGGTGGGGGTCTCTGCCACCACAATCTTTATACTGTTAGTCTTCTTGCTCTCACTGCGGTTGTTTCTCTACTCCTGCATCATCAGCAACTTCTATACCTTTACTACCACAGATTTGCTAATTTGAGGTGATGATACTCGCTACTAAAGTTCTACGACTTTAGCCAATTTTTCAGTATCTTCCTGACATTGTTACTATCAATATCCCACCGTTATCTGATGCTTTATAGGAAATCTATAATTTATTGTGAATACTTGCCCACCATGTTAGATTTGACAGAAAATCCATATAAAATGTTTAATGCAGGTCCTAGTACATAGTAAGTATGAGCTATGTATCTATGTTAGTCTTATTATTACCAAATATTTCATATCAATTATCTCATTTAATCTTTAATAAACAATCCTATGGGGGGTACCTGGGTGGTTCAGTTGGTTTAACATCCTAGTCCTGACTTCAGATCAGGCCATGATGGCAGGGTCATGGGATGGAGTCCCACCCACATCTGGCTCCACACTGAGCATGGAACCTGCTTAAGATTCATAATTCTCTCTCTCTCTTCCCCCCCCACCCCTCTTCCCTGCTTGCACACTCTCTAATTTTAAAAAATAGTCCTATGAGAAAAATTCCCTATTTCACAGATGAAATAACTGATGTTCAGAGAAGTAAAATTGAGATCACAAATTAGCAAATGAGAGAAAGCATTCAAACTGTGGTCTATCTTATCCTAAAACCCTCTTTCCACCACATTTGGGGGGACTTCACCAGTTCTCCCTTTTGCTTTTTCAGAAGTCGTTTCAGTTTACTCCCATCTCCTTTTCAGCCTTTAAGTGGGAATATTGCTTTTGCAATTATAAGCTTTCTCCCTAAGATCTACTGAGGGTTCTTCAAACCCATTTCCATTTGGGGCAATATCCTCAAAGCAAGGTTGAGCAAAAGGCCCCAGGCTCCTGTCTTTCTAACCAACATATTCCATACAGTAAGTGGTTTAAAAGCCTTAATATCAGACATAGATTCAGATCCATCTCTACACAGGCTAGCTCATAGGGTCATTTTGTGTTACTCTACTTCAATCCTTACAATAATTCTGAAATAAGTACTTGTATTATCCCCAATCTTTACTTGAATAGATGGGCCGAGAATGGCCCCCCAGTTCACTGTATGCCCAGCCATCCTGTTGGGAGGTCCCAAACCAAGACAGCAGCAGCTGTGTATAGTGGGGACCCAGGCCCATTTTAGGAGGGCCTGGCTCATCCTCTCTGAGCCACAGTAATGACTGATAGACCAGGGATAACTGTACCCATCTCTGCTCTGCAGCTTCCCTTTCCCAACTCTTGTTCTTGGTTTTGCCAGCTCCTAAGGAATGAATTTTATTCTTTCCTTGGAAGGTTTTAACTTAGAGACTGAGCTGCCTCATTTGATCTGCTACAATCATAGAATACTGTTCTACTGTTTTATTGTTAGGAAGCCCAAGAGAAAACGGAGTTGTAGCCACATATCTAAGTGCTTTTGTTCAAGATCATGCACATTCAAGAGAAAACCATCTCTGTAGCATTAGTGTGATGTTACTTTTAAAAGATCTGAGACAATCAGGACAAATTGTTAACATCTATTTTATCTGGGTGGTGAGCACACAGGTGTCATTATTTCCTATACTGTTACATAAGTTTGAAATATTTCATAAATTAAAAATAACTCAGTAAAAAAAACTGTATCATCTCACAAAAGGCAAATAAAATAAGGCTTTCCTCATAAGAGTTAGTACTCACAGAATGAAAATACTTGTTTCACACTGAAAAACAAGTAAATACTTAAATGCATAATTACTCCATAGCAGATTACTTATTACTGTTTTCCCCAAGGTTTTTTTTTTATGTTTTTAATGTTTTTATTTATATGAGAGAGAGAAAGACAGACAGCACTAGCAGGGGAGGGGTAGAGAGAGGGAGATAGAGAATCTGAAGCCAGCTCCAGGCTCTGCACTATCAGCACAGAACCCAACATGGGGCTCAAACTCATGAACCACAAGACCATGACCTGAGCCAAAGTTGGAGTTTAATCAATGGAGCCACCTAGGCACACCCACAAGGTCTTAAAATATACATGTGTCTACTCTTCTGATTTGAGGTTTGATGGTTAAGGCTTTCAGGAGTCATCCTCTACTGTTAAAGGACTAGCAATAGAATCAATAGAAAGGCATGGGGCCAAGTCTGGAGATGACCAGAGGTGCCAAATAACTACAGGTCAGGAAGCTACAGAAAGTTACATTAATCACCAATAGGAATTAAAGCCTCATTCTCTCAGGCTAAGCAACATGTTCATCAGCCTCCTGAGAAGGATTCCTCCTCTCAAAGGTAGACTTATGTTAACCAAACTTACAAAACTGATGAATAAAATCAGAGTGCAAACATATTATTTTACAAAGAGAAATCTGTCACAGAGTCGGAGTACTGATTCCTCGTATAAAAACTGCCACTGAATAACAAAATATAATTACATGATTTGCACAGTATGAGAAAAGAGTTGTTAGTAACCTTTGTTGAATATTTAATAGTACCAAGCTACAATGGCCCGATGCATTTATCACCATATATAGGAAAAACCTACAATAAGAACAAAATGCTAAGAAATTATCCATTGGTAAAAACTCTCTGTCCTCTGGCTAGCGCCTAAATATGCAATGCCAAAGATTGCCCTGCCTTCCTAGTTATCCAAACCCTCTTTGAATTAAGATTTTCCTTCATGAAACGTGCTGCTGTACTCAATCTTAAAGGCCAAATGTCACCTACAAAATCAACTCTACCAGTTATCTTTCTTAGAGCTTATAAAAGACTCCATGTAACAACAAAGGTTAAATCATAGAAAGATTAGACGATCTTTATGAGATCCTATCACGTAATTCATGAAGTTGTTCATCAGCGTATCCCAAGTTCCTAAAACAGTGCCAGTCACTTAACAGACAATAAATATTTCTAATGTAAGTGAAGAAAATCCTCTTTTAAAAATCTGTTTAAAGTAGTTCAGTACAAGCCTAAAGCCTTTACATTTTAACTAATCATTCTCACTTCTCACTTGATAACACAATCATTCAGGACCTCGTAACTTTGTCCTACATATACTTTTCTACATTGAACCTGAGCTACTTAAAGGGAATCCCCCAAAAGATATTTATCACCCATCAGCCAATACCATCACTTCTATCCCCAAGTATTACCACAGAGGCCCATTTATTCTAGGGACCCTATGTATTCTAGTTGCCAAATGGGCACCAAGATGAACTGAGCATCAATTCTTGAGAAAAAAAAAATGTCATCTTCTTCCTATACCAAAGAACACACGAACCAGTCTTACTGCATGACAAAAATAAGTGTATAAACATTACTAAAATCTATATTCATGGAAGCATATAGCACCTTGATACTAAAATGGGGCAAAACAAAGAAAGTTTCTAGTGAAGTCTTAAAGTTCTAGAAGGCATGAATCCAACTCTCCTTAAGGTAAAACTCATCCCAGCCTGAGTATGCCATGTATGTTTTACTCACTGCGTACTGGAACTTTTCATTATATTCACGGTCATTGGCTTTCACTCTCCGTTCTACTTCTAAAGAGAAAGAGAAATCAGGTATGAAATTAAAGTTTTGACCTAAAGAAACATATAACTCATTAAACTAACATCACTCAAGTTACTTTGATTGTAGTCAAGGTTGCAAGAATTCTTTCCTTTGAAATTTGAAGGGCATTGGTTTTTTCCAGCCTAAATGTTGGAACACATGTTGGAAAGTCCCAAAATGGAAAACTGCAATGTGTCTCATTGTAATTCTGATGCCAGCCATAAAATAAAACATTATGTGTCTCCAATTTCTACATCCCTTTAGCTTTACAAAGACCCTTTCTCTTAACTCCAAGTAGTTCCTAAAGGAGAACACTGCTGAAAGTCAAATGCCACCCTGAGATTTTTCTTTTTCCTTTTTTTTTTTTTTTTTTTTGCTACAAACACAAAATCCAGTATAGTCAAACAAAGCCATACTGAAGTGGCCACTGGGGGCACTGACCTTCTGGTCACTGAGAAAAGGTGATTTTTTTTTTTAAGAGAGAGAGGGAGAGTGCATGAGCAGAAGAGGAGCAAAGAGAGGGAGAGAGAGACAGAATCCCAAGCATGCTCTACACTATCAGCACAGAGCCTGATGCAGAGCTCAGGGCCATGAACCATGAGATCATAACCTGAGCTGAAATCAAGAGTTGGATGCTTATGTGACTGAGCCACCCAGGCATAGTCAGAGGAACTGCACATCATCAGGAGACTGAGACTTGCCCTTCTCTGGAAGTAGCCAAAATAATTATCTTCTAGGAAAAAAAATTCAAACACCCGTACAAATTTTTAAAATGAAAGAACAAATTCAAACATTAGGATGGTGCAGAAATTAAAATTTGCAGAGGGTATGCATAGGAGCACATGTACCCCAATGTTCATAGCAGTACTGTCAACAATAGCAAAAACATGGAAAGAGCCTAAATGTCCATCACCTGATGAGTGGATCAAGAAGAGGTGGTATATATACACAATGGAGTACTACATGGCAATGAGAGGGAATGAAATCTGGCCATTTGTAGGAAAGTGGATGGACCTCGAGGGTGTCATGCTAAGCGAAATAAGTCAGGCAGAGAAGGACAGAAACCATATGTTTGCCCTCATAGGTCTAACAGGAGAACAGGAGAAACCTAATGGAGGACTGGGGGAGGGGAAGAAGGAGAGAGAGTTGGGGAGAGAGAGGGACGCAAAACTTGAGAGACTACTGAATGCTGAAAATGAACTGAGGGTTGAAGGGGAAGGGGGA
>NC_043708.1:89040410-89099541 GCF_006229205.1 Suricata suricatta
AATAAATAAATAAAATAAAAATATAAATAAATAAAATTTACAGAGGGAAAGAAAAAAAGGTGCCCCCAAAATACCAGTAGAGCTTGTTTTTGTAGTAACAGTAGGAATTTCTCGCTCCATTTTATTGAATTCACAGTTTACAAAAGGGTGATGATGGAATAATGATGTCAACACCAGATGTCAATGCTGAACATTCATAATTAGTGACTTCAGCATTTCACCTGGGACCCCCTTAATCCCACAGCTCTCTACCTGGGTAAGTGACAGGTGGTAAAAACTATAGGGATACTGGTAAGAAGTCTGAATTTGGAGAAGGTACTTACAACTACAGAGATAAAGGAGACTGGAGGGTGGAAAGTAACTTAGAGGCATATATGAGGGATGGGGGAAGGAAGATCAAGGGGAAAGCAAGAAGAAGAAGAGCTGAAAGTAGAATTGAGAGGACAAAGATGAGGGAAATGAAGAGGAGGGGGAAGAAAGAAAGGAACGTATTTTATCACCACTACCCTCCATAGGCCAGGCACCCTGATTTGTAAGAACTGACAACTCTTCCCCAAAGTCCAAGAGGAACCTAAATGTCTCTACAGCCCTCTTGACTCAAGTCTCAAAACATGATGCTACAGTTACTTCTGAATACTGCTTCTGACAAATGACACCCTGCCTTTGGTGATGGTTGAGGATCTACCTTTTGTGAAATATCTCAGTTTGACATCCAACCACGTGGCTTCCTTCTTACCTACATAATTCAGTACCCTGTGACTTTTCCTATTTTCAAGGCGAGCTCACCTAATTTCTGATAATTACAATATTGGACTGATATCCACAGCTGATGACACATGAGTGGGATTGCCCCTAACATGTATAACTCTGAAATCCTGAACTCACCAGGAGGCAGCCTCTTAACTAACCATCCCCTGAAGGAAACATTTCAAACCCTGGCTATAAAAGCACTATCCTGTCCTTATTGGTTCCCTAACAAAGAGCAAATATATCAAAGCCCAAAATGGTATTTTGGAGGGTGAGGGGACTTAAAGCTTCAAAAGCTGGATGATTTGTTTAAGCATCCCTACCTTAACCCAAGCACAGTAAAACTGCTGAAAGGAATACAATGGATATTATTGGGAGGATGAAGGTTGACCTGGCCCACCTGGCATCCTGCTTATAAGTTAAAGACCAACTTTAGCTGTAAGTCAAAGTTTAGATATGCTAATTTGTGTATTGACTGCCTTTAGGTGACATCACATACATTCAGATGATGATCATTTTTAAATTTCACACTATATGGAGCACATCCAGGGATAGAATTCTATAATTCTAAACCTAACTTTACTCACTCTGAACACCAGAATCTTGACTCCTGTCCAGGGTACAGTATCCCTGTAACCTCCCTCCCCAAGGACTGAGAATAGCTCTTTCCCAAAGTGGCCAGAAGAGTAATTTCTGTGGTAGGAAAGTTTGAATGTTCTTCTGGGTGTCCACATTGCTCTTGTCCCCTGAGACTGTGTTAGAGCCAGAAGTCCTCTTTTGGCTTCTAAATCATTATTATTAAATCTTTATCTTTTTTTCCATACTTCCAGTAAGTACTGTCTTTCTGAACTGAGTCTTTATAAATAAACTCTGGCATAGTATTTTCCATCCCTTCACTAAGCTCTATAGAATTCTGGCTTTCGGTCTACACCTCTATAGTTCTCTGCCTTAAACCTAACTCTTCTAGGCCAAGAATTGACGTTCTTCATGCACTATGACAGTGGGTGAGGGGATATAAACCTCTCTTGGCAAATAAGTCACATCCTATAAGAAGAGGACGCTGAAAATTAATCCTCAATAAACAACTCCCATTGATTGTTCAGAGGTTCAATGACTTAATGCCCAATATTTCGTAGGCAGCTACTAGCTCTGAGATTTTTCCAGCTCTGAGAATACTGAAAGAAAAGTACCCACTAGGAGAGGTATGATTTACTAGGATAAGCTCACTGCCTCATAACCATTATCATTTGTGTGGTTCCAAAAAGGTGTAAAATGATACACAAAGATGTATAAACTATAGTGTTAAACTGCAGTCCAAAGAGCTTCCAGCTAAAGATAGCAGACTACCTCTCTTCCCACTCAGGCCTCACTAAAATAACAGCAATCTGATTTTAAAAAAGAAATAAAAACCTAACAATTCTGGAAAACAAGCGGAGGCTAGAAGAGGTTCGAATTTTTAAAAATTCCCAGTGAAGTCCCAGAGAAGTTCCAAATTCAGTCAATACATACAAAAATTGAAAATGTGTTATAGATGGGTGACAGTCTCAGTTTACGCCTATTGGTCTGGCCAAATAACTAATAGGATTTCCTTTCACTCTCAGAAGTCCTGATTTGGAAGATAAATTGTCTGTTCATTCTAGTTTTTGAGCATCACCATAGCAATTTTAAAAAATTGAGCTAGATGGGCCCCCCCACACACACACACACCTTTGCCCACTAAAGAGTAGACAACAGGTCTGGGAAGGAACCCGAGAGAGTGGGTGTTCATACCTAAGAGAGAAGCAGCTCTAAACCTCCCCATCAGCTCCTCAGGTCCTAGTAAACCCTGCCTTCCTTACAAATGCAGCTGTGAGATTTGCCAGACTGTAGACAATGTCAGTGACCCCAGAAAATTCACATGTTGGAACATTCCCTATGTAATGGTATTTGAGGGCCTTTGGGACATGGTTAGGTTATGAGGGTAGAATCCGCATGAATGGGATTTTAAACCCACAAATCTTATAGATGAGGCCCCAGAGAGTCCCTTGCACTTCGCCTCATATGAGGTCATGGCAAGAAGACAGCCGTCTGTGAACCAGAAAGCAGGCTCTCACCAGACACCAAATCCACTTGCATCTTGATCTTGGACTTCCCAAGCTTCCAGACTGTGACAAATAAATTTCTGTCATTTGTAAACCACCCAGTCTATGGTATTCTACTGTAGTAGCCAGAAGAAACGGAGACACACAGAAGAACCTCCGATTTAAAACAGAGGGCTGGCAGAGGGGAAAGACTTTTACAACTACCCTCATCTATCTAGTCAGTCCTTCATTTGTAAACCCAAACCAGCCACCATACGTCACCAGGCATCCGAGAAAAATCATTGCAGAAAGGGAAAGAATGCCAGAAAAAGAGATAATGCTAAAAACAGGTGGGGAAAATGGTTTTATGCCAATTAGTACATTGAAAATATTCAAGAAGACATAGCACCCATGAGGCAAAAACAAGCTGATAGGAACAAAGATAGCAGAGAATGAGAAGAGTTCCTGGAAATTAAAATTATTTAATGGAAAAAGTATAGAGTAAGATAAAATGAAAAATATAATTGAAGAAAACTCTTCAAATATATAGTAAAATAACAAAGAGAAGGAAGATGTAAAAAGAACACTTAGGAGAAGAGAACATAAACAATGGAAAGTAGAAATAATCAACTAAGCAAAAGAAAATTTCCCTGCACCAGACTAAGATATAACTCTTCAAAAAGGACAAATGAAAATGGATGAATAGATCTTCATAAAATTTTGAGCTCCGAAAACAAATTTTTTTTTAATTTTTTAATGTTTGTTTATTTTTGAGAGACACAGTATGAGCAGGGGAAGGGCAGAGAAAGAGAAAGACACAGAATCCAAAGCAGGCTCCAGGCTCTGGGCTGTCAGCACAGAGCCTGATGCAGGGCTCAAACCCACAAACCATGAGATCATGACCTGAGCTGAAGCTGGACACCCAACTGACTGAGTCACCCAGGTGCCCCAAAAACAAATATTTTAAAATTGCCAAAGAGGAAAAATACGGTTAGTCCTTAGAGACACAAGAATCAGACTACCCTGAAATTTGTCATCAGTAACAAGGATGACAGGAGATATTATTAGAGTGATGCCTTCTAGCTTTAAGGAAAAATATTTGAGCTTAGAATTCTATACCCAGCCAAATAATCAAGTGTGAAGGAACTTTCTGACACCCAAGTGTTTATGTACAAGACCATCTCCAAAACAACTCAAGAAAATGTACAAAAGGAAAATAGTCTACTAAAAATGAAGTGGAGTGAAAGAAGATATAGAAGCAAGGATGGTATAGTCAAGAATAAAAACAAAACTACCGGACATGATCACCCACATACCTGCTCTAAGTGGGCCACAAACTCTACAGAAAAAGGAAAAGCTGGTCTATTTCCATTTATTTCACTGCCTGTATGGTAAAAATAAACCAGTTACTCAGGAAAAGTACAATTATATATTAGTTCTTGGCTCAAACAATAATTTCTCTAAGAAATCCTCATAGAGAAGTCATTGTTTGATACAGAGAACATAAAATGAATTTTTTAGAGCTGTGTTTTGTAACAATTGCAGGGATGTCATTCCAAACAATTCAGAGGACTGGACT
Source organism: Suricata suricatta (assembly GCF_006229205.1). Classification (NCBI taxonomy): domain Eukaryota; kingdom Metazoa; phylum Chordata; class Mammalia; order Carnivora; family Herpestidae; genus Suricata; species Suricata suricatta. Next base: position 89,044,797 of record NC_043708.1, read on the forward strand.
CAGTCTCTACTTAGCTGATTATATTCAGGAATGTATTTTAGGATATTTATGTGAATAGATAAACTACATGTCCTTTCAGAAATCCTAATTACCATTTCTCTCAAATGCACCTGGCTAAATGCTAAAGGCTCTATGAGTTTCAGACTGAAATTCTTTAAAAAAAATACCTGAAGGGCTAGCCTCCTTCTGTGGCAGCTGCAGAGCCTAACGAAGACATTTGCCGAGATAGGGAGCTACCCATCGTGTCAGCCGGCAACAAGAGCCATGAGCAGAGGCAGAATTGTTTTAGACACTTGTTTTGAATCTGCTTCAGAACACAGAAAAATAGGTATAGAAAAAAATGGTAATTAAACCTGCGAAGTCCTACTTCATATAAGATAATGGAAATAGCCTTTACTCCCCAAAATTCATAAAGACCAATATAATCTGATGCCTGTCTCATTCAAATAAAGTATCAATGAAGCAGTCATAGAATGCTTATCTTTGTCACTGCTTCCTCTTCCCTTATCCAAGATAAGGAAATAAGGATACTTCATTTATTTTATGAAGTGGTCATTTGTAAATCAGTTAAATGTTAGGAAATATTTACCAAACAGAGTACCTATCTTCAGTTTCAAAATAATTGACCTGCAGTCTACCCCATGCCTCCTTGAAATAATTATCTGATTGGGCAGATTATAGGTTTCAGATAATAAAACTATATCCATGTATGTATGTACACAGGCTTGTCTTTTCATTTGGAAGGAAAAGAGCACCAAAAAGATCCTAGTGTTTCCCAATCACTAAAGCACAAGCTTAAAAATGGGAGGGACGTAAATAACACAACCCTGCTGGAAATTGTTCTTTGTCACCAAGACTTTTGGGACCCATAAAAATGAGTTTCCTAGCAGAGCCCTCATATAAAGGGAAGTGGCTTGGATCTTTAAGCCTGAGATCTTTTATCAGCCATGTGTGTGAGCATGTTTTAAGCCATGACTCCTCCTTATCTATGATTCCTCAGGAAAATAAGGCCAGTTGGTACTGCCATCATTAAATAAGAATGTGTATGGAAAGCACTTTGTAAATTGAAAAACATGAAAAAAAATTTTCTTAAAAATAAAATAGCAAATAGGTGTGAAAAAGAAATCATCCAAGCTTGGATAGTCTTAAAGTTGCTTGTATTATTATTTCTTAAGAGGATCTGAAGTAGTTTTCTGGATATTCTTAATGAAAACTGGCAAATGCCTGTTGATTCTTACCCAGGTTGTAAGAGGCAACACCCAACTCTTAATCTGGGCTCTTCCACATCATATTCTAATAAATTACAAAAGATTCAACTTCCAGGGTGCCTGGGTGGCTCAGCGGTTAAGCGTCCAGCTTTGGCTCAGGTTGTGATCTCCCAGCTTGTGAATTCAAACCCCATGTCAGGCTCTGTGCTATAAGCACAGATTCTGGATCTCCCTTAATCTCTCTGCCCCTCCTCCACTCACACTCTGTCTCTCTCTCCTTCAAAAATAAATAAGCTGCTATATAACGATTGCCACTTCAGATAGCTGTGAAATTAGGTGATTAACTAGTTGTTACATAACCTTCTAATTTCTGTATAAGTCTAATTACATGAAATAGAAGTTGGGGTTTTGATTTTTTTACTTTGCTTTTCTGTTTGGAGTGTAATTGTAACTACTGTAGTGTAAATGATGGAAAATAATTGCATATGTTAAAAAAAACAAACAAACAGGAAAAAATAAACATTAAAAAAAAAAAGATTCTACTTCCACTTCCAGCAGGCAAGAGAAGACAGTCACTTAAGTCTTTTTTCTTTCTTTAGTTTGTCTATGAACAATGCCTAACACCCTAGTATTTAAGACTCGTTAGTGAGTGCAGGAGCTCTGTTAAAAAACCAAGAGCAAGGGAAAAGATTTAGGATGCTTTCTTTCATTTGACCCATAAGTAATCACAGCAACTACAAATTCCTAATTAATGAACACAATGATCTTTCTTCAATTAACTCCAGAGCATTTTGTCCTTCACCAAATGTGGTTTGGGAGACAGTCTTCAGGCAATTGGCTTTGGGTCCCCAAAAACATGATGAAGCACCACAAAAAATTTGGGGTCTCTGTCTAAAACCCTGATGACAGGAACTGATACTTCCTCAACAAGGTTGGTCCCAATCCAAAAGCTAAAGAATGTCTCCAAACATTTGGAGTGTCATTTGGGGTTTGATGTTATTGGTTTTTTGGGGTTGGGTCAGAAGTCTCAGAAAAATACCCTCAAGCCAAATCAATAACTTAAGCTTTTTCCTTTCTGAATTTCATTCTTCACAATCTGGTTTGTGTGGTCGGGAGCCAAAGCAATTCATTAAAGACATGAGGAAAGAACAATGAGTGGGGAGAGCTTTAAAGAAAAGAGCTCTCCACCCTCCAAGATTTCCTGATTTGACTCCAAAAGCACATTCTGATACAATTGAAAAATATGTGTCCTAAATCGGGGTTTCCTACTGAAACCCAGTGGTGACCTGCAGCTGCTGGGACTTATTCACATTTGAACAGCAAACTAAAGAGAATTGAGGCAAAAAAGAAAAATCTTCCCACAGTTTTGGGGGTTTTTTTTATTCTTGTCCTCACAAAAGAGCTTGGAAACAGAGTTAGGGTATTCAGACAAATACTAAGAGGCCTTGGGTTTGTTTTCCTCTTGGCTGAGCCAATTTGCTCATCAGGTCCAGTTATTTGGAAATTTTGATTTTTTGGAAGCTCTATTCCCCCCACGGCTTACTATAGCTTCACAAAGAAATATAAAAATTTTTAACTAATTCATTCTTCTTCCACCATTACATGAATTGTATTATACAAATTACATGGAAAAAAATCGGTAAAACCTTCCTATAAGTCTGTGGCACATTGCTTTCTGTAAATACAAATTCACAACTGGAGATTTAGCAATTATTATGATATAACAATGATATAACAACTAACATGTACTGAGTACTGGTAAAAGCTAGATACCATAAGAACTGCTTCACATACATGATTTCATTACTCCTCAAAACAATCCTATTAGGTATATGCTATTATTAGCTCCACTTTATGAGTGAGGAAAATATTTAAGGCCCAGCAAGAGAATGCAGCCAGTCAGATTTCAGACACTGAGCTGCCATTCTTGTCAAAGCAGTTTGGAAGAGTCTCTGTGTGTTGAGGACACAGCAGGTGATGCCGTGCCTGGATCCACAGGTCAAGGAGAGGAAGTAGAGGACTCTTGGTGAATGCCTGGCTGCAGAGTACACTTCAAACACACACTCCCTCCCAATTAATCTTGCAGCCCTGTGACCTCCTCCATCCACTGCTTCTGGGCTTCTCTCTGCTTCCTGGTGGAGGCCATCCTAAAGAACCTGCCCACCTTCTCCTCGGAGCCTTTGGGCAGTCCTTGCTGAGAATATGCCCCCAAACCCCTTTTCCAAACTTACTGCTTTCTGTGCAAACTCTCCCATATAGGCCCAGGGCTAGACTGTTGGTTTTTTATTTCCACTCTTCTATAATTTTATTATGTATAGCCAAAAAAAAAAAAAAAAACGCATTTTTACCAACTGGGCCAGGAGCAGAATGTTTTCTATAAAGATGAAAAATAGCTGTATCTTCCTACAGCATCCCTTTTCAAAAAGGAAAAAAAAAAAAATCAGGATCTTCCCCAAGAATCAGAGGAGCCTAGAAGAAGCTGAAGGACATTTAGTTTTCTACTGTGAGACACAACTCTTTCTGGCGTCCAAGGAAAGCAAGCCACCTGTCATCAAGTGACAGGAAAGAACCCCAGGTACCAAAGACAGACACATGAGAAGGAAACGTAAAGCTGTCTCTTATCTGTTTGGTATCTCAGGGGTTAAACAGGAAACCGTGTTTTGCAAGGCTAATAGTTGTTACTTTGAGATGCACAGGACTAATAAATTGGGCTTCTTTTGTACTCACTGGTTTCTGTGCCTCGATCCCTGAATCCATGTGGCAATTAAAATTTGCTGGAGCCAAAACAAAGTGATTTCTTAGAAAAATATTTATTGAGGTCCTTTGAGCAAGGCTCTACTGTAGACAGGGAAGGAAAAGCAAACAAGACAGCAATAGCCTTCAAGGGTGAACATGCCCACAAACACCCACACAGCAAGGAAGCAGAGGAGAGGCCCAGGGAGCCAGGAAATCTGGAAAAAAAGAAAGTCAAGGCCAGACACATAGTGAAAAGGCATCACCACCGCCTGTCCCAAGCAGCTCTGAAAGGAACTTATGCAGCTAGATACAGACTGTGGGCTACGGCAGGTTGTTTAGCCAAACACCTTATCCAAACTGAGCTGTAGGCATTTACTGAAAAGAAATTTGGTAGAAGCAGTCTGCCACCTAAGATAAAAATATGGACTTTTCAAGAGGACATCTCCAGTTGCTGCTCTACTGTCCCTTCTAGCAGAATAATGGACCACACGTGACAAAGCCAAAAGAAAAATTAGGAACCTTGCTTTATTTACCTATTAGTGAAGCATTCAGTATCACATATTTTAAAAGAGATACCATGGAGTCAGAACTTTGGGCAAAAGAGAAATCTGCCCACTTCCCTCTTTCACCTCCAACCCACCCCACCCCCATCCACACTCTGGACCAAGTCACCCCTCCTCTCTCCTTATGTTCCTTTAATAGCCTCCCCTAGGCCCTCCCTGCTTCTACCCCTGCCCCTATAATCTATTTTCAGTAGAGCAACCAGAGTGATCCTTTACAATTATATTTGTTTCCTATTGCCGCTCTAAGAAATCACCACAAACTCAGTTGGTTAAAACAACACATTAGCTTATTAGCTTATTATTCTGTAGGTCAGAAGTCTGAAAATGGAGCTTATGGGGCTAAAATCCAAGTGTTTCATAAAGACTGAGCTCCTTCTAAAAGCTCTAGGGGAGAAGCTGTTCCTTGCCTTTTCCAGCTTCTAGAAGCTCCCCGCATTCCTTGGCTCATGACCATATCACTCTGATCTCCACTTCCTTGTCATATCTCCTTCTCTGACTCTCCTGCCTCCCTCTTATAAGGACCCTTGCGATTACAGCAAGCCTACCTGTATAAACCAGGACAATCATCCCATCTCAAGATCCTTAATCACACCTCCAAACTTTCTTTTACCATGTAAGGTAACTTATTCACAGGTTCCAAGGATTAAGACATGTATACCTTTGGGAACATTAATATGCCCACCACAAGAATCATCTCCTTCTGCTCAGAACATCCAGTGCTACACCATCTCAAGGCAAAAGAAAGTTCTTACAATGGCCTTCAGGGCCCTGCTTGATCTTTACACACCCACCCTGTTCCAACCACCAGAAGCTCACCTTTCCTGCACTTTCTCTTCTAACACACCGGGAGTAGTTCTAGAAATGTTTGCCCAGGAAATCTTACCATTTCCAACAACGTGGATGGAACTTGAAGGTATTATACTAAGCGAAATAACTCAGACTGAGAAAGACAAATACTGTATGATTTCACTTATATGAGAAACCTGAACAGATGAACTCATAGAAAAAGATCAGACTACTGTGGTTATGGGGTGGGATGGGGCAGGGTGGCGGGGAAGCACTTGGGGTTATAAGCAAGTACTAGGGATGTAATGTACCACATGATGATTGTAGCTAACACATCCTCTGGATGATATACAGGAAGCTGTTCAGAGATAGATCCTAAGTGTTCTTGTCACAAGAAAATTTTGCTCCCTTTTTTCTTTCTTTCCTTTTATTGTATCTATTTGAGAAGATGGATCTAGCCAAGCCTACTGTGGTCATCATGTCATAATATATGTAACTCAAACCATCATGCAGTAGGTCTTAAACGTATACAGTGCTGTAAGCCAATTATTTCCTGATAAAACTGGAAATAAATAAAATTTTTAAACTAAAAAAAGTTAAAAATTACAATATGTGTAGTTACTTTGATTTGCAAAAATAAAACATTTTAGCCACAAAGGCTAAGATCATTGTCTCTTCCCGTCTAATTTCCCCCATCACACTTTGTCTTGTGTCAGATGGCACCAGGATCCAGGTACAAGGCTGTCAAGTTGGAAATGCCTGGAGTCTGTGTTCACTGGAGTATATTTAGGTGATTCACTATCAGTTCTGTATAGAGTTACGTTACTGATGGTCCCGCAGGGTAGGAACAGTGCTCAGGAATACTCCTGCTTCCGTGGGGGACTCACCCAGAGTTCTAACATGAAGATGCAGGGCTCAAGGTCATACAGCAACATGACCATCTCCTGTAGAACATAGCACCAGAACTATGTGGCTCCATGGAGCACACAGGTTTGCAGTATAGACCCAGAAGTTGGCCTGTGCAACATTCTTCCAGCCATCACATGTGTAAAATTGTATGTGATTTCATTTTTACCAACTCCTAATCAAAACAGAACTTATCTCCTTTTACTAGTACTAGGAATCTTCAAGCGTTTATGGTGTCTAGTATTTTTGACACCGTATATAATCATACCATATATTTTTCCCATGGGACACAATAAAATAAAATTTATTAGAATCTCTGTGCTTATAGAGCACAAACCCTTATGCAGCAGTACCACACACAAGTACATTTATAAGAGCTCACATATGAAGGAAACATAATGGAAATTATTAAAAATTAATATTTTTACATGACATGAAGCCATGAAGCTGAAAAGCTATTCTAAACTATCATAACCTTATACTAGAGGAAAAAATTGAATTATCTTTCTAGTGTTTCTATAGAAAAGTATGTAATAAATAATGAGGCACTCAAAAGTAGGGGGACAAAAATATAGGAAGAGAAGTACTATCAAGTTGTGTTGGACAGTGAATTAATGAGAACATTAGGTTTTTCTTCTGGATTTTGTGATATGTGTGGCAATTTCAAATTTTCAAAATTGTCATTTATAAGGATTTCTTTTCTTCCTCTAAATGAATATTCTCTATTATACCTAATATCATATTTTGTATTCATTTAGGCCTCAAACAACAACAACAACAACAAAAACAAAACCAACTGGATCCAGCCCTGACAACCCTCCCCATGTTCATTCAATTCCGGCCACAGTGGTCTCTTTGTTATTCCCTAAACACTTCTAGGGACACACTCATGTCAAAGCCTTTGAACTTGCTATTCCTTCTACCTAGAATGCTTCTTTAGATATCTACAGGGCTCCCCTCTCACTTCCTTCAAATCTTTGCTCAAATAGGTCTTCCTCGATTCAGCCTTCCCGATTACCCTTTTTTTTTATGGATTAAATTTTATTTTATTTTTTTAATATAACACAATTTATTTTTTTATGGATTAAATTTTTTTTTTAATATAACACAATTTTTTTTTACGATTACCCTTTTTAAAACTCTATCCCTCTACCTGCCTCCTTAGTGCAATAGGCAGCAGGTCAGTCTCATAAAATTGCAGCCCCTCAAATGTACAAGATAATTTACTTTTTCATTGATTTTGATGACCAGCTTTCTTCCTCTCCCCCACACAGAAATGTAAGTTCCATATACATTGAGGGTTTTTTTACTTTTTAAAATCTGTCTTGTTCACGGTTGTATCTGAAACCTCTAGAATGGTGCCTGCCACATAATGGATGTTCAGTACATACTTGTGAAATGGCTAGATAGATGAATGGATAAATCAGCAAGAGAACTACCAGTCAAAGCTCTGATTATCATAAGACAATGAACACTACCACTGTCAACCGAGATCATTTCAGCCAAAAGCACTGAAACACAATGTTTTAACTAGCTTATTGATATGAAGGTAAATTTACAACTCATAGGCAACAACTTCGGTATGAGGAGTATTTCATAGAAAATTCTATATTGGGAATTACTTCATAAGCTTTAAGACTTCATTTCACTATCAAAAGAGAGTTCATATTTCTAAATTAAGTCCAGAAATAAAAAATTATAATTTTCTTTAAATTAGGAAATTGTTTGAATTAATAGCAAGCACAGTATTACATGAGAATGAGGTCCACCAAGAAATTATAATTCAAATAGCACTTACAAAAAGTACTCAAAATAATAATTATGACAGCTACCATTCATTAAGGGCTTACCATTGCCATATACTGGCTCACACAGTGAATTAAGTATGTATCTAAGGTGTGGGTCTATAGAAGGGCTAAAAAAAAGTATTTTTTTTTAAATAAATGATTATAGTGGTGCCTGGGTGGTTCAGTCGGTTCAGTGTCCGGCTTCGGCTCAGGTCATGATCTCATGGTTCAGAGTTCAAGCCCCGCATTGGGCTCTGTGCTGATAGCTCAGAGCCTGGAGCCTGCTTCAGATTCTGTGTTTCCCACTCTCTCTGCCCCTCGCACTCTCGGGCTCTCAAAAATCAACATCAAAAAAAAATTTTTTTAAGCTGAAATAAATAATTATAATTATAAGGATAAAATTAAGGTTTTTTCTTTTATAAAACCAAAGTATAATAATTAGAATATTATACATGTGGGAATGCTAAATAATAAAGAAATGGAGAACTGGAGCAAAAGCATATTAAAATGTGTTCTAAATCCAGTAAATATGTATGACAGAGAACATGATTCTAAGTATTTATAATTTGATTATCCCTATAATAAGGTATTCACCATAAACTTTTTTTTTTGTATGTGTCATGGCTAACAGTTAACCCTATTCTAACAGACAATACTGATTAGCATATTCATTAATCATTATTTCCTTATTCAACTTCACTATTCATTTGTTTATTCCTTACTCACAGATCTTCCTGATATATTCAAATATGCATACAACTACCACAGAATAGTAGAATTTAATGTATTCTTCTGGTAAGTTTATAAAACATTATTAAAAATGTTTTTTCAGATTCCCACTATAATGGCGTAACTTGTGTCAGAATCAATCCATTGGTTAAGAACAACTATAACAGCTAGATGAAATATACAAAGTGTTGGAAAATACAGAACAACAAAATCAGACAAAACTTGAAGGGCCAAGAACCAGCAGAAAAGAACAATGTATTGATGCAAACCTGATATTCCGTACCTTCCCCCGTAAGGCATTTACTAATTCCTCAGCTTCCCAGAGGTGAGATAAGACAATAATTAGAGCTCAGAACCCAGCAGGGAAAAGAAGCCTTGGTAACACTAGGTCTCCAGTTGACTTCTGAAGGACTGACTTCTAGGAGTAAGAACTAACAAAAATAGACTATACCTTATAAATACTGAAATCCAGCCTCAAAGTACCTCAGTTCCCAGCTGGACCAAGATCATCTGTTCCTTCTCTGTGTGTGAAAAGTAAATTCTTCTCAAGGAAGATAACATTATCGAGATGCTCTATAACTTTTCATATGTAAGGCCTATATTTTAATACATTATAAAGTATGGCAGGGGACAACAGCAAATGATTGGAAACAGAAAAAATAGAAAATAGAAACTAACCTACAGATGATCTAGATATTAGAACTATCAGACATGGACTTGAAAATAATTGTGAAGGGGCACCTGGGTAGCTCAGTCAGTTAAGTGTCCAACTTCAGCTCAGGTCATGATCTCACTGCTCCTGAGTTTAAGCCCCAAATCAGACTCTGTCTCTGTGATCACAGCTCAGAGCCTGGAGCCTGCTTCAGATTCTGTATGTGTGTGTGTGTGTGTCTGCCCTTCCCCTGCTCAAGCTCTCTCAAAAAAAATTTTTATTAAAATAACTGTGATTAACATGTACATTAAAGTGAATGATAAAATGAATAATTTCACTAGAAATGGGATGCCTGGATATTTCATCAAACTATTCTCCATGTGTCTGTGAGAGCACTAATATGAAAAAGACCTTTAAACATTTGATGATCTTTAATGTAAATGACAGAATAAATATTCTGTTGTTTACTACAGGTTTTATCATTCTATACAACCTAAAGCTATATTAATAGAATTATTAGATCAAAGACCATAGCAATTGGGAATAAGGTATAACATTTAGGTAAGATATCACAAAAGACACTGTAGATTTAAGAGTCATCTCCAAAGAGATGAGCAGAAGAGGAGTACTCTGAGGAACACATTACACATAGAGAAAAGTATAGAAGACTGAACCAGGGGAAAGTTCCCACACTGAGGTCCAGTGAAGGAGACAGGGCCATAGCAGTCTGAGGAGCAAGAATTTCCTTAAGAGTCATGAAGACCAAGAAAAAAGAACATTCAGGAGAAAATACCAACCATCCGTCAACCCCACTGAGAAGTGATAAAGAAATTGTTGAGGATCAGCCCTCTTTATAGTCTCCAGTGACTAGTGGTTCTTTAACAGCAGCCCAACCCAGCCCATGTCCTGAGCAATAAAACATCAGATTGCTCAAACCCTACACAATACCACAAGTGAATAAACTTAGAGCAGCATACAATTTTGCAAAGTGTATGAGAGCCAGAAGACTGCTCTTTTCTACACTTTCTTTTTGCAACTGTGCACAGTGACTGTGATGGGAAATTTTTAAGTATGTAGTGTTCCCTCTATGGAGAAAAAAAGATTCCTATTTCAAAGGGATTTAAGCATGGCATAAAAGTCTAGAACATAAGTAGGACTAAGAATGCCAATGCTGCCGCCTCCTTCTCTCCCAGCTAAAGAGCTGGCGAGCCAATGAATGGAAAGCTTATGCCCTGTAACACTTAGGATGAACAGTAAGTATTTTGTCTCTGGATTAATTTCTATCATCTTTTTGCACAAATTTTAGTAAAGTAAACTGGAAAGAATTAGGAATTTCTCCCTCGTCTCTAGAGGTACCAAATCAAATTTCCCATGTCCTGTGTCCTCTGGACACCAAAATGTTATTAAAGCATACAGGAAAACTCATTAGAAAATACTAACCACTAAGTTATGAGAGTTTAAAACCAGCACTGTTCCTAGTATATCACTGGTCAGTACTGATTATCACTTCACTCTAATGGCCTCATTTTCAGTCAAACTAAGAAAATAAAGCATTTTGGAAAAAAAAAACATTTTTTCTAACAAATTTTTATATTAAACAAAAACGAAGCTCAAACAACAACTAATACCTTCACAAATATAACTGCAAAAGTACTTAAAAAGGAACTTTTGGATTGTTCTTCCATAAAAGATAAATCCAAGCAGAAATAACACTCTTTAAGCACATATATTAATATATACATATACTTTTATATGCATTTATACAGTGCCTATAAGGGTAGTATTCATGTCCTGTATACCTTTATCATCAATCCTCTACAGCAGGACCAACCCACTACCTGATAAATAGTATATGATCACAATAATGCCTGAGAAGCAGGAAGATACATTTCAACCAAAAACTATGGCCTTTGTAAGCACAAGAGATGCATTGCCTAGGGCCCACAATACTTTTAGGGACACATAAAAATGTTTAAATTTTAATTTATTTTAAAATTAGGGGAAAAAAATGAATACAGTGGTAATAGATTATATTTGTCTTTATACCCACACCATTGTAAAATATAGTTTTTAATATTTCTCGGAGGAAGGGGCCAACAAAATGTCAAAGAAAGAAAGAATGTGACCTATCACACCCCATAAACATACTGGGTGAGGGCTTCCCTGTGGAGTAACACATGCTGGCTCCCTAACCTCCTTGACTCTTTGGAAATGAGAACAGTTTTAGCTAGCTTCAAGAAAGCCTTTAGTTCCTACTTCTTTCCCTTCCTTTGTTACATAACTACATGAAATCTCAATTAGGAATTTTACACAAGAATAATGTTCTTCATATGCTTTAAAATGATTTGTCTTGGGCCTCCCATTTAATCTACATGGAAAGGGTGAATTATCAAGAATAGGGAACTTCCAGAGAAGATGGTCCAGGGTTCTCCACCTTAAGCTCATCTGGTCTCAGGGATACAAACTAGAACAACCACATCAGTCTAAATAACCCAGAAACCACCAGAAGCCTGGCAGAACACACCCTCCACCAGCTAAATATAAAAGAGGGTAGAAGGGCAGAGACACAGTCAGGGTCTCAACAGTCCCATGGGCCTGTCCATGGAAAGGAGGGATGTCACAGGTGCAGAGATTAGAATGAAACAGACCCTCACAACAGGCACCCCAGGCCCAGAGAATCCCCATCAAATTTGGCAATGAAAAGCAGAGGAGTGTAATTTTGCACGTTATTACAACCCTCAGAGCTTAACACCTGGAACTTCAAAATTCAGCCTGCTACACTCTGGGAGAGCTAGGAGGGAGGACAATATGGAACTGAGTCCCTACCCTAAAAGAGACAGTACAACAAACATCCCCGAGGACATGCAGCATCAAAGCATTGGTTTGAAAAATGCCTGGAGTTTACAGGAAGGTTACTTACATAAAATCTCAGAGCATATAAAGGAGAAGCAGGGTTCCTTGGGAGACTCCAAGGAACAAGGGAGACACTGGGCATGATTTCCTCCCCTGACCCTCAGGCTAGACAGAGAGACTTCTACAGGAACCAGCACAGCACCAACACTGGCTGTCTAACTTGCTAACAGCTGTGCCCTGCCCCAGCATTCTCCAGCGTCATCAGTTCTCCTCCAATAAGGCCTCACTTCCAGGTTCTCTCTCAAACCAGACCCAGGCACCAACCGTGCTAACACCAGTGCCTGCCCCTAGTACTTATGTGGCTCCACCCCCTCCAATATGCCCTTGGCCAAAGCTTACCCAAAATGGTGTCACAAACCTGGCAGTAGGCAAGCTGCTCCAAAAGGGGCCAGCACCACTCCAAAGGGACTCCTGCCACAGGCAGAGGGGACAATAACCACACACTGCCCTCCAACTGTGTCCCCAACAGTGGGCTGGGGGCAGACATGAGATCTGACTACAGGCCCTGCTGAACAACAAAAGCTTCTGAGGAGACAACACAGGGAAAGCACCCTGCAGTTTGTGTCTCTGGAAAATGCCTGGTCTGACTCAACTTAAGCCCAAGACAGCCCCAGACTGGCCCACTAACATAGCGACCAAATGCTGCCCACAAAAGGCAAAGAGGGCCATTGCAGACAACTCGACTAAAGGCAAATGTGGCTACAAGAGCATAGTGCACACAACACACATAGGAGACACCTCTGAAGCACCAGCTTCTGGTGAACAAGGGACATTGCACTGCAGGGCACTCTAAGACCTCTTCTTCATAATGCCTCTACTTTCAAAAGCAGAAGACGTAGCTAACCTTCCTCACACATAGATAACAATTACACAAAATGAGGACACAGAGGAATATGAACAAGAGGACAGAATCACAGCAAGAGACCTAAACAAACTGAACATAATATGCCTGATAGAGAATTTAAATGGTCATAAAGATATTCGACCTAAGGAAAGAGTAGAAGACTTCAGTGAGACCCTCAACAAAGAGATAAAGAACATTAAAAAGAACTAATCAGAAATGCAGAACTCAATAACTGAAATTAAAAATACACTAAATGAAACCAAAATATACACTAGATGGGGAATGAACGTAGACTACAGGAAACAGAAGACTGGATCGTGACCTGGAAGACAGAGTAATGGAAAACAAAGCTGAACAGGAGAAAGAAACTTTTTATTTATTTTAGAGAGAGAGCCTAAGTGTGGGAGAAGGGTAGAGGGAAAGAGAGAATCTTAAGCAGGTTCCATGCTTAGCATGGAGTCCAACACAGGTCTCAATTCCACAACCCTGGAATCATGACCTGAACTGAAATCAAGAGTTGGACTCTCAATCAACTACCCACCCAGGTGCCCCAAGAGAAAAAATAATTTCAAGAAAAAATGAAAATACACTTAGGGAACTCAGCAACACCATCAAGCATAAGAACATTTACATTATAGGGACCTCAGGAGGAAAAAAGGAAAGGGGGCAGAAAATTCTTTTCAAGAAATACTACCTGGAAAAATCTGGGAGAGGGAACAGAAATCCAGATATAGCAGGCACAGACAGCCACCAGCAAAATCAACCCAAGCAGGTCCACACTAAATACACAGTAATTAAAATGGCAAAAGTAGTGACAATGAAAAAAATTGAAAAGTAGCAAGAAAAAACAAAACAGTTACATACAAAGGAAACCTCATAAAGCTATCAGTTGATTTTTTGGCAGTAACTTTGCAGGCCAGAAGAGAGTATAATGATATATTCAAAGTGATGGAAGAAAAAAAAACCACAGCTAAGAATATTCTATCCAGCAAGGCTATCATTCAGAATAGACAGATAAATAGTTTCTCAGACAAACAAAAATTAAAGCAGTTCATGACCCCTAAACCAGCCCTATAAGAAATGTTAAAGGGGATCCATTGAGTGGGAAGGAAAAACCCTAAGTATGAGTAAAAAAAGTAGGAGGCCCCCCAAAAAATAAAAATAGGTTTATTTTTAAAAATCAGTCAAGAGATCACAAAATGAAAGCTATAAAGTATAACGCCATATACCTGAAACCTGGGGAAGGAGAACAGTTAATAAATGGGTTCAAACTCAAATGATCATCAATTTAATGTAGACCACTATATGCATAAAATGTCACATATAAACTTATAGTACCCACAAATAATATATATGCAAACAGTAAGAGAAAGGAATGCAAGTGTATTAGTATAGCTAGTAAAACCATGAGAGAAAACAGTAAGACAAAAAAGGAATAGATAAGAACTACAAAAGTCACCATAAAATGACTAATAAAATGGCAATAAGTACATACATATCAATAATTACTTTGAATTTAAGTAGACTAAATGTTCCAATCAAAAGACACAGGATGACAGAATGGATTAAAAAAAAAAAAAAAGCAGTCCCATCTACAATAGACTCATTTCAGACCTAAAGGCACCTCTAGATTGAAAGTGAGAAAATAGAAATGTATTTATCATGCAGATGGAAGTGAAAAGAAAGCTGAGGTAGCAATACTTTTCTCAGATAAACTTTAAAACAAGACTTTAATAAGAAACAAAGAGGACACTATACAATCATAAACAGAACAATCCAACAAGAATATATAACCATTGTAAATATTTATGTATCTGACACAGATGTACCCAAAAACCAAGAAACTAATAACACAGAAAGTAATAAATGGTAATACAATAATAGTAGGGGACTTTAACACCCCACTTACACCAATGGACAGATCACCCAAGCAGAAAATCAACAAGGAAACAATGGCTTGGAATGATACATTGGACTACAAGGATCTAACAGATATATTCAGAACATTCCATCCTAAAAAAGCAGGATATACATTCGTGTCAAATGCACATAGAACATTCTCCAAACAGATCACATATTAGGCCACAAATCAAGACTTGGAGAACCTAGGGGGCTAAGTAGGTTGAGCATCCAACTCCAGCTCAGTTCATGATCTCATGGTTCGTGAGTCTGAGCCCTGCATCAGGTTGCTGCTGTCATCAGAGAGCCCGCTTCAGAACCTCTGCACCCCCTCTCTCTAGGTTTCTTCCCTACTCTTGCTCTCTCTCTCTCAAAAATGAATATTTTTTAAAGGCTCAATAAATTCAAAAAGACTCCAATCAAACCATGCATCTTTTCCAACCCCAACACTATCAAACTAGAACTTAACCAGAAGAATCTCGAAAGAGAATACCTGGAGGTAAATAACACACTACTGAACAATGAATGAGTCAACCAAGAAACCAGGAAGGATATCAAAAAATACATGGAGACAAATGAAAATGAAAACACAATGGTCCAAAATCTTTGGGATGCAGCAAAAGCTTCTAAGAGGGATGCTCATAAGCAATACAGTTCTGCTCAAGAAGCAAGAAATCTCAAATAAACAACCTAACCTCACACCTAAAATAGTTAGAAACAGAAGTAAGGAAGTAAAGATTAAATAAGAAATAAAAAACTAAAAAACCAATAGAACCTACAATGAAACCAGGAGTTGTTTCTTTGAAAAGATTGACAAAACTTATAAACCTTTAGCCAAACTCATCAAAAAAACAAAAAGGCTCAAACAAAATTTGAAATGAAGCAACTGGCACCACAAAAATATAAGTGATCTTAAGAGAATATTATGAAAAAATTAGAGTCCAACAAATTGGACAACTTAGAAGAAATTGATACATTCCTAGAAACATACAACCTCCCAAAACTGAATCAGGAAGAAGTAGAAAATCTGAACAGACCAGTTACCAACAAGGAAATTGAATCAGTAGTCAAAAAACTACCAAAAAACACAAGTCTAAGATCATATGGTGCCAGAGTCCAGCTCCACCAGGTCCAGGGTTCCCTGAAGGATGGATGATATCAGCAAGAAAGACTCAAGTTTCTCTCCCATCACCAGGCAGGCATCTCTGCTGTGATTCTCTAGCTTTTTTATAGTGAAAGATACAAGGAGCAGAAAGAGCAGCATGTGTTTAGTAAATGATTTCTCATAGATAATTTATTCAGCACAATTTCCCAGAACATGGACTCTGCAGAAGTTACAATTCTAATCTTAGTAGTAATGATTACTATAAAAAACTTAGCTACAAGCACTCATGCTATTATATGGGAAGGGCAGGTAATTTTTAAGTATACATTTTTCCCATAGGATGCATAAGACCAAGATATACAAAACCTAAGGTATAGTCCTAAGAAAGTGACCTTTAACCATGAGGCAAATGCCATTGTTTAGTCAAGGTCAATTTTTTATGAGTAAGGGTCATTAGGCTGTTCATAGCTCTAAGAGAAAGTTCCCAGAAAACCAGGAGCCCTAGGAGACATGCTCTCACAGTCTCAAAGATGAATGATACATTTTTGACATTTATTGCAGTAGTAACTTTTGCAATGACATCCAGGCCTAGAAAGTAGTGAGGTATCAGTTAATTGCTCAGCTAGGAGGAAAATGATCTGTTGCTTGCCTTAGTCACATTAGGGTGTACCTAGTTTACTCCTATTTTTCCTGGCCAGGTGCAATCACGCCTCACAGACAGGGCAGGGGGACAGGCCACTCTTGACACTAATCAGCAAAGCACTCCAAGGTTCAGTGCCCAAGCAAGGAGATAGTTACGATGGGGTAGATACTGGTTGCTGCCTGACAGCAAGAGACGTGCAAACTTGCCTGAACCTCACTAGGAGTGTGCTCAATAAGTGAGTTCAGGATAGCTCCCAACAAGATGGTTTCACAGGTGAATTCTACCAAACATTTAAAGAGGAGTTAGTACCTATTCTTCTCAAACAATTCCGTAAAATAGAAGAGGAAGGAAAGTTTCTAAATTCATTCTATGAGACCAGCATTACCCTGATACCAAAACCAGATAAGGACACTCCAAAAGAAGAGAACTACAGGCCAATATCCCTGATGAACACAGATGCAAAAATCCTTAATAAAATACTAGCAAAACAAATATAACAATACATTTTTAAAAAACTGTCCACCATACTCAAGTAGATTTATTCCTGGAATGCAAAGGTAGTTCAATATCCACAAATCAATCTGTGATACATCACATCAGTAAAACAAAGGATAGAAACCATACGATCATTTTAATAGATGCAAAAAAAGCATTTGACAAGGTACAGCATCCATTCATGATAAAAAAGGAAAAAAACTCTCAGCAAAGTAGGTTTAGAGGAAACGTACCTCACCATAATAAAAACCCAGGGCTAACATCATACTTGATGGTGAAAAACAGAGCTTTTGTCGTAAGATCAGGAAGAAGACAAGATGTCAACTCACCACTTTTATTCAACATTGTACTGCTACTCCTAGTCACAACAATAAGACAAGAAATAAAACTCATCCAAATTGGTAAGTAAGAAGTAAAACTTTCATGATTTGTAGATGACATGATACTTTATGTAGAAAACCCTTAAAGACTCCACCAAAAAATTACTAGAATGAACTACTAGAATTCATTGATAAATGAATTCAGTAAAGTTATAGGATACAAAATCAATATGCACAAATCTGTATCCTTTCCATAACTAAAAATGAAGTAGCATAAAGAGAAATTAAGAAAACAGTCCCATTTATAATTGCAATAAATATAATAAAATATGTAAGAATAAACTTAAGCAAGGAGGTGAAAGACCTGTAATCTGAAAACTATAAAAAGCTGATGAAAGAAATGGAAGACAACACAAACAAATGAAAAGATTTTCTAAGCTTATGTTTTGGAAGAATATTGTTAAAATGTCCATAGCACCCAAAGAAACCTATAGATTTAATATAATCTCTATCAAAATACCAACAGCATTTTGCACAGAACTAGAACAAACAATCCTAAAATTTGTATGGAACGACCCAAAGTAGCCAAAGTAATCTTGAAAAAGAACAAACCTGGAGGTATCACAATCCCAGATTTCAAGATATATCACAAAGCTATAGTAATCCAAAAGGTATGGAACTGGCATAAAAAATACACACATAGGATGGCTCAGTCAGCTAAGCACCTGACTCTTGATTTCGGCTCAGGTCATGATCTCACAGTTTCATGAGTTCAAGCCCCATATCTGGTTCTGTACTGACAGAGCAGAGCCTGCGTGGTTTTCGCCCTCCCTACTGCCCCTCCTTCACTTGCGCACACGTGCGCGTGTGCGCTCTCTCGGTCGCTCTCAAAATAAATAAATAAACTTTATTTAAAAATAGACACATAGATCAATGGAACAGAATAGGAAACCCATAAATAAATCAATGATTATATGATCAATTAATTTTCAACAAAGGAGGCAAGAATATGCAATGAGAAAAAGTCTCTTCAATAAATGGTGTTAGGAAAACTGGACAGCTACATGCAAAAAAGAAAAAGGCAAAAACTGGAACCACTTTTCACACTGTACACAAAAATAAACTCAAAATGGAGCAAGACCCCATATGTGAGGTCTGAAACCCTAAAAATCCAAGAAGAGAGCACAGGCAGTTATTCCTTGAAATTAACTATAACTATTTTTCGAGATAGGTCTCCTGAAGCAAGGGAGTCAAAAGCAAAAATTAATATTGGGACTACATCAAAATTAAAACTTGCTGCACAGCAAAGGAAACAATCAACAAAACTAAGTGACAACCCACTGAATGGAGAAAGATGTTTGCAAATGACATATCTGTTAAAGGATTAGTATCCAAAATATATAAAGAATTTATGCAACTCAACATGAAACAATAATCCAATTAAAAAATGGGCAGAAGACATGAACAGAAATTTCTCCAAAGAAGACATACAGATGACCAACAGACACATGGAAAGGTGCTCAAGATCACTCATCAGGGAAATCCAAATCAAAACCACAGTGACATATCACCTTACACCTGTCAGAATGACTAACATCAAAAACACAAGAAACAGCAAGTGTGGAGAAAAGGAACCCTCATGTCGGTTTTGGTCAGAATGCAAACTGGTACAGTCACTGAGAAAAACAATCTGGAGGCTCTTCAAAATATTAAAAATAGAATTACCATATGACCCAGTAATTCCACTATTGGGTATTTAACTAAAGAATACAAAAACACTTATTTGAAGGGATATATGTACTCCTTTGTTTATTGCAGCATTATTTTCAACAGCCAAATTATGGAAGCAGCCCAAGTGTTCTTTGGTAGATGAATGGATAAAGAAGTGGTATGTATACACTCATATGTGGAAGAGAAGAACCATGGGGGAGGGGAAGTGGAAAAAAATAGTTAAGGAGAGGGAGGGAGACACACCATAAGAGACTCTTAAATACTGAGAACAAACCGAAGGTTGATGGGGGAGGGGGAGAGGGGAAAATGGGTGATGGGCATGGAGGCGGGCACTTGTTAGGATGAGTACTGGGTGTTAAATGGAAACCAACTTGACAATAAATTATATTAAAAAAAGAAATTATCTATATGGTATTTGCGTCAAAAATGTGCAATCCAAATTTATTTAGGAATTGGACTGGACTTTTCCAAAATTCTATATAATAAAAAACTGTTCTAAGCTTAAAAGAAAACAAATGCCAAACACAATGTGTCAACATCTGTTAGATACTATACCAAAAATAAAAACCACCTGAGAGATAAGATGTTTTAGAGAAAAATGGAGAAATTGAAAAATAGAATCTATGTCATTAATCTTATACTTTTTGGGTGTTGTGACAATATCATAGACAAGAATGCTCTTGTACTTGGAAAATTCTTCCAGGGATGTAAAGATGATTCTGTAGCCACAAATCAGTCAGTGTGATACACCACATCAACAAAAATGAAGAATAAAATCATATGGTCATCTCAACAGATGCAGAAGAAGCATTCAACAAAATTTAACATTCATGATAAAAACAAAACGGCAGCCAAGTGGATATAGAGTGCACATATTTCAACATAATAAAGGCCATGTATGACAAACCCACAGCTAACATCATCCTCAGTGGTGAAAAGCTAAAAATATTTCCTCTAAGATCAGGAACAAGACACTCTTGCCACTTTTATTGGACATAGTACTGGAAGTCCTAGCCAAAGCAATCAAGGAAGGAAAAGGAAGTAAAGGCACTCAAATTGGTAAAGAAGAAGTAAAATTGTCACTATTTGAATCTGACAGTAAACAATTGGAACTTTATCAAACTAAAAAACTTTTGCACAGTGAAGAAAACCATCAACAAAACGAAAAGGCAACCTACTGAATGGGAGAAGATATTTGTAAATAATATATCTGGTAAGTGGTTAACATCCAGAATATTTAAAGAATTCATACAACTCAAGATAGAAAAAATCCAATTAAAAATGGTCAGAGGACCTGACTAGACATTTTTCCAAAGACATACAGATGGCCAAGAGACACATGAAAAGGTGCTCAACATCACTAAGCATCAGGGAAATGCAAATCAAAACCACAATGAGATAGCCCCTCACATCTGTCAGAATGGTAGAAACAAAAAGACAAGAAATAAGAAGTGTTGGTGAGGATGTGGAGAACAGGGTACTCTCACGCACTGCTTGTGGAAAGGTAAATTCATACAACCACTATGAAAAACAGTATAGAGTTTCCTCAAAAGATTAAAAATAGAAATACCAGGGGCGTCTGGATGGCTCAGTTGGTTGAGCACCTGACTTTGGCTCAGATCATGATTTCACGGTTCAAGGTTTGAGTCCTGCATTGGGCTCTCTGCTGTCCGGGCGGAGCCCACTTTGGGTTTCTTTCTGCACCTCCCCCACTTAGGTTTCTCTCAAAAATAAACATTAAAAAAAATATATACACAGTCCAGCAATTCCACCTCTCATTATTTACCCTCAAAAAACAGACATTCTAATTCAAAAAGATATATGCACTCCTATGTGTATTGCAGTATTATTTACAATAGCAAAGAGGGAAGCAGCCCAATGTCTACCAACTGATGAATGGGTAAAGATATGCTACACACACACACACACACACACTGGAGTACTATTCAGTCATTAGAAAGAACAAAACCTTGCCATTTGTGACAACATAAATGTATCTAGAGGGTATCAAGTTTAGTGAAATATATCAGAGAAAACAAAACCATATGACTTTACTTATATGTGGAATCTAAAAAACAGATGAACATTGAAAAATAGAAACAGACTCAAATACAGAGCACAAACTGGTGGTTGCCAGAGGGAGAGGGGAGTTAAGTATATACTCCCAGTTATAAAATAAGTCACAGGAATATAAAGTATTACATAGGGAATATGGTAAATATCATACCAATTTTGCATGGTGACAGATGATAATTACACTTATCACTATGATCATTTCATAATATATATAAATGTCAAATCACTATGCTGTACACCTGAAACTAATATAATATTGTATACCAACTCTATTTCAGTTAAAAATAATTTGGGAGGAAGGCACCTGGGTGACTCAGTCAGTTAAGCACCCAGCTCTTGATTTTGGCTCAGGGAATGATCTCATGGTTCGTGGATTCAAGCTCTGCAGCAGGTTCTGCACTGGCCGATGGTGCAAAGCATGCAGGGAAATCACACTCTTGCCCTCTCTTTCTGCCCCCCCCCCAAAATAAATAAATAAACTTTAAAACAAATAATTTTTAAAGAGCACAAGGGAGCTTTCTGAGGTGATAGAAATTTTCTATATCTAGTTTTGGGGCAGTACAGACATATGTATACAATTGTCAAAACTCAGATTGAATACTTAAGATTTATATATTTTTGTGTATACATTACACCTCTACAAAACAAAATGAAGTGAGTTTAAGTAGTAAAATAAAATAAAAATTAAAAGTCAGATTCACTTTGTGTCATCTGAAGAGCTCAACACTTACCAAGAGATTTTTTTTTACTGCGGAACATTATTACACCTGATTATTTTTCACCAGGTTTCAACAGTTGGCCTATGCAGAAAATAAGAAAAGTACACAACATTAGTATTTTGGAATATATCCACTAACCATAAATTTCCATCTTTTAACTTTCTTCCTAGTCAAATCTAAGTGACTAGGAATCATTGACAATCAGAAATAACAGATTCCATTTACCAGACTTAAGTCCATTTATCTTATGTAGATAAGAGTAATTCTACACAAAAATAATCTATTTGTATTATAGACACTATATGAAACAACATAAGCCCAAGTGTGCCATTCAATTTTGGCATTAAAATTAAACCAAATTTTCTAATTTATCCCAAGCCCTATAAATCAGAATATTAACAGGGGGTAAAGCTACAGCATCTGCTTTTTATTCAAATGTCACTAGATGATTCCTTCCCACAGCTAGCACTGAAAACCACTGCTAAATTGTGGGAGCTACAAAGGAACCGAAATTATTGGCCAGGCTCTAGGGAAACAAAATGCAGTTCAAAAATGTTCGTCAATTTATTTTGTACATCGTCTTATCCAGGTAGTTACCCAAAAAAGCCAGAATAATGTCGTTATTATCTTTCCATTTTTCCCTACATGTCTTCTAATTTCCTCTATTAAAGATTCAGAATGAATACAGAAAGAGGCAAACAAATGATCTCAAACATTTAGAACCCAATAGAGTGTGGAACCAAAAATGAACCCGAGACTTTCAAACACATGACCTCGTAGGCAGAGGTTCTTTCGGTTTGAAAGAGAAACGACTTCCTTGCTTCCTGTTCAAAGAAGTGCTGTGGCAGGACGCAGTAAACACCCATGAAGAAGTTGGTCAGTCACACAGAGACCAAAGGAGAAGAAAACAGCAATGCTTATGGTTTAGCAGTTACAAGACAGGGGGATGCAGAGGAAATTCATCAATGCCTTCTGCTCCACTACAAATCTCTCAGACTCTGAACAGCCCAGAACCCTCAATATCTGTCGTGCCCCCAGAGCCACAAGTTCCCATCCACCCCCTCCAGGAAAAGTGGCAGCCTGCTGAGGGCACAGCTACCCCTGACAAATAGGACCACTGGCACTCTGTGAGAACTACTGCTTTTCCAGGGACTAGTTATTAAAATGATGAATCTACATAAGAACATTGGGCAACTGCTACCAGGTGCTGCCAGAAGCTGGGATAAATCCTTCCATATTAAATGTAAATCACTAACTCTTCTGTTTCTCTTCCCGTAACTTCTACCAACTGTGCTGTCCTAGATGAGCCCTCTGCTGCCTCCTCACCAGGTCCTCCACCCCAGCAGCAGGCATCTGGTTGCCTCTAGGAAAGCCTGCTGACCAGTGATTGCTTTTCCCTGCACTGCTCAAAATGGGTTTCCCTGCTCCAGATGTAGCCACATATAGGCCAGGGTCCACATGGAAGCACAAACACGGAATAAACAATAAATGGCATCTATGACAATCCTGACAAAAACCCCCAATCGCTTCCTGCCAGGCTTAGGGAAGAAAAGAAAAAAAAAAAAAAAAAAAAAAGGCCAAGGGGAGCCTGGATGGCTCAGTGCATTAAAAGTCGGACTATTGGTTTCAGCTCAGAACATGATCTCACAGTTCATGGGATCAAGCCGCACATAGGGCCCCACGCTAAAAACACAGAGCCTGCTTGGGATTCTCTCTCTCCCTCTATCTCTGCCCCTCCCCCTCTTGTGCTTGAGCTCGTTCGCTTGCGAGTGCGCGCGTGCGTGCGCTCTCTCTCAAAATAAATAAACTTTAATTAAAGGAAAAGAAAGACCTAATCCGAATAGGACTCCTTGGATAATCCACATCGTTGGATGTCCCTGTTCATTTTTCTAGCCTGATTTCTCCTCACAGCCCGCATTCTTCCTCGCATCCCCTCATGTCTATACTCCAGAAATACTCAGTTCAGCTTATTTCCAGCTACAGACCCAGAACATGCTCTTCCCTCTGCCTATAATGACCTAACTCCATCCAACCCCTTAATCAGACTAACTCCTACTTATATTTCCAATATCAGTTTATACATCACTTCCTTTACAAGGCATCAGAAACAGGAGCACCTCTATGTGCTCTCATATAATCTAAATGTTCCCATTTCAGGGCCCCTATCCCTCTAGAACATACTCGCCTACTACATTACATTGGCTGCATCCTCAGTCCACAAACTCCAGTAGGGCAGGGACTTCATCTGTCTGGTCCATAGTTATAACTCCAGCATCCAATGCATGACTAGCATATAGTAATACTCAAATATTTGATAAATGAAAGAATGAATGATGTCTTAAATTTCTATTAGGAATGGACCAAGGGCTTTCAGACACAAAAAGGCACTTCCCTTTTCTAATTTATTGAAGTGTGATTACCATACAATGTTAATTTCAAGTATACCACATACTGATTTGACAATTCTATACATTACTCAATGTTCACCACAGTAAGTGTAAAGAAACTTCCCTTTTACCAACTATCCCTTCCCAGTACCCAGCCCCATGCTCCAGAATGTCTTAGATCTTCCCAAGCTGGGGGCCGCTGTGCCTTTCTCATCTACTTCCTCCTTCTGGCCAGACCCCAGCCTCTTTTACACCCACATCTCCAGCTAGGAAAATTGTCAAAGGATGAACAATATTTGCTTAGCAATAGGAAGAGTGTTGCAGGCAAACTGAAGAGCACAAGGAAGAGAAATTTGCAAAGCTTGCAGAAGAGAACAAAAGGAAGCACAAGGAAGAGGAAAGGAAAGCAAAGAGGAAAGAAGAGGAAAGGAAAAAGAAAGGAAAGAAAAGAAATGCACTGAAAGGATTTTTGAGGTAGGGCCTCCCTGCAAGAAATATACGGCTGTAAGTGGGTTTTCATCGAAGAATGACTATCTTTGTTTAAAAAAAAAAAAAAGTCACAACAGGGGTGCCTAGATAGCTCAGGCAGTTAAGAGTCCAACTCTTGATCTCAGCTCATATCTTGATCTCAGGATCATGGGGTCAAGCCCTGCACTGAGTTCTGCACTGGGCATGAAGCCTACTTAAAAAAAATTTTTTTAACTTTAAAAAATAGTCACAACAGATAGAAAATGGGAGCAGGGAAAAGGATAAATGGATTCTGTGACAATGACATCTGGATCTGGTGGCCCCATCTGGCCAGATGATTAAGGTTCATCTGTAAGTTCTAAGCCAACTTGTTAGGGCTTTAAAAGTCTCTCTGAGGACTAAGTCTAACGTGCTGTGTTTTCATGGGCTCAGAGTCCCTGGAGCAGGTGAAAGGAATAATGATTCTTTAAGCAAGATGGCAAAAGGGACTCTACACCCTGACAGGTGGCAATTAGGTGCAAGCAGAAGAAAGAAATTCAATCTCTCAGGAAGTTAATAAGAGTACTGGCAACTAGCCAATTTATTCTTTCCTTCTTCTTAATGCTTTGCTACATTGCTTTGAGGGATTAGTACTAACATAACCAGTTCAAAAGTGAATATATAACATAAAGGCAACTAAAAAAATATATATATATATCCGTGCTATCACCCCTCCCCTCTTCTTTTAGGTAATTCTGCAAGCACTTCTCATTTTAAAAGTTCCTGAGCAAGCAAACATAAAGCAATACCATATCCTTCCTAAAACTACTTCTAAGCCATACGGCTATTTCATTTTTAATTTCTCTAATACCACCTTTTAAAATGTCTTCAAAACCTTTTATTTTAAAGATACTGAATAAATTCATTTTGTAAATTTTAGCTGTTTGGGCTCTTGTAGAAAATATTCTCTACTTAATAATTCATCCAGAATGATAATATAATCACTACTGAATGAATTAATATTATGAAAGATTTGTGAAAGTTATTTCTTATTAATGACCTTCTTCAAGTGTTTTCACTCCCTAAGTAAGACATAAAGTTACAATGAAAAGTTAAGAAGTGACCTTCAGTCCCATGTTGCTTCCAATTCACTTTGCCTTGTAACAGCAACAATTCCAGCCTGCTACTTAACGGAGGATTCACACTAATATAGCAGATGTTAGTTTAACTTGGAGGAAGTGAAATTTAGTGCTGTCATTCTTGGACATTTATCAACTCACCAAAATAACCACAGCTGACACTCCAGTTCTAAAAGATGTCAGAGTAGAGAAAAAGTCATCTTTTGTTGAACTTTTGGACCAGTTAAGGTCTAAGGAATTAGAGTAAACCAATCAGGTGGGAGAAAAGGTTTGCTAAAGTGAAATCTAGCTCTAGAAGCAGGAATTCAAGATTCTGAAATTCAACCATTTCCAAGCACTGAAACAAAAAGTATTTATATGCATATATTCCTTGCTTTTGTTATCACCAGTCAAGGAAATGGAAAAAGGAAAGCTGCTGGTAGGTCTTATTTAATTCTTAGTTTCATCTTATGCAAGTGATTAAAATGGTGGCTTCCTTGTGTGACAGTCATGGAGGAGGGGGGAGAGGTAGGGTCAGAAGAAAGATACAGGAAAAGAGGGAGACAGAGAAAGGAATAGCCAACAGCTAAGTAATAGCTAAGGGCTTTATGTATATTAATTCATTTTAAAAGGCAATGAGTAACTTTTTTGAAAATATTAAAAGTTATACTTGCATAAAGGATTTTTTTTTAATATTTCCAGTTCAGGTTTTGAATCTTGGTTATACAAAATAACTCTCCTGGTGGAAAAATAACAAAGTCAAAAGGAAGATGCTAGTTTGTTCAGGGAAAGTAAGGAATTGGTTTCAGACACCTTGAGACTGAGGGTGAGAGTAAGACACCCAAGTTAGGGGCGCCTGGGTGGCTCAGTCAGTTAAGCGTCTGGCTTCGGCTCAGGTCATAATCTCGCAGCTCGTGGGTTTGAGCCCCGCGCTGGGCTCTGTGCTGACAGCTAGCTCAGAGCCTGGAGCCTGCTTCAGATTCTGTGTCTCCCTCTCTCTCTGACCCTCCCCTGCTCGCAGTGTCTCTGTCTCTCAAAAATAAATAAATGAATATTAAAAAAAAAAAAGACATCCAAGTTAGAAATCCTGCTTCAGTAGCTGTATGCACATGAGAGCATCCTGTCCGTAACATGATTCCACAAGGTCTCTATAGTGAAGATGGGTACACCTTGAGTGAAAGTGACTCAACTTCTTAAACAAAGGATTCAAAAGGAGATTCCTTTTAATGATGTGAGCCCATTCAACAATCAAGTTATTACAGTTAATTCCCCATGCTCCAATTCCATGATCACCAAGCAACCTGCTGATAATAACTTGCTTTCCCACAGAAGTCTGCCTCCAGGGAAAGAGTACACTAGTCATGCACAGTGAAGTGAACATTCTGGTCCTCCTGACAGTTATACTACACGTTTTAAATTGTCATTCTTATTTTATGTTACCAGTCTTCTGAGCTCGTCTAACTCAGAAAGATAAATCTGGTGTTGGTATGCTATTGAATTATCGTCCAAAATCTACAGGACAAACAACCCATTCTGAACACAGTAAACTCCCCCAAGAGGCCTCCAAGGGAATGGCCAGCCGGCTGACTGCTCAAGGGGAAGCAGGATGGTTGGAAGCTTGTCCTTGGGAATCTAACAGGCTACCCTTGGATTCCTGCCTTTTCCACTAACTCATTACAGAATCCAGGGCTAATACACTCTAAGTCTCAGAACATACTGGATGGACTGTTGGGAATGGGGACACAAGATTGAAAGGCTCATTAGATATCAGTTATGTTGAAGACAGCCCTCTGAACTTTCTCTAAGTATCTGCATAAACATTGGGATTAAATGAGCACAGTGCGTCTAACTTCCCTCAGGACATTCTACAATAGAACAAAACAGATAAGTGTGAATGGATAAAAAATTTTTAAAGAGAAAATGTGTCTGTGGTGGGAGGGAACAGCCCTGGGAATAAACTGAGGGAAGGGAAAATAGGGGGAAGAGAAAGATTGAAAATAAGAGATAGAGGGATATCTGGGTGGCTCAGTCAGTTAAACATCCAATTCTGGCCCAGGTCATATAAGGTGGAACCCGGTATCAGGCTCCATGTTCGACAGTGCACAGCCTGCTTGAGATTCTCTCTCTCCCTCTCTGCCCTTTCCCCACTTGCTCTTGTGCACTCCCTCTCTCTCCCTCTCTCGAAATAGAAAGTAAAAGAAAATATCAGATAGAGTGACAGAAATACAAAGGAATCCGAGGAGAGGGGAGAAGAAAGGGGAAAGAAAGGAGCCAAGGCCGTTGAGGAAAAGACAGCAGGAGTGGAAACCAGGAGAACATGGGGCAGATCCCTGGCAGCTTCTCCTTACTTACCCAGAATGCTCCCCAGGTGAGCCCATCCCTGCCTGTCTTCATCCCAGGGTCTCGGGGGGAGCCAGAGAGCTCCCCCAGGGGAGTCCTCTACTCCCTTTGAGCACATGGGTTCTCTCCAGTTCTCAGAACACAGGGCCAAGGGAGAAAGGACCCATACAGCTCCAACAAGCCTAACCCCAGGCCTCACCCCTTGGGAGGCCCTCCTGCCCTCCTCTCCCACTATTCTCCATTCTCTTCTGCTCGGCTTGCCTTCTTCCTCCACCCCCAACTCTGCTTTCTCATCTTCAGAAACACTGTACTACATGGAAGAGACTTTTAGGATAATAGGATTCCACTCTCAGCTCAGCTACTTTCTATCTAGAGTCAGATACTTTGACCAAGTCACCCTTCCTAAGACTAACTCTTTGAATCTGTAAAATAGAGACAATAAGGCCTTCCTCCTAGAGCTGTTGTGAGGTTAAATATATATGTATACATGGTTCACTCCATAAAGCATGCTCCCTCTCCTCCTCCCTTTTGTCTGTTCTTCTACTACTACCTCCCTTTTCCCCCTCTTTCAGTCTCCCAGCTTCCCTTTCCTGTTCCCCTAACTTTCCTTCATGTTTTTCACTCAGTAGCTTCCTTCCCAAACCAATTCACCTGGTCTCTGAGGACTAACCCAACCAAGAGTGAAAGGGAGGGGGATGGATTGGGAGCCAGCACCAGGGGGGCATAGGGAAACCTTAAAAAGCCCTCTTGCCGGAGCAATAGAGGCATTGGAGGATGGCAAGCTGGGAGGGCAGAATTAGGGCACTAGCCCTTTCCCTCCTCCTTTCCTCCATCTTCTCCCTTTCCCTTTCCTTCCTCTGGCTCCAGGTCCCCAAAGGCAAAAAACCAAAGCCCCAGTGAGTCCTCCCACCCCTGGACAAGGTGACCTTGTGGTCTTATCTTCTGACAACCCTGCCTACCAGCCCAAGAAAATCCCCTGGGGCCAGACACCTGAGGGATAAAGGAGGTGAGACTGAAGCACAGTAAGAAGCAGCAGAAGCAGGAAAGGGAAATCCTGGTGCAACAGGGAAATCTCAGCCTCAGGAGGGGATGTCAGCAAAGGATAAGGAGTAAGACTGTGCTTCTTTCCTACATGGGTGCAGCTTTGACTGTGATAGCGGGTGGACCATGTAGATAATGTTTTAATCATATTTAGTGTCAGTGACAGCTGACAACAGCCATAGGCACTTGCCAACTGCCCACACTGGACAAAAGTGAACAAACACAATTTAAGCCAGTGAGTGTGCGTGTGTGTGTGTGTGTGTGTGTGTGTGTGTGTGTGATGATTGTTAAGCCAAATGTACAAATTACTTAGCAATTATATCTCATTACCATGGCCTAACAATAAATTATTCTCTTTTCTCATATACTGCAGATTAGATTGATTTTGTTGTGAGTTGTCATGTCAACACTGCAGTCTGTTTATGTTCTGTTAGGCATGCAGCTGCTCCCTGGCCACAAGATTCTGAAATGGTGGGAACCCTACTTCCCTTCCTCCTCTTGTTTATCCCCTGTTCATTTTTTCCCTTGTTCTCCTAGTTTCTCTTTCCTCCCTCTCTCCTTTCCTAGCCTGCTCTTGCTGCCTCTCTA
Organism: Suricata suricatta; assembly: GCF_006229205.1. Classification (NCBI taxonomy): domain Eukaryota; kingdom Metazoa; phylum Chordata; class Mammalia; order Carnivora; family Herpestidae; genus Suricata; species Suricata suricatta. The sequence goes on from NC_043708.1 coordinate 89,074,830, forward strand.
GTGCGTTTTTGTCCTTCCCATGCTGCCTTTCTCTAACAAATATGTCTCCCTTGGCTTAGTCATCTTTCCCCTCTCACTTCCCTTTTCCTCCACCAATTTGCAAGTCAGACAGTCAGGACGTGGTTCTGCCAACTTCAAAACTTCCAGCAAGTTCCCTCTTTTCTAAGTTTTCTCATCTGTAAACAGGGATAATTAAGAGTAACTCATTAGATCACTAGGCCTATAAAGAATTTAGCACAGTGCCTCCTGCTTCCAACTTACTACTCAAGAGAGAGAAAGCAATTTTTTTTTCTTAACTGTATGTTTAACTCTCTACAAGTAGAAAACCTCCTATCAAATTTGAGAGCCATCCCTAGTGGTATTCAATCATCAAACACTTATTGAGTCCCTATTCTATGTCCAACCTGGGCTCAGTAGAGGGAGGTTAGGATCATTAGTTTCTACCTCTATCCCTTCAAAAGCCCATAGTCTGGGGAAGATGAAAACAGATACATAGACCATTAGAATGGCAAGTGCAGGGCTATGATGGAAGGAAGGACTCAGCACCATGGAGGCAGAGGGAATGGGGCCACCAAGCCTGCTCTCTGGAGTCAGCTAAGACCTCACAGAGAGCGATTGTGAGTTGACTCCTTTTGAAAAGGAAAGAAGAGTTTTGATCAGCAAAATGAGTAAAGAGAGGCAAAAGGAGCAGCATGTGAAAAGATCCAGTACTGTGAAAGGGAAGAGAAGGTTTGAAGAGAAGTGACAGTCATGGCAATGAGATTTTAGGGAACATGGAGCCGGAAAGGTAGATTAGAGATGGATTCTGAAAGAAGTGATCACCTTCATCATTGCCATAGCATTATTACTCACTGGGTACTTGGCCTTGTGCTACGTACTTGCCATGTATCATCTCATTTAATCCTCCCCAAAACTCTATAGATGGGAACTGTCATTATCCCCATTTGATAGGCAAGGTGACACAGAGCAGAGCTACATTCAAGACCCCTGGTTAATCCTGCAGGTAATAGAGAGGCAGAAGAGATTTTTAGAGAATGATATCGTTATAATCCAGGCTCCATTGTCCACATCATCATTCTCTTGGGTCTCTCTATGCAAGTGCATGTTATAGCACTTTTAGAAAGGTTATGGTCACAGCATGGCCTGGCATGGAAAGAGACAGAGGGGCAATAACAATAGGCAAGTAGAGCTGGATTCTAGAAATGTTTCTGCAGTTGACCTGACAGAGTTTATAAATGGTCCCTATGTTGGTGTACAGAACAAAAAAGAATCTAAGATGACTTGTAGGTTTGGGGCTCAAGACAAGGGGACAGAGGTGATATTCATACAGCGAGGAAATGAGAAGGAAGAGAAAACAAAGGAGCAGGAATTGGGATGGGAGAATAAATTCAGTTTGAACACATTAGTCTTGAAGTTCCTCTTTATCATTGAAAATATCCTCAGCACTAAAGAGAACAGACTGATACGTAGACTTGGAATCATCAACATATATGTAAGCATTGAAGTCATGAGAAACGAATGATCTCACTCAGGAAGAACCAGAATAAAAAGAAGTGAGAAGAGGACAAAGAGTGAGGATGAGTCAATACAAGGACAAGGACAGGGCCTGGGGGACGCTCAGCTTCAAAAGAAGAGTCAGAGGATATATTGAAATAAAATGCTCAGGTTTTCTGACTGTGGCGTCTTCCTCTGGGCATCCAGCACAGAGCCTGACATCGTGCAGGTGCTTAACAAGCCCAAGGTGACTAAAGAACAGGAGAGAGGAAACAAAGGAAAAAAATATCTCCAAAATGCAGTGACAAATATGTTAAATATTTGCATTTACTATTTAATCAGAAATTAGTATTTCAAAAATATTTAATATTGCTAAAATCTCAAATAAGTCTATAGGCATGTGGAACACTTGGAGGTTACTATTTTCTTTGACACCTTCTTGTGAGAAATCCTGAAAATGAACACCAGCACCTAATTCTTGTATATGCAGTATAAGCATCTAGAACGCACCTAGTAACAAGTTTTATTTCTAGGAAAACTACAATTATAATTTACTTTGAAACAAGACGTTAAGTCTTTTCCTACTAAATGGAATTTTCCAATTTACCATATAAGAACAAAATAAAATCCTCCTGTGCACAAAAAAATCCCCCAGGGGCACAAAAAATTACTTGTTCCCTCATTTTTAAAGAATGTATGCATGATGAAACAATATAAAAGCACAAGACAGATAAACAAGACAGGGTTTTCTAAAAATCCCTCTGAATTTACATTTTGCAGTAAAGGATAGCATAGAACAACACCTGAACAAAGGTGACCATTTATGAGCACAGATAGTGATAATCCACACATGGTCCTTTATTTCCTCATCTCCTTTCTAGTAAGACTTCAGTCCCCAATAATTGTTTCTCACCAGTTTCCTTTCTTTTCAAAACAGCTCATTGTTAACCAGGAACCTGAGAAACTCTCACATCTGTCAACCAAACAGCTAGAAGTATCGATTTCTCAGTTCAGACAAATCTCAGGACTAAAAACATACCACACCAGTCTCAGAGGGTAGTTTAGTAAGCTGTTCATGTTTAAACCATGAATCGGTCATGGAATAAAGAATACCTTGAATAGGGGAGCTAGATACAAACCCCTTGAAAAAAAATGAAACCAACTACTCCCAACAGAAGTGACAAACACCCACAAACCAAGAAGAAATGGATATTGATGCTACTCTAATCGGCAATAGGTGATGCTAACCAAATAAAAATCTGAAAAAGGAAAGAAAATGTCCTATTTCTCACACCCAACTAGTTTCTAAATTATTTTTAGTAAGGGAATAATGAAGACTTTTGCTAACCCTCAACCACACCAAAAGATGAAAAGATCTAAAGAGCAACCTAGAAAAGAGAAACAGAAAGTCCTAGACAGCCCTGAGCTACCTCTCCTCTTGGCCTCATCAACCGTTGAATGCTCCCCACGACTCACCTCAGCCTGGACCTAACCCTCTGTCCAAAAAGGGAGGATGCAGGGAGATCAAACAGGTCCCCCATACCATGACCATGCAATGAGAACAATGAGAAAAGCAAAGCTGTTCTGAAAGGTCTAGCAATTACACAGAAAACAGACTGGGTCTCTAGAGGACATTCTTGAGAACCTGAGATCAACTCCCGGAAAAACACTCTTGACCACTTACCGCTACCGGAAGCTGCTAGATGGCAGATCAGAATCAGCATCTCATCTGAAGGCAGCGGCGTTGTAGGAAAGCAGCTGCACTACCAGTGAGGAATTGGGGGAGAAGAAAGCTCCTAGGAAAAATACCAAAAGCCCAGAAGAGTCTCTCCTTCTAGAGTTGCCTGCTACTGCTGCCAGGGCAGAACTGGTTAATCTTGAAGAAACAAAAGAAAGCTCCCTAGAGGCTGACTTCAGCAGGATGGCTTCCTCTGTGGGAACCAAGTGTTCAGAAGGAGAGAAGCGGACAGAAGGAGGCACAGTGATCACTTCTGCTTACCAAACTTATGAGCCCTCAAGTGAGGGAAATTAGCAAACATCTTTGGAGCTCCTACCTGTTTTTCCCAGAGATGAAGGAATTCGCATTTTTAAAAAATCATTGCAAGGGGAGTTTTACTCTCTCATGGATGAAAGCTAAGCACACCTAAGCAACATTTAATATGAAGAATGAAGACCTTTCTTTCCAAACATCCTTAATTTCAACTCTGAGTAAAGCAAACAATTAACCCTGAGGATGCCAAAGAACAAATGCCCATAGGAAATGGACTTAAACTTTTTAGTTTGTAATCACTTTAAGGGGGTTCTTGTTTTTAAGATGGGATTAAATGAAAACAAAATATTTTTGTCTATTTTTAAAAGAAAGGATTAAGTCTTCTTTTAAGTGTGTCTAAAGCCATTTATGGGTTCTCTAGACGTTGCATCAGATTTTCAGTTAAGTACTGAAACCAAATATATTTTAATCATGTCTCTATAACCAGAGCAAGTTGATCTCTTGTACATATCCACTCCACTCTCCTGGAAAATCCCGGTACTGAGCCCTCAGGCCTCCACAGAGAGCCAGATCAGAAAGAAAGGAAGGACTTCCTTGCCAAGCCCTCCACCCACTCTCAGTCACAAGAAACTGCAGATTTCTTGACACAAGAGTGGTGGCTTTCTCCCCTGCACGATAAAAAGGACCAAGAACAGCCTCTAAGAGAAGTAGTCATTTCTTCAAAATATTTAAAATGAAAAACCCTTTAGAAAATGTTTTGGGGCACATGGGTGGCTCAGTCAGTTGAGCATCCAACTTCAGCTCTGGTCATCATCTCATGGTTTGTAGATTTGAGCCCTGCCTCGTGCTCTGTGCTGATGGCGCAGAGCCCACTTTGGATCTTCTGTCCTCTCCTCTCTCTCTGCATTCCCCCCACTCACTCTCTCTCCCAAAAATAAATAAGCATTTAAAAAATAAATTAAAAAATGTTTTTAGGTGTAATTATTTCTATACCACTTTTTAACCTACTGTATTTAGCAATTCCTATACACTTGGTAATTGCCTTTGTTAAATAAGCTATAAAGAAGTCAGTGCCTTGTCCTACACTATTGGTAAAGAAGTTGGGTAAAATATTTTTAAAGGGAAACTAAGCAGTGTCTATCAAATACAGAAATGTGTGTGTTTTCCGTCTCTTAGGAATTAACCTTATAGATGATCATAAACACACATAACAAGTCTGTAAAAATTTTCATTTTAGCCCTGTGATAGGAAAAAACTTAAAAATTGCTTCAAAATATAGGACTGGCCAAATAAGTGAAGGTACAACCATACAATGGAGTACTATGCAGCCACCAAGAGAGAGAAGAACTGAAGAATCAGATGGTCCGGGCTCAGGTCTGGCTCCACCAGATACTAGCCAGATGACTGAGCCTCTCTTGGCCTCAGTCCCTCACCTGTAATAAGATGAAAATTACAGTGCTTCCTGTACAGAATCGCTGTGACCAAGACAATGCCTGAGGCACAGCAGATGCTCAATAAATATTAGTGAGTACCAACTAAAGAGGTACGTGGGAAGATGTCCAGGACACATGGTCAAGTGAAAAGAGCAAGCTTCAAGAGTACGTATAAGATAAAAATATTTAGTAAAGTATTTTAAATGTGCTTGCTGTTTACTTCCTGTTTCTTCCCAGTAAAACAGAAGCTCCTTGAGAGCTGGGACTTGCATCCACTGTTGTGTCCCCTATGCCCATAATAGGCATTCAATAAATATTTGTTGACCTAATAAATAAATCCAGGAAGGGTAAGCCAAGATGAAGTATTTAATGGTAGTTGCCTCCAAAAAAATGACAATGGGGGTGAAGGGCTGGTGGGTCCTGGTAGAAATATTTCATTGTTTCTTACAAAAGTACTGCTTAAATTTTTTTAATTTTTTTAAAATTTTTTTGTTTTGAGAGAGAGAGTGTGTGTGTGTGTGTGCAACCAAGCAGGGAAGGGACAGAGGGGATCCCAAGCAGGCTCAGTGATGTCAGCATGGAACCCAACTTGGGGCTCAATCCTATGAACTATGAGGTCATGACCTGAGCCGAAATCAAGAGTTGAATGCTTAATTGAATGAGCCACCCAGGTACACCCAAAGTATGGCTTAAATTTTTTTTTTTTTTTTTTTTTTTTTTTACAGGGAGCTTGTGTGCCAACCAGTAAAAATGGAGTTCCTAGAAGACTGTTTGTTTACAGGGAGCATCTTAAGATCTGTGGTTGCTCCCCTAACAGTGGACCAATGCAGGAGCAAGGGATGATCTTCCCTATCACCTGATGAGTTAAGGAGTCAAAAAGCAACTTATAAAAGAAGGAAAGCCCAGAGCTCTCCTTTTTTTTCTTGGCCTTCTATTTATCTTTCCAAAGCCAGATCCTCTGTCCTAATCCATCCAGACCTCTCTTCTTTACCTAAACGTCAACTGCACCTCCCCACCATGGCATCTCTGCCCAAACCACCCTCTTCTCTTGGGAAACCTTATCCTTCATCTTCTCACTTCCAAACCTACTTCCCAGAGCATTTTCTGATTTTCTTAGCATCTCTGGCCCCTCCCTCTTGGACACTGCTAGAGCCTAGGTTTGAGATCATACACTGGCACTTATTCTACAATGTCCTATCTCCTCTCCCAACCTGAGGTTCAGACTATTAGGACTGAGTCTTCAGCTTTGCAACCCTTCGCCCACCCTTCCCTCCCGCCGTCACTCACACACGCTAACACGCACACATGCACACAACCCCGCATTATAAAAAAGAGACTGCCACATTAAGGAGCTACGTGTTGTGTTTTTGTTTCATTTCCCCAAAAGTTTCTGACACCAGAAAAATAATAAGAATAATAATAATAATTATTATTATTATTATTCATGTGTGCCCTGTCATTCTCCCTGAAATTTCCAGACTAGGGATATCTTTCTTTGGCTTCCTCAGTATATTCTGTTTAAATGCTTCTAAAAGCTGTAAATTGGTTTTAAATTCTCTTGTTCTTTATGTACTAACTAGTAAGAACTGATTTGATCAAATTTCTTCCTAATTAACAACCCTGAATGAATTAGGAATCCAAATGGGAGAACAAAGTAGGACAGAAGAAGGGCTTACAGAACTCACAGTAAAGCCAGAGAATGACTACCTTATGCTCCTCTCACACACAGAAACTCTCATAATGCATGCAGTACATGCATGGACGGAGGCAGGGGGATCCCCAGCAAGGATTTCCTATCATTTTGAAATGTTCATTCATTCATTTTAAAATGCAAGTATCTTGCCACTAAATACTCCCTTGCAGATAGATCTTGTGCTTTAAAAACGATTTTTACAGGGTCACAAAATTAGGTGCCTAAAATCACAGAGCATCAGATTTATTTGTCCTATTACTTTAAGTCCCAAAGCTCTGGAGCGCCTGGGTGGCTCCGTCAGTTAAGCCTCCCACTCTTGATTTCGGCCCAGGCCATGATCTCATGGTTGTGGGTTTGAGCCCTGTGTTGGGCTCTGCGCTGATGCTGCAGAATCTGCTTGGGATTCTCTCCCCCTCTCTGCTTTCGCTCACTCACTCTCTCTCTCTCTCAAAATAAATAAACTTAAGAAAAATTCTAAGTCCCAAAAGCTCTTTATCCATCTCTGAACTATAACATTACCGCAGGTGCTGTACTCCTCTGTCAGTGACCTTATCGCCCACACATCTCCCTGCCTGTCGCCCTCACTTCATTCAGATCTGTGCTCAAAGTCACAGAATCTGAAAGGCCCACCTTGATCAGCCTACCTAAAACAACACACACCCCAGCCACTCTCCATCCCTTATCTTGCTTTATTTTTCTCCATAGGAAAAACACTAGCCACTATACTGTGTATTTCTTTGCATATTGTTCAGTTTCCCCCACCAGCAAGTCAGCTGTAGGAGAGAAGGGACCTTGTCTTTGACTTGATGTATACCCGGGGCCTAGAACGGCGTGCAGCAGGGGCTTGAGCAATGCTGAGTAAACAAATGAATAGTAAGAGCATTTTGTGTAGTTTCTGTAGCTTACTACATACGTATGAATCCTCTAGAATTTGAGCTGCCTGAAAACTCCTTCCCTGTTGTCTGTCAACAGTGCTCAGCAGATAGTAATTTATCAAATGAACTGAAACTCAAGTCTCAAGTATAGTACTCTGTAGGGCACTTTCCATTTCTACTAGATTTCCATTTATAATGAAACTTACCACTTAATTTTTCTTTGCTCACCTTAATTTGTCAGGTGCCTAAGTAGTGCCAGTTGGTGGGCCTGATTGAATAGAGCCTGTTACGGGCATACAGTGGGCACAGTCAGACTTCAGACTCTTTTGTAGCTACATATTGAAGTATCAAAATTGGAGGAGGAAGAGGAACCTAGAGAAAAAGATGGAGGCCCATTGAAGATGAAGAAAGGAACTGCTCATTCTTTAGGCCATGAACAGAGGAGCTATACTTGCTCCGGATAACCTCAAAGGTGTCAGGGGAAATGAAGCTTCCAAAGATCTTCTTTCTCCCACTCCTAGAAATACACCCAAAAGACATGAAGCCAGAGACTCAAACGGATACTTGTACACCAATGTTCATAGCAGCATTATCCACAATAGCCAAAAGTGAAAACAACCCAAGTGTCTATTGAAGGGTAAAGGAATAAACAAAATGTGCTATACAAATACAAGGGAATGGAATAGTCCAGTCTTAAAAAGGAATGCAATTCTCATTCATGCTGCAACATAAACTTTGAAAACACTATGCTAAGTGAAACAAGCTAGACACAAAAAGAAAATATTGTAGTAATTCCACTTGTATGAGGTACCTAGCATAGGCAAAGATTAGAGGTTACCAGGGCTAGGAGGAGGGCAAATGGGAAGACATTGCTAGGTAGTGTTTCTGCTCGGGATGATGGAAAAGGCTCAGAGATGGATGGTGGTGATGGTTACACAGCATTGTGAATGCGCTTGATGATCACTGAGCTGCACACTTAAACATGGCTGAAATGGTACACGTGATCCCACTAGATAGTATTACCGAACCAGAGCTTAATTTTTAATCTTCGTTAGACAGCATATACATTGTCAAAACACCGAAAGTTCTGTTTTTTAAAAACCTTATTTTGCTTTAAAATCTCACTTTTTAGAAATGTCCCTGTTGCTCTGAGGAGGGCACTTGTTGGGATGAGCACTGGGTGTTGTATGTAAGCCAATTTGACAATAAATGATATTAAAAAAACAAAGCAAGAAATGTTCCTGACTATAATCTACAGTTTTCAAAGATTTTTCTCAGTTATCACCTCAATGTGTCCTCACAACAATCCAATAAATTATGCTAAAGGAATTTTGATTAAATATCTGAGCACTCAAGAGAAAAATTTTTCCTAACTTGCTCACCCTTTTCCTTGTCCTCCAACTTTGCACCTTTCATCAAGATGAAGAGATGGAAATTTTTATACTGAAGGAAAGGTGCATGACTTCATATTCTTAACAGAATAAATAGCATCATATGTCTCTGAAAACATGTAAGGTCTAGTTCTACTCCCAAGATAGCTAAGAAAGTCAACAAATCACCACTTTAAGTCAATAGATGATAAATCACTCACAGCAACTGGAATGTCTTTATCCAATATTTTCATTCAATACGTGTAGATAATTTGCTAGGCACTTTGTAGGACACAGAAAGATAAACAGAATGTGATTCCTGATCATAACACATTTATGTGCCAGCAGGAGTCAGACATGAAGATAAGGGGATTCTACAATAAAAGAAAAACAGGGCTCTGCTATTGAGAATGGGACCACCAGGAAGTAGATTGAGTCACTTTGTGTCAATTCAACCTAATCCCAATGAAATGAACCAGTAAGATTTAATCAGTTCCCTGAAAATTAGCCATTACAAGAGTTTCGGGTTTGTTTGTTTGCTTGCTTGCTTTTAATGCCAAAAAAGGAAGGTTGAGCTGACTGAAATGTCAAACCAAGTCTTGGTGTCAGCCTGAATGGCATGAAAACTATCTCTGGCCTAAAATTATCATTTGGACAAGGGGCTCCTTGTTGGCTCAGTCAGTTAAGTGTCCAACTTCAGCTCAGGTCATAATCTCACGGTTCATGAGTTTGAGACCCGCGTTGGGCTTTGTGCTGACAACCAGTTCTGTATCTCCCTCTTTCTTTGCCCCTCCCCTGCTTGTGCTGTCTCTCACTCTTTCTCTCAAAAATGAATAAAACCTAAGAAACTTTTTTGAAAAACTAGAATTATGATTTGGACATATACAATAAAAATGAAAACTACAACAAAGTATTCTCTGATTCTGTAAATACTTTGATAAATCCACCTGCTGTGAACAGACTAGAAGCCAACTTGAACCTACTGAAGAAGCATCTTATTGAGAGGAGCCCTTAAGGGTATATTATAAATCTATGCAATAAGGCATGAGAATTACAGAATTATAGGGGTATACAATCATGTGATGTGCAAATTACTTAACTGCTTTAAACTTTAGTTTCCAGAACAACCTAGTTATCCATCAATTGGTGAATATATAAAGGTGTGTGTGTGTGTGCGCGCGAACACGTGGCGTGCATCCTTTCGCGCATGCTCTCACATAATGGAATACTACTCGGCCATAAAAAAAGAATAAAATCTTGCCATTTGCAACAACATGGATAGACCTATAGGTTATTGTGGTACGTGACATAAGTCACACAGAGAAATACAAATACTGTATGATTTCAATTATATGTAGAATCTAAAAAACTAAAATCAACGGACCAAACAGACTCATAAATACAAAAAATAAACTGGGAGTATGCACAAAATAGGTGAAAGGGATTAAGAAGTACAAACTTCCAGTTAGAAAATAAATAAGTCATGGAAATAAAGTACAAGACAGAATACAATCAATATTGTAATCATGTTGTATGGTGACAGATCATAACTGGAGTTACTGTGGTGGTCATTTCTTAGTGTATACAAATAGAGAATCACTATGTTATACATCTCTAATATGTCAAGTAACCTTCAATAAAAAAGAAAAAAACTAGCTTCCTGGTTGTAAAACTGGGAAAATTAAAATCAGCTTCTCAAGCCATTTGTGAAGATTAAATGAGATATTCATTAAATGAATAATTAATAAAAGAATGAGTGTATATGTAAGTTACACGTGCAGTGATTTAACAAGAATAAATAATATATAACTCAATGCTTGTCATACAGTCCCTAGTCAACAAAGTTCAATAATCTCCCTGCTCTATCCAGAATCTTCCCAAATGGCTGCCACATTTCTTTTATCAGAAAAGAAAGACCTTCAAGTTCTGAGCTACTCCAGCTCTCCAGTTCTTTCCATCCTGATACAACCATCTGCCTTCTCTACTCTCCTGGACAGTGGTCCCCAGGAATACCCTTTCTATACACCATAAAACAGCACAATAAATAGACAGTTTTAAAGGACGAAATCAATGAGGATAAATGACAGTTTTAGTATTTCCTTCATCCAACCCAGAGTATTATTTAAAAACCACTGTCCCAGGACAAGTTTCAGCCAATGACAAAAATACATTAAAAATGTCCCTGCCCACCACACCGTCTTCTCTTCAGTAATTGAAACCTACTCACTTCCCATTCAGAGACGGTTTCAACAAACCTTGAAATCATACATACCTTCTTGGTCCTTAGTATCTAAAAACAAAGAATTTTCAACTTCTTATGGTTTTAAATACTATCTGGCACTTCCCATGGTGTGTTGGGCTCATCACAAGAAGGTACCTCAACTCCTCCTCCCCTGTCCTCCCCAACAATTACTTCCTCTTGGTTGGTTAACCTTTTGTGTAAGAAAGTAGGTTTCCTTACATTGGCCAACATAAACGACTGACCCATTGCTGGTGGTACCATTTCCTATGTGGGACTTTCCATCCTTGATAAAAAGACTCACCACTGAGTTTTAGTTATTACTCAACTAGCTCACAAAAAGAACAGTAAGAACATCAGAAAATGCAAGAAGACAGACACTTCTTTAGAAGTTAAGCCCTGTATGAGGACACAGATTTAGGAATAGAGGAGGTTCCTGCCCTACTGTTAAATTTTCAAAAATTAAAAGTAAATTAAAAATAATATAAACTTACCACTACATTAAAATTAAGCAAGTATGATTTCAAAAGTTTTTAAAAAGATACCTAAAGATGTAGGTGCTAAAAGTCACCTCGGGGGACCAGCTCCTCCCAGCAATTTGGACAATCCCACAAGGGCTCTCCTGAATATCACTTTCAATCCCAACAGTGGGATCCAGAAAGTTTATTGTTATCCAAGCCACTGCACCCAAACCAGGTGATTTGCATCTAACTTGCCTTTGCAAATGGATTCTGAACCTTGTGTTCCAGAACTAGATGACCCATCTCTAAGCCAGACAACTGGTATCCCTAGTTATAAGTCATTTTAACAGTGTTTCCAGAAGAAAAATGTGCCACAGCCAAAAATGGATCCTGGCACTGACTATTGACACCAATGAGACAAACACTCCCCTAAATTATATCTCTTGCTATCAAGAAAGCACAGTGTCTTCTTTGCATATAATAAGTGCCCAGGAAATACTTTGGGGCTCTACCTTTTTTTTTTTTTTTTAACAGACTGTTATCATAAGTCTTTAGGACAAAAAGAGGCATTTACCAGAAAGGACTTGATCTGCATCAGTTTCTTTTTTTTTTTTTTAATGTTTTTTATTATTTTTGAAAGACAAAGAGAGCACAAGCAGGGGAGGGTCAGAGAGAAAGGGAGACACATAATCCGAAGCAGGCTCCAGGCTCTGAGCTGTCAGCACAGAGCCTGACTCAGGGCTTGAACCCATGAACTGTGAGATCATGACCTGAGCTGAAGCCAGACGCTTAACCAACTGAGCCACCTGGGTGCCCTGATCTACATCAGTTCTAGGGCTCCAATGTCTCTGCTTCAAGACACAAAGGCAGCCAAACACTGAGTATCTTCGAACACTCACTCCAACCCCACTTTCTCCTTCACAGGCTGTCATCCCAGAAGGAAGGTGCAGGGCTACATGGCTTTAAAGCAGCTCTTATTTTTATCTCATTACCCATTAATCCGCCCTGTGCATCATAAAGGTGTGAAAACTCCCTACCCCTTATGTCTTTTGAAAAGTGCAGGGTCCAAGACCAAAGGAGTTCAGGCTCCTAATGAGTACTATTTCTAGGACATTTGATACATTCATCACCATTTTCCAAGCCCCAGTTCTGTAGCAATCCCTCTACAAGGCACTGGGATCCCAAGATAACCAAGATCCGGTCTCCGCCCTAGCAAGAACTTTTCTAGTGGGAGGAAAATGAATTCTATGATACAGTATGATAAAAACTCTAATAGAGGTAATCCCTGTCCAAATACGCCAAACTATAAGAGAAGACATACTCATTTCTATATCGTTGTGGAGTATCCAAGGAAAACCTCATGATTTGAAGCTGAATCCTAAGATGAATAGGAAGGATTGTGGACTGTTAGTTCCACAATCTAACAGTCCATGAGAAAAAAAGACCACTGCTAGTTTTTTTCTCCTCCCCTTGGTAACTACTCTGTACCACCTAAGACAGTGGGGGCCCTCTACTAGCACCTGAGTTTCCATTCCAAACAGCAGGAATGAGTCACAAACACGCCTCCTGCACCATTCATGAATGTGGCAGGCAAAAGTGAGTTCATCATCAAGTCAGTACATCAGTGAAAATTACAAGGTTATAGCAGATCAGAGACCAGGCAAGGATTAGGCAGAAACCGTGTTCTCAGTGCCTCAAGTGCTGCCTTGGGCACTCCACCTGTGAAGAAAGCAACCTGAATGCATTCTTTACTGCATAAGGTGTCGCAGCTATACTATACTATAGGTTGGAAGAAAATCCATCCTACTGTGAAACTGGGAAACTACCCTTGCATGAGGTATAGTAGGTGAAAGCACAATGTGGTGGGAGGGAGGCACAACTGTCTGAGGTGGCTCCAGAGTCATCCCGCCCTCTAGAGGTGTCCTGTATCTAATGGAAACAGATATCATTAAAGACTTTAAGTAAATATTAATTCCAGGTGAACAATGAATGACAAAGGGTGTATCACTCCAGTTCTGGACACACCCCCATTCATGCTGAGCCACCTTAGGAAGAAGGCTTGGGATCTACAGTGGCTGAGTAGATAATAAACTATGTCTGGTGCATTGTCATGTTCTTATGCATCATTGGGTAAGGAAGAGGTTTTTCAGCTTTTCCCTTATTGGTAAGCTAGTGTTTCATCATATATCCAGTCTGTCAAGGGAAAGGGGCATAAATATCTTCCCAGAAAAGGAGGGTGAGACATGGGGTTAAGTCATGCCAGAAACAGAGAAAAGGAGAACAATGGAGATAGACACCAGAACCCTGGTTTTTCCAAGCGTGGGACCTAAGCTTCAGAGGGTGCTGACTATGGAAGCATCCAGAAAGATGGGGAGGCAGGTAGGAAATCTGAGCTAATGGCCTGTTTCCTCTGGCTCTAAAGGGTGCCCTTATCTACCATGCCATGAAATCCAGCAAGGCTGGAAGCAAGAGGAGAGCTGTAGAGGAAGAGGGTGATCCCAGACACCTGAGGCTGTGTTCTTGCCTCCTTGTGGCTGACAAAGAGCAAGGTCCAGGTCAAGATAAAGAGATCTCCTTGAGCAAAGAGAAACCAGAAAAAAACAGCATGGACACAAGCCTCCCACCTCCCTCATGGTCACAGAGCCAAATGGGTCCTCCAATTACCCAGATGCCTGCCATCTTGGAGAGGAAGGACATCCAAAGACCCTCAAAAGGAGCTTATCTGAACTGAGAAAGATTACAATATATAGTTTAGCTATTTCAAGGTTTGTTATCCAGGTATTGGCAATGTTGGGTCCTTACGGAGTTACTGAGGGAGAATCTGTTTCCTACCTCCCTTCTAGCTTTTGGTAGTTGCTGATGATCCTTGATGGTCCTTGGTTTTCCAATGCATCCCTCCACACTCTGCCTCCATGTCACATGGTGTTCTCTTTGTGCATCTCTTCTATAGCTTTGTGTCTCCACATGGCTTCCTTATAAGGATACCAGTCACTGAACTTTGTATCCCCCCAATCCAGTCTCTCATTTTAACTTAATTAATCACATGTGAAAAGATTTTATTTACATACAAGTTCACATTCTAAGATTTTGGATAGACATGAATTTGGGGGCACACTATTAAACCCAGTACAAATTTAATAGGAGGTTTTAATAAACAGCCAGTATTGAAATTACAGGGTACAGTCTAGGAAGATATTCATTTGCTACCAAGAAAGTTAGAGGCCTCCACTTTTAGGCCAGACTGGACATTTTTTGTTTCTCTACATACATTAAGCCATGTTGGAGTCTTTGGGCACACTGCCCAAATACTTTTCTCCCACCTCCTTTTACATGGCTAAATCTTCTACATGTTATGGACTCAATGCATCCCTCTAAAACTGATATGCTAAAACCCTTACCTCCCTTCTACCCACCCCACCAACATACACACCACACACACATATCACTCTCCAGGTGATGGTATTAGGAGGGGGTGGGGGTGGGGGTGGGGTCTCAGGAGGTAATTAGGATTAAATGAGATC
Organism: Suricata suricatta; assembly: GCF_006229205.1. Lineage (NCBI taxonomy): Eukaryota > Metazoa > Chordata > Mammalia > Carnivora > Herpestidae > Suricata > Suricata suricatta. Next base: position 89,089,906 of record NC_043708.1, read on the forward strand.
ATAAGGGTAAGTCTCTTATTGATAGGACCCTTATTGATAGCTCACTGTAGAGCTTCCTTCCCCTCTGCTTTCTACCAGGTAAGGACATAATTAAATGACAACAGTCTATAACCTGGAAGAGGGCTCTCACCAGAACGCAACCATGCTTGCCCTGGATCTCAGACTTCCAGCTACCACAACTGTTGAGAAATAAATTTCTGTTGTTTATAAGCTGCCCAGTCTATGGTAATTTATAACAGCAGCCCAAATAGACGAGGACAACATCTTTAAGGTCTTAGCTACATGATCATTTCCCCCGGAGCCCCCTATGGAAATTATCTAGGAAATGTGGAACGCTTCTGAGCTCCTAAAAGATGCTGCATTTCTGCATCATGGCACATGACTTACCTTACTGTAATCTCCACCTGTCTGTGTGTCTGGGCCTCTAAGACCTGAAAGTGGCAACTCAATGCCCCATGCTGAGCCCAGCACAGAATAGAAGAGCACATAACCCCTGTGATGAGGCTGCCCAGGCTCTGAGGAACATCTAGATAATCTTACAAGTTGCACAACCTCTTTGGGTCTCAGCTTCTTCATCTCCAAGAATCTTAGACTAATAATGTCCCACATTCCAAGATAATAATGATTAGGTAAGAACTCCTAATAAACAGTATGCACTATATTCTAAGTGCTTTACATAGAGCAACTCTGTTCTTTCTTACAACAATCCTATGATGTAAACCTTTTTGCACTTAAGAAATCAGAGAAATGAATGTTAAGCAAATTCATAAAGCTGTAGAGCTAGGACTGGAATGTGAACACTGGCAGTCTGGTTCTTGAATCTATGTGCCTAACCTATTATCTCTGCTTCTGTATGATGGCACTCTTAATTCTGTATATGAGTTGGTATGAATTTATTCACCCCAAAAACCTAGCTGTGTCTGATTACCCACTGATATGCTAGAAATACAAATTCTAGTTTATTACAATTGGAGAGAGAGAGAGAGAGAGAGAGAGAGAGAATAGCATTCCAATACCCTATTTAATTTTTTACATCAATATCTAAAAACATTGGTATATTTTAGGGTGCCTGGGTGTCTCAGACAGTTAAGCATCCAACTCTTGATTTTGGCTCGGGTCATGATCCTGCATTTCATGAGTTTGAGCCCTGTGTCAGGCTCTGTGCTAACAGTGCTGAGCCTGCTTGGGATTCTCTATCTCCCTCTCTCTCTGCCCCTCTCCCATTTGCTCATGCACGCGTGCGTGCACGTTCTCTCTCTCTCTTTCTCTCAAAACATTTAAATAAATAAATGTCAATGGTCTTTTTTATCAAGTTTAGTAATATTTTAGGAATACTAACAATGCTTATATGTATAATTACTGTTAGTTATAAATAATAGTATAAAAAATAAAGATTCTAAAATTGTGTCACTATTACTTATGCACATTCTGATACCCTTACTCAGCATTAAAAGCAAAAAGGTTTTGTTCTGGAAATTTTAATTGATTATATTTGTATCAGACAAAACTTGTATCCAATTTATTTTGCCCTTTTACTCATCTTTTTTAAGTTTATTTATTTGTTTTGAGAGAGAGAGAGAGAGAGAGAGAGGAAGAGAGAAAATCCTAAGCTGACTCTGCATTGTTGGCACAAAGCCCAACATGGGGGCTTGAACTCACAAACTGTAAGATTATGACATGAACAGAAATCGAGTTGGACAGTTAACCAACTGAGTCACCCAGGAGCTCCTCCTTTTAGTTATCTTTAAAGATTAATGCCAAAATGCATTGGTTCTAAGCCTGATTATAACAATTACATTATAATAGCCATTCAGCAATTGGCCTATGGTTTGGCACACAGGAAAGCAATATGAAAAGAGAATTTATTGACACTATTTAGATACAGACTGTTTCCAGAGTTGCATGATTTGCATAATGCTAAGCACAGAATTGGCCATGCTAAGTTTGTGTGAGATGTAAAGGTTAATTAGACATGGATTCTTAAAAAGTTGGAGTGTAGAAAAAAATAAAGCATAACATAAATTATTATGACAAATTATGCAGTAATGCATGCCCCTATAAAGGCAACAAGAAAATTGTAATGGGAATGGAAAAAAGAGCAAGAATAGAAGAGGTTCATAATCAGGGCAGAGTGTGGGGAACAGAAAGCATCTGCACTGGGCCATGAAGAGTTGGTATGATTTATGTATACAACAACAAAGAGTAAAAGCCATTCAAGAAGAAAGAACAACAGTAGCACAAAGAAGTCAAAAAAACAGTATCTGCATGGATCATCTAATGTTATGTGTCAGTCTATCTGGCAAATGGAAACATACAGAAAGAGATAATGGAAAATAAGGAAGAAAAATATATGTTAGGGGTAGATTACAGCCTCTGACAATTATCTTGGCAAGTGATAATAGTAACCTAAATTAAGGCAATGTCAATAGGAATGGAGAACGAAGTATAGATCCAAGAAGTATTCCCAAGATAGGGGCTCCAGGGTGGCACTGTTGGTTAAGTGCCTGAATTCAGCTCAGTGCTTCATGACACCCACGCTGGGGTCAGGGTGGATCCCAATTCAGATCCTCTGTCTGCCTCCCCTCCTCCAACCAAAAATAAACATTTTTTTTTAAAAAGTATTCCCAAGATAGAATCAATAACACTTGGCAAGAGGAGAGGGGTAAAGTCAAAGATGATGCCAAGTTCTAAACCCTAATTAATGGCTTGGAGAATGTTGGAGACATTGACAAAAATTGGGAGCGAAAAGGTGAAACGAGTTCTGGGTCACCTCTGTCAACTCCTTGCAGGAGTCTCAGCCAGAACATCACCAAGCAGAAGGAGAGACTATTTCAAGTCCAACAGTCACTCACCAGAAGTGAGGGTGAAGTTAATTTTATACTCACGGCAGTAGAACAAATCCTATGCATTATTAACCACATCTTTCAGGATACTTGAATGTTCAGAGAGGATGTCGACAATGAGTAGATCTTGACTTAGAACCTCAAAATCTAACCTTAGGGAAAGTTTAAAAGGATTTATGTTCCCACTCCTTAGCCCTTAGCTGGTTAAAATCTGAAAGCTGATTTCTCTTTTTGAGGTACGGTGTGACATATTTATTTCCACATATCTTAGTTTCATCTACATTAAATATTTAGTGAGACAAATTCTCAACTTGGAAGTCAATTAAGGAGGTCATATAGATTTCATCATTTGGATATTACGATCTAACTAGTCTATCTAAAGAGTCTTTTCCTACTGCTATCTATCTTTAATCACTCTGCCATCACTTGACGTACCACACTTCAGAGAGCCTTTAACTTTAACCCTGTTTCCATGAATCATCTTCACTGTGGTTTGTGAGAATTGCTTGAACACCCAGAACACTTGGATGTGTCACATCTGTCCATCAAGATTGCTTTGGGTAACCTTTCAATTTACACATATCTAAGCTCCGAACCATTCTTTCCAATTTAAAACAATCTGGTCACAACTTGCATCATTGTACTAAAGTGTGTGAAGCAGACCGACTGAATCGCCAACTGCAAGAACTCCGCATGGGACTTCATCTAGCAACACAGTAAGCAGATACTAAACATTGGAGTCTGCCTGCTAGACCTATTTTCATAGGTCATCATAACTGAAATTTGACATACATAAATCTGTAACTAAATACTGAAGCCACTGGAGCAGAGTACCATAAAGAGAAAGGTCCTAAGCTCCTATTGCATCCTAGTGGAAAATTTTTGGTCCAGTTAAAGGAACACAGATGTAACTTCAAAGGGCCTCCAAAAAAGTGCAAATTCTCACTGATAAACACTTATCTCCCTATAATTACACTATACAGTCCCCAGACATGTATATTTCAGTGAAAAGTGAAGCTGGTTTTTTTTTTTAATCCAACCTTGAGTCTAAAGGCTTTCTTCTTATGAATTATTGATCGAAGCATGGAATTTAACTGCACAGAACAAGTAGTAGCAAATCTGTTCCAATCTCCTGATTGTGTCAATTACAGTGATGCTAACCATGCCCATTCTGTCCCAGAGTTTAAATAAACAGGACCACCACTCTCTGTGCTTAGCAGAGGATTTATAGGAGCCGTGTGTCTGGCACTCAAAGAGATGTTGGCTTGTTCTCACCCATGATTACATACACAACATTGTCATCTAATTTTCAAAGACTTCAAAGCTCACAACCTCTGTGAACTTCTATCTGGGCATGTTTATCATGGCAAGGCATAAAGGGAGGAGTGCTATGCAGAATCGGCAAATTATAAGCACTTCACAAACGCGTTCTTTAGGTCTATAAAACGTCAAAATGTCCAGGAGAAAAATGAAAAGGCCAATCAGTCTACCACCCATACGAGGATAAAGCCAGACTGGAGCAAATGTGGCTTAAATGTTGGTTTGGAAGGGCTGTTTGATTTTTCCATGATTAAGATATTTTATCCTAATTGTTTCCTTTGCTAAATGAGTAGTGCTTAATTGGTAAGTAGAAATGAGTTCACTTCCTCCTCACTTTTTGAAAGTGACCAGATGTCTCATTTGGGGGAATTATCCTGGTGACATGGTACTGAGAACACAGAGCAGGCCTGTGAGTCTGAAGACGCCTCGTCACAGGAGTGTGAGAATAGGGACTCTGGAGCCAGGCCTGCCTGTAGGTGAAAGCCAGATCTGCCACCTTGTAGTTCAATACCTCTGGATAATTTCCCTCTGTGTCTTAGTTTCCACATCTATGAAATGCCACATCTACAAAAAGTTGTGATGATGAAATAAAGTAATATGTGCCTGCTACATGGAACATATTCAGTAAATATTGTAATTGAAACATCAGACAGAAGAAATAAAAGTACTTCTTTTCAGCTTAGGAGTTAACCTCTGAAGGACCAACAAAAACTCTCTTGTTGGGGTTCTGAATTACGCATCCCCACTTGGCTTTTGTTCCTATTTTACTGGAATGCTTATAATATTGATGTCCTCTGTGGTGTCAAGCACTGTGCAAGAGGCTTCTCATACTGAGGACAGCCACAGAATCAAGCAGCATGTCAGCACGGATACAATGTCAATCTTCCCATGAGTACTTTTCCATTCCTTCTTTCATTACGTTCCATTCATCAAGTCATGACTTATCACGGGACAGCCAGTGGGCTAACAAGTGCAATGCCCCAAATCCCTGGCTCTTACCAACTCCTACCATGAAGTAAATTTTTCTTCAAAAGAAGCAACATTTTGGGAAATGCCTCAATTCCCGATGTTAACCAGAGCTTTGTGGGAGGACTCACCCAAGGGATCACAAGTTATGCATCTATCTTTCTAGATAGCACTGCTGGCTGAGGAGAGTCACCGTGTCCTTTGAATGCTATGTATCACAGTGCGTCATCATGACTCACGAGTAATCAATCACTAAGTGACATTTAAACATCTTGATTAACTACCAGCCGCACTTTCCTGCAGTTATTGGAAGCTACTCAGACTGGGATAAGATCTGAATCACCATCTCTGGGAGCAACAATGCATATTTCCAGGAAATGCCTAACAACTGGGGCACAAGAATGGTCTCACTTAGGTCTTTCTTCACTGTAAGGCATCTGCTTGTCTCCCTCATTAACAGTACTTACCATGCTTCCCTTGTGAAGTGACACACAGACCCTTATAGCCGTATGCAGGGTGAGGGGGTAGGAGCACCACCTTAGACACAAGTGATAAAGAGGGGAGTGGACAGAACCCAACATTTCTAAATTCCCTAACACAGGCCTCCTAACTACCATATCTTGTGACAAGATTTCTCCGCTCGGCTACTTTTCACCAAAGTCCTACTTGATCAACTCAATTAACAATATTTCGGTAAAAGCTGTGAGCATAACCTGCCAACAGTAATGATCATCTCCATAGCACTCTAGCAGCTGGCTGAGACTATTACATTTTCATCCTTCTGTAATCTGTGAGCCACAGTCTCTCTCATACATTGGTGAGGAGAGGGTGGACTGGGCTTAAGCTTCCTGGAGCTCAGTCTGGCATTGTATCAAACGCTTCACACGTGAGCATTCATTGGACTCAACCCGTCCGTTGCTGGGAATATACACTACGAAATGATCAGAGATACAATCAACATATAGTTAACAAGAGACAGGGCAGCACTGGTCCAAATATAGATATATCTAAAACTGAATGAAATACACTCAGCCATTGGTTAAATACACCTGGACACCCTAAAAGCTACCACCACCCACCTGGTGGCAGATATGGGGATTGAAGGCACAATGCCAAGAATGAACTAAAAATAAGTGTATCTTGTAAAGTTGACCAAATTTAAGTGCAAACATCCTAGTTTCAAACCAGAAATTAGAAACAATTTTAATAAAAATATCATTTTCTAATCACTTTTTATTTATCTTTTGTCCTTTTGCGGATCTTTAATACCTCCTTGTACCACCACCATCACCTCCACCTAACCGAAGTTTGTCTGCATTATAAATCCCTTCCTTTCTTCCAGAGCCAAAGTACGAATGAACAGGACTCCCCTGCTGGTATGGAGGAAATTGTGTGAATAAATAAGGTAGTTACATGTGTCCGTTCTATACAGGACTAGGAGTGACTTTGACATATCAGACTGAATCTAATAGTTCAAGTACCAGGTCATTCTCATTGTTATCCATCTTCTTATAAAACCTCAAATTTGTACTTGAGAAAATTCACTGATTATCATAGACTATACCTATCAGGGGAAGTAATTTTATTAATTGACTTTGTTCTAAATAAAGGGGTTATTTTTTGTTTGAAATCACATTTTATCTTGAGTCCTAGAATTTATCTGAACAGCAGGATGTTTTCTGTTTGATAGACCAAAATTAAACCTGGAAAAGCACAGTGGGTAGCGTCATCAAGAGAAGATAACACAAGAGTAGAGAGATTATCGCACAGGGGTTCCGAGAGGACCTACGAACATAAAACCAAGTTCTCACTGTCCAGGGCTGCTTTGCCAGCCATCTACACCCACAGGCTCTTCAACATGGTGCCCACCTACAGGATGCAAAGACCAATCTAGTCCTTCTCTGATTCTGCTCTCCTTTGTCTTACTGACACTAAGCTTCAGTCCTCTTATATTTCTTTTTTTTTTTTTACTTTTTTAAAAATATTTATTCATTTATGAGAGAAAGAGTGTGAGCAGGTACAGGCAGAGAGACAGGGAGACATAGAATTCGAAGCAGGCTCCAGGCTCTAAGCTGTCAGCACAGAGCCCAACGACATGGGGCTCAAGCTCACAAGCTGTGAGATCATGACCTGAACCAAATTTGGACACCTAACTGACCACCCACTCAGGCGCCCCAAGGCCGTTAGATTTTTGCAGCATCCTGTATATATTTTTTTTTTTTGAGAGAGAGAGAGGAAGACAGAATCCAAAGACAGACTCCAGGCTCTGAGCTAGCTGTCAGCACAGAGCCTCATGCGGGGCTTGAACCTACCAACCGCAAGATCATGACCTGAGCTGAAGCCGGATGCTTACCGACTGAGCCACCCAGGCACTCTGGCATCCTGTATACTTTTAATTATTTACTTAATTACCTGTAGTTTTTTTTTTTTATCTAATGCTGTCTTCTCCTTAAAACTCTAAGTTTTCTGAAAACGGACTGCATATGTCTTAGTTATGTTTTTATCCCAAGTACCGAGCACAACACCTAGCATATTATTGGTGCTCAATAAGTTTTGTACTGCAAGATTGTGATTTATAATAAAAAAAAATTACTTGGTCTTCATCCCCCATTCCTAGCCTAGAACTTCTAAAATCCTTGTAATTTCCAAAGTGGAGAGAGAAACAGAGGTGTCATTTGCTATATTAATGAAGCAACTTTTGGAAAGCATTAACCTTGGGGGCTGGTTGCCAAGAGTGAATCACGTGATTGGACATTTGGCGCTTTCAGTCCCACTCTCCGACTTCCGGGTGCCTGAAAAGCCTGGTAACTTTCTCTTCCACACTCAGCCTCTTGTGCAAAACTCTGCCTTAGAACATACCCATTGAAGACCATGGAGGCTAGGGGCCATGGGGCTCAACCTTGCTCTTACCAGGGAATTCCCCCTCTTCCGGGGACTGAAGTCAGTCCTAAACATCCTCAGGCTTCTGATTCGTGATTTCCTACCTACTAGCTCCACTCTCCCAGTCCCTGCAGCTGGATCTTAGGGCAGGTGAGGCCCCTTCACAGGCTGTCTCTATCTGCCAGGGCATGGCTCCTCCTGGCCTGGCCCCTTTTCTTAACAGAATTCGGGGTCTGAGTGTGGGAACCTAAAGAGAGCTAATAGACCCTCAAAGTACCTCCAAATTTAAGACCCAAGACAGTGTGAAGAAAAATACTAGGAGTTGTCAATGGAAAGAAAGTTATGTTGAGTCTCCCACTGTAAGATACTGACCTGTCCTAGACTCCAATACAAAGCCAATAAGAGCATTTAAAACATAGCCCACTTGAGAATGTGATTTATTCACAAGTATATACTGAAGTATTTTTAAATTTCACAAAGCAAAATTATACACACTTTAAAACAATGTAAATGGAAAACATGAAAAAAATTACCAAATGCTACTTTGTCCAGTAAGGGACTCAGGAGAGAGGAATGATTGCTGGCTATTAGTGTCATAGTATTGATATGATACTGTGGTAGGGTCCCCTCCCTAAGGAAAAAAAAATCTCAAGGCATCTTGCTATTCACGTATGTGACAAAATCCCTCACCACCCTGTAACATGAGACCACTTTAATCAGACTGCATGTTTGTGTGTTACCATATATGGGAGACAAAGAAGTAAAAAATTTTTAAAAACCACACCACGTGGTTTTGGGGGCTCAGTTCTTTGGGTAGGAACCCAACTGAGCAATGGCGGCTGGAATAAAGTTGCTTCCTGGAAGGAAAAGCCTTGATATCACGACTCTGAGAATCCCGCTACAGTACTAGTAGTGGCTAGCCTTAGTCTGTGTCCGCTATGGGCTAGTCATTATACCAGTTACACTAAATAAATTATCCCAGACCTTCACCATAAACTTGCAAAAGAGGTGATGTCCTCCTTATAAAGATGAGAAAACGGACGTTAGTAGCTCTCCCCATGGAACATAGCTTGTCAAGAATAGAATAAGTATCTACACCAGTGTCTGTAACCAAAGGCGATGCTTTATCTCAACCTCACACAGCTTTCAGAACAGGAGTTTGCTACTGGGTGACATCACACAGCAAGAAGTAAGAAGAAGGAGCTTCTGCATAAGGTAGGTGTCTTGGTAAAAAGTATCAAATCTATTTGTCTGGCAGGGGTGTGAAAGTTGCTTAAGTCAGTTGCAAGCCCTGAGTTTGGTTAATAAAAGGACCACATTTGAGGGTATTAAAGGTCAAAAAGAGGCAACCGACAGAATGGGAAAAGATAGTTGCAAATGACATATCAGATAAAGGGCTAGTATCTAAAATCTACAAGGAACTCACCAAACTTCACACCCACAAAACAAATAACCCAGTGAAGAAATGGGCAGAAGACATGAACAGACACTTCTCCAAAGAGGACATCCAGGTGGCCTACAGGCACATGAAATGATGGTCAACATCACTCATCATCAGGGAAACACAAATCAAAACCACACCGAGATACCACCTCATGCCAGTCAGAGTGGCTAAAATGAACAAATC
>NC_043708.1:89099641-89102092 GCF_006229205.1 Suricata suricatta
AAGGGGGGGAAAGAGGTGGTGGTGTTGGAGGAGGGCACTTATGGGGAAGAGCACTGGGTATTGTATGGAAACCAATTCGACAAACTAAAAAAAAAAAAAAAAAAAAAAGAGTTACAGTTTAGATACAATAGCACTGGCTTTAAAGAGCTTAATTGGAGTGGCCAGGTGAGGAGAATTCTTCATTGGAAGAATGTAGGATTGAGTCTCCAGTAGGACTGAATAAGGGGAGGAGTAGAAGCAGGGAGCCCAGTAAGCCCTCGTGCAAGTACAGAAACAACAAAAAACAGGAAGGAAAGGGGAGGGCTGAAGAAAGACCAGAGTATGTGGAAGGCAGGAAGAGGGCAGCCATGGAGAAATAAGAGTAGGAAGAAAAATTTTAAAAATGTTTAATTAAAGATTCTGATTAACTGCAGTCGGGGGGACTTGGGGGGGTGTCTGGGTGGCTCAGTCCAACTCTTGATTTTGGCTCAGGTCATGATCTCAAGGTTTGAGATTGAGCCCTGGGGTTCTCCACTGACCGCACAGAGGCTGCTTGGGATTCTCCTTTCCCTCTCTCTGTGCCCCTCCCTTAACTTGGGTGGGTGGGTGCGTGCTCACACACACACACACACACACACACACACACACACTCACTCACTCTCAAAATAAACATTTTTTAGAAACTGTGCAGGGGATATGTGTGTTCTAAGTTAGAGTTATTTGGGTGAAGAAGAAAAAAGACCATAAAGACTACGAGGAAGTTGAGGCTACAGTTGTTACAGATCCGTTATTCTATAAGCCTAGAAGGAAAATGAGACAAGCTGGTTGGAGTTAGTTTGGGTTTATTTGGTTTTGTTTTGTTTTTTTCCTGTGTAATTGGGAGCTTAAAAACAACAGAAAAAGAACAAAAGGGTAAGAAAAAAAGAATAGACTGTGTCCTAACTGATCTCTAGGGGATCCTTCAGGGTAACCACGATGCCAGAGCAAGGTGAACACACAAGTTTCCAAGTAGCAGTCCCGTATGTGAGGAGCCAGGCTGGGTCACTGCAGGTCACTCTCCTAACCATTGGCCTTGGGACACTAAGTCCTTTACAGTTCATTTCCTAATGGGTAACGTGGGAGCAGTAATTCTTTTTCCTGTCTAACCAGCACTGCTCCTGATCAACACTAGGAACTTATTAAATATTCCTTGGTTGATTACCTCATGCAACAGTTAGGAGGGTGTAGATAAGAAATCATGTGGGAAGACTTAAAAGTGCCATAAATGTCATTATTCAGTCAATGTTATTTGCCACAGTAGATCAATATTCATCATGTGCTAAGTCATAGCATGATTTCATTTGTTCTAATTACTAACTTCCAAATATCTGTAGAGTGAAATAACACACCCTGTTCTCTAGGGAAAATTATTTACACCTAAGTTTTTAATATGTTTGGAGTAATGGTTCCTAAATATCCACCTGAGTAAATTGCAAGATAATCAACAGGGGAACTTTTCAAGACGTAGAGACGTTTGGGGCCCACTCCTGGAGATTCTGGTTCTGTAGTTCTGGGGTCAGACTGGAGGTTCTGTACTATTTAAGGTTCTGAGGGGATTCTAACATGCAGACAGCTTCGGGAAGTACTAACAGAATATTTTACAGACGCACTGACCTCCCTCAGACAACCATTAGACCATCCTCCGAAGAGCAAAAAGCCACAGGCACCTTCTAGAACTCTGCCGTGGAAGGGCCGCTGGGACTGATATGCCCACCAGTGTCTGTGGGCCCTGAATTATTCTTGGCCCACACCTGCTCCCTGGGCCTTCATTATGTTCCTATTTCACTTTTATTTTTAAAGCCGCCTCCACCTGCCCCAACCCTTGTGGTTTTGCCCTCCTTCCCAAGACCGCTTGTAGCAAGGACAGTCACCTCCTGTTCTTCTTCCTGTCCCTGTAGATAAGCACACCGGCCCTTTCCCTTTTAAGAGATGTTAACCCTTAGGACAAAGAAGGAAAACAAAAGGGAAAAAACTTGGGGGAAAGATAACGTTTCCAGACTCCCCACAATCTTACTGCCATGATGTCGGGCCATGGTTCTCAATTCCCATCAGAGAGAGTAAAGTTGGTGGAAACTTTGAGAGAAAAGAGCAGAGAGTTAGGTTCCAGGCCAACATGGCGGCATTGGAGGATCCCGGACTTACCTTCTCCCATGGTCACACTCGATGTGCGGCCTCACAGGGAACAACGTCCTCTAAAGAAAACCTATAAATTGTCTGAGTGACCCCTTCACATCCCACAGCAAAGCAGGTAGTAGAGGATCAACGGAATCTCGCCCCAGGTGGCTTGAGGCACAATCAGGAGGGAACGCAAAACCTGCAGCTTCTCCCTGAGAAGTGAAGGATTTGAACTGTACATCAGGCACCCCAACTTTTAAGACCTGCCCCTAAGAGGCAAGCCCCTGAAACACGGAGCTGTGAAAAGGAGCGAGCCTC
>NC_043708.1:89102192-89116894 GCF_006229205.1 Suricata suricatta
TCTCTCTCTATCAATTTCAAAAGTAAATAAACTGTAAAGAATTTTTTTTAAAAAGGAAACATATGAAAGTACAAATCTTACTGGTAAAGGTAAATATACAGTAAAGGTAGTGGATTAATCACTTATAAAGCTAGTAGGAAAGCCTATAGTATGGTGTTGCTGGTACAAAGACAAAGGAGGGGAACAGAAGTGAAAGATTCGCAAATAATTCTAGTCAACACAATAGATTTTTGCATCCAGACTTAAGTCCTGTTTCCTTCATTTCATCACAGGAGAATGCCGTGATATAAATGGCATGATTTTCAATTATCCATATGTCCTTAAGTATTTCCTCCTATCCACCCTGTCTGCCTTTCCTCAACCATCAACTCATATATACTATATCCTTCAGCACTTTTTCAAAACTCACCACCTCCTAGAAGCCCTGCCTGACAAGTCCCAGTTGATGCTATCAGTCCTTTCCTCTACACCTATGAAAACAGTTCCTCTCATCTCATATTAAACTAGCAAATATTGTGCTTAACCTTGTTAAGTCACTTCTGGATATTGTATTGTCACTTCCTGAATTTAGGATCCCTCACGCTGAAGCCCCGCCCAGTGTCCTCATCAATCCACATGTGCCTCGGCAGCCAGCTGGGAAGCGGCAAGGAGCAAAAGGACAGGAAGAAGAACAGAGGAGCCTGCGGCGCTTTCCCTTTTAAGAGATGTTAACCCTTAGGACAAAGAAGGAAAACAAAAGGGAAAAAACTTGGGGGAAAGATAATGTTTCCAGACTCTCCACAATCTTACTGCCATGATGTCGGGCCATGGTTCTCAATTCCCATCAGAGAGAGTAAAGTTGGTGGCGCAGCACCAGTCTTGCAAGGTTCAGGCTTCTTCCCACTGCGGACATATGTGGCTTTTGGCAGTGAGACTAATTATAGACTCTCCCTGCCGGATGAGTCTGAAATGGAAGATACTTAGTTTCTCTATCTTGGCCATTAAATGCCATGACTGATATTAAATAGTATTTTTTGCAAGATCTGCTAAACTAATCAGGAGTACGGTGTTACTTCTGTCATTTCTAAAACTAGCTGCCAGTTCCTAATCTGAGTTAGAGTAAATGTTGCTATTTAACTTACTTCTCAATTTTGTCAAATTTTTAAACCTGTTTTTAAAATCAGAATCAAAAAGGAACTAAGAATAAGAAAGTTGATACTTTTCATAAAGTTTAATTATTTTTAGATTTAAAAACACATTTTACTGAATCCTAAAATTATTTTTAATATTTGCTGTTTGTAGCATCTTATCTGATTTGAGACTACCTATATAGACTGATTCAGAGTCAGAGTCTGGGTCTTCTTTTTTTTTCTGGAATAGTATTAGATTACAGAGGGATCAACAGCGTTGAGAATTGGATTTTTAAAGTTACACTGGTATGATTTGAAGAGTAACTCCATTTAAAAGATTCTGCAGGAAAGAGATTGTACTTAGACATGATCCTTCCAAGTAGGTTCGGTTATCCCTTTCCCAGAACCCTCACCAACCTTATATGTGGGATGTTACTGCCATCTAGTGGAAGTTTCAATAAATGTGAAATAAATGCTTTCTCCAGGCTAATTTTTCTCTGTACCTTCTCCCTCACTACTCTTCCCACCATTCCTTTCTGATTCTCTTTCTTTCTATCATAGGTGCACTCAGCCACCTCACTGGTACCCCAGAATAGGAAATTTTGGATCAGTCATTGGGAACTCCCTTGAAATTTGGGGCTTTATGCCAACAGGACAATATTTCTCTACAACCAAAACTGATTTGTCAGAACCATAATAAGAGAAAATAGAAATTAAAATCTTTTTTGTATACATAAAAAAGGTAAAAAATGAAAAGTATGTATAGTATGCTGCCTTTTGTAAGAAAGAAAGTAAATAAGAAAACATGTTATATGCCAAGTGAATCTCAATATACCTGGTGGGAAAATAGGTGCTTATTTAAGCAAAATTAAATGCAGGAAAGATAAGCCAGAAACTGGTGGGATTGGTTACCTAAAGGGAAACGATGAGAATGAGTGGGAAAGATAGGGAAGACAATGGAATGACCTTAATCATATTTTCTGATCATGTTTTTATAGAATTTTGACTTTTGAGCCATGTCTTTTCATTTTCAAAATATAAGATTAAATTCCCAGGTTGGATTGACTCTAAACCGAACAGATACAGAAACAAATAAACATAAGTATGATCACATCAATAACATTACCACTTGAAAGAAGAGAAATAACTATTCCAAGTAAATTTTGAACACAAAACTCTAATTCTTCATCGTCAGGGGATGTTCTAAGGATAATAATAACTCCAGGAAAATCCTGAAGCCACTTTGGTAGGTTCATTGTTGACAGTGGTATTGATCTAGTAATTCTGAAGCCAGTTTTGTGTGTATTATAGAATTTTAAATATATTGCCATTGGGAACCAGTTGTCCCACTATGAGAGATTTTTGCTTAAGATATAGAGCAGGGAAAAAATAAGCAAACCCTATAGCATTGGATTAAGAAATTATGGGTCGCCTGGGTGGCTCAGTAGGTTAAGCGTCTGACTCTTGATTTCAACTCAGGTCATGGTCCCACGGTTTGTGAGATCGAGCCCACCCTGGGCTCTGCATTGATACTGAGGAACCTGCTTGGGATTCTCTCTCTCCTTCTCTCTGGCCCTCCCCTGCTCGTGTGCCTGCGTGAAAACTCTCTCTTACTCTCTAAAAATAAAAAATAAGCATTTTTTTATTTTTAAAAAAGGAATTAGAGGTATCACAAATTCTTGGTTTTTAAAGGTATATATTTCCTAGCTTTGTCCATTGAAAGACCCTAGAAACAATGACCCTTTGTAGCAAGGCACACACTTTTGTATCCTGATCTCAGCATCTAAATACCAAAGTGCAGCAGAAGGGAGCAGATCACCTGGAAAAAATGACAGATTTCAGAGCTAGGTCAGGGAAAATACAAGGGAACCTGGAACATATTCTTTTTTCAGAACATAACAGCATGCTCAAAGTCTGAGAGGAAAATGCAAAATAAATAAAATAAAAAAGCCAGCAAAAATAAATAACTGAAAAGATGGGGCATCCGGGTGGTTCAGTCAGTTAAGCATCTGACTCATTGTTTCAGCTCAGGCCATGATCTCACCGGTCATGGGTTGGAGCCCCCCATCCCCTCCACACTGTTGGTGCGGAGCCTTCTTGAGATTCTCTCTCTCCCTCTCTCTCTCTGCCTTTCTCTGTCTCTCTCTCTTTAAGTTTAAATAAACTTAAAAAAATAATAAATAAATAACCAAAAGAACTATAACATGTTGAATTTTTTAAAAATACATGATTCTATACCCATCTTTAAAAAGAGAGGAAAAGAAGAAAAAAGGATGCTACCCAATGCATGTGGAAGGAACACTAGAAATAGAAAATCATCTTTTTAGAACCAAAGGAATAACAGATTCAGACAAGAGTCATCAAAGTGTGCTAAAACCATTCAGTAAAAATAATGGGGTATAAAAGAATATTTATACAATCTGAAAGCATTGCTCAACAGAATATGTATGAATTACATATAAAAACATGGCTATATAATGAATCTTGACTAAGTGACCAAACTTAATATGAGCAATAGAGGGATAATCGAATAGCAGGTGCCTCTTGATACGACATAGAGGATACAAATCACGTTCCAGCCAAAACTGCGAGACCTGTGTCTAACCTTAAGGAACCATCAAATAAACCCAAACAGAAGAACATTCTACAAAACACCTGGCCTGGACTCCAAAAATGTCAATGTTATAAAACACTGGAAAAGGCTGGAGAGCTGCTCTTGATTAAAGAAGACAAAAAAGAGAGATAATTAATGACAATGTGTAATCCTTGATTGGTTCTTGGATGATTAAAAACTTCTACAAAAGAAATTATTGAGATAATTGGGGAAATTTGAATAAAGGCTCATATGAGGTGATAATATTAAATACATTAGATGATAGAATTGCACTATTTTTAAATTTCCCAAGTGTTATAACTCTGTTGAAGGCTCTTGTTTTCATGAGATACATGCTACAGTATTTAGGAAGAAAATGTCACAATGTCTACAACTATCTCTCCAATGGTTCAACATGATCTTATCCATAAATATTTTAGTGTGTATCTCAATAATATGAGAGCACTTTTAAAAATACCAATGTGACATGCAATTTTTAAAGTTTCCCTGGTAATTCTATTGTGCAAATATAGATCAATACTACAGAGATGATAAGCAGAACTAATCTCAGAATTAGAATTCTTTTTAGTGAGTAGTTAATATTTAATATCCCTCTTACCATTATGTTGAACTTGCCATGTTACAACCATCATCCCAAGTTTATGCTGTTTCTGCCTCCACTCCATCCGGAAGAGAAAGAGATTGTTCCTTACCTTTGTACTTGTCAGCATGGCACAGATTTGTTTTTTTAGTTTATTGTCACTCAGTGCTCATCCCAACAAGTGCCCTCCCCCCTGCCCCTCTTCCCCACCCCCTGCAGAGCATAGATTTCTTCACCCCATGTCTCTAGGAGCTTCTCTTAGGCATCTAATTCTTAAAAATTTTTTAAACGTTTATTACTGAGAGACAGAGCATGAGCATGGGAGGGGCAGGGAGATGGGGAGAGACCATCTGAAGCAGGCTCCAGGCTCCAGGCTTTAAGCTGTCAGCACAGAGCCTGATGTGGGGGCTCTAACTCACAAGTCTTTGAATTGTGAAATCATGACCTGAGCCAAGGTGAATGCTTCATCAACTGAATCACCCAGGTGCCCCCCCCCCCCAATTCGTAAGTGAACAAAGCATTTTGAACTTCGCTTCTAAGTCAAATCTGATAATTTGGTCATGGCAGCTGTTGTGTTGAACTGAAAAACAAACAAACAAAAGGATTCTGATCTACCCTTAGGTTCAACCAGAAAGGTCTGTCTTGGTGTTCAGAAGGTCTGTATACATTATCTGGGCCATGGCGTAAGCATGAAACAGGGTGGACACAAAAGAGCAAGCTACAAGCTAAAAGATAAAAAAGGTCAACAGTCAATTCTTGTAATTGTCTGATTTGTTTCAATATTAAAAAGAAACAACAACCACAAAAATCATCACCAGTTCTAGTATCACCAGTTCTGAACATATCTTTGATACCTGGCCTCCTCTCTCTTGAAGAAATCAGGGCCAGGGCGCCTGGGTGGCTCTGTCAGTTAAGTGTCTGACTTCCACTCAGGTCTTGATCTCCCAGTTCATGGGTTCGAGCCCCGTGTCAGGCTCTGTGCTGACAACTAGCTCAGAGCCTGGAGCCTGTCTTCGGATTCTGTGTCTCCTTCTCTCTCTGACCCTCCCTGCTTGTGCTGTCTCTTTCCTTCTCAAAAATAAAAAAAATTTAAAAATCAGGGCCAGACTTATCTTCCTACTTACTATGATTAACATTATAATGAAACAAAAGGCAAGTGTTGGAGGGTACATGTGTGTGCATTAAGCTTTGAAGAACTCTTTGATTGTGACAGAGTCCATCATATGAGTAGGAAAGAACTGTAGGGAGGAGCTCTTTAGAATAACAGGCATTTTTTGTTGGGGCCCAGTAGGCCAAAAAACCTCCTGCATAGAGCACATGTGGCTTCTGTTCATCCCGTCTATGATTTTCTCATTGCTTTGCAAAGAGACATATACTTTTAGGCTTTGAATCAACTTGGGTCAATCAGTAACTCCAGCCTTCCCTTACTTTGTCTGCCAAAGATTTGCTTGTTAATGGATGAGCATCCTACCCTTGAATAACTGATGAAGGGCCTTAAGAAATGTAAATCTCCTCATAGAATTCTTCAGGCTCATCTTCCACTTGGAGCCAGACTATTATTAGGGAATCCCTCTCTTGTAATGACGTGATTGTTCCTGTTATTTACTACTGTCCTGATAAAAATGACCTTTTCCAGAGCATGTCTTTACTTCAGGGACCTTGAACTATGTAACCATTAAAGAAATGATGTAATCACCCATGGTATAAAAGACCCTGGCTATCTTAATAAAGTGTGGCTTTACCATCATCCACGTTGTCTGTCTGGTCTGTCTTGTCTGTCTTGTCCGTCTTGTCCGTCTTCTTTCCTAGAGATATTGTGCCGACACCAACTCCCTACTCGGGACCTTTCAACTGGGGTGCATGGGCTGGTCCCCCACAATTTTTAAAACAATGTGTGAGGAGATGGGGAATATTAGTAGAAATGAAAACTATAAGAAAGAGTCAAATTGAAGTGCTAGAAATTAAAAAAATACAATACCAGAATTGAATTATTTAGACAGATTTACCACAACTGAGGAAATATTTCAGTAAATTCAAACATTCGTCAAGAAGTTATCCACACTGAAACACAAAGACAGAGAGTGAATAAAAAAAACTTTGCATCCAAATACTGTTAGACAATATCAAATGGCCCAATATATGAACAATTGGAGTCAGAGAGAAGGAAGAGAGAGAAAATAGAGAAGAAATACTTGAAGAGATAATGACCAAGAAATTTTCCAAAATTATGAGACACATCAAGGCACAGATCCAGGAGCTCATAGAATCCCAGACAGAATAAATTAAACACACCCACACACACATACCTAGTCTAACTGCTAAAAAACAAAAATAAAGAGAAAATCTTGAATATGTCCAGAAAAAGAATAAACTATGTACTAAGAAACAAAGAAAAGAATTACAGCAGTCAGAATCTGTGCAAGTCAGAAGACAAGAACACAACATCTTGAAAGTCCCAAAGAACAGAACTTTCATACCAGAACTCTTTACCCAGTAAAAATACCACTCAAAAAATGAAGGCAAAAGGTATTTTCAGAAAAACTAAAGCTGAAGTAATTCATTGCCAGGATATCTACATTTGAGGAAATGTTAGAGGACACTTTTCAGGCAGAAGGACTATGACATCAGACAAAGACCTGAATCTACACAATCTTGCCACATAAGTAAACACTAAATTATGAATTATAATTTGTTAGTTAATAAGAATTAGTTTTCCATGACTGCTGTATGTAGTAGTCAGAAGAATTCAATGGAGACATTACAATCTGAAATAAATTGAAGAGAAAGATAAGATTGGCTAATTTATGTGTTTTACCATGCCCATAGTCCCTTCAGAGGGAAAATGCCAAATCTCTACTAGTGAGTACTAGTCCCCAGAAAAACACAGAGCTATCTAGACCAGGACTGTGCACCTTACCCAACTGCAGTGATCTATAGGCTGGAGAGTAGCCTATGGATATTTGCTTTTAAAATGCTATATAGTGATGGGGAACCTGGGTGGCTCAGTTGATTGAGCTGCTAACTTCGGCTCACGTCATGATTTCATGGTTCATGAGTTCAAGCCCCACATCAAGTTCACTGCTGCAAGCACAGAGCCCACTTTGAATCCTCTGTCCCCCTCTCTCACTGCCCCTCTCCTGCTCATGCTCCCTCTCAAAAATAAACATTTAAAAATTCTATATAGTCATGTATATGAGTAATTTGTTTGGACTACCACATTTGCTCCAGAGTATGAGCTAGAAAACTGGGAATATAATTGAGCAAGAAGGGAGCCAATGGTGAAAGATTTGCAAGAAGGAGGTAATCACAATGCCATTAGACAATAGAAGCAGGTTCCATGCAGTAGGCAGGGGACATAATTTAGAGAACCGAGGGTAAAATGTGTGGCAGGAACTACAAAACAGTGATAAAGAAGAGGTGAATCACCCACTATAATAGCAGATGATCAGTGAGCTTTAGGTTCTGGGATCAGGAAAATGATCCTAGACTGCGTGAGAAACCAGATTCCCAGATCACAATTTTACTCTCCATAAGGCTTATTACATGAAGATTCTTATTGTTCCTGTGAACTCAGTGGCACTTACTTCAGATCTTTGTACTTTTTTCTCTTTTGTCAACTGCTGGACTTTTTGACCCACTGTGCAACCCAGTCTTGAGGTAGAAATCCTAATTTACTTGAAATAGAATGTGGCTTTAGTAGATGAGTTTCCTACTGTAATAAGTTTCCACAAACTCATTGGCTAAAAACAACAGAAATTCATTCTCTCACAATTCCTAAGGATAGAAGTTCAAAATCAAGATAATGGCAGGACTGGTTCCTTCTGAAGCATCAGGGAGAGAATCCATTCGAGCCCTCTCTGTCACCTAGTGGCTGCCAGCCATCATTGACATTCCTTGGATAACAGAAGTGTCTATAATCCCATCTCTGCCTCCATTTTCACACTGACTTCTCTTTTATGTGTCCTCTCCCCTTTCTAAGGACACTTATTATTGGATTTAAGGCCCACCCTAGTGCAAGATGACCTCATCTCAAGATCCTTAAGTTAATTACATTTGAAAGATTCTTTTTCCAAATAAGGTCACATTTGCAGATTCTGGGGCTCTACTGAGTAGCTATCTTTTTTGAGGGGATGAGGATGGGGAATCATTTAACACATGATACCTAACTGGGACCTAAGAAAAGTGTTGTAGTACCTGCTCCACAGTTGATTTACTGGCTGTGTGGGATCTTCAGCACATTGGCCAACTTCCTGAATCTCAGTTCACTCATCTGAAAATGAGAATAATATCAGCCCTGCCTTTTCCCTGGGAAGTAGTGTGTACCTAGTACACTTTAAGTAAATGCTAAGTGAATAAATTAAAGAGTGATTGAACAAATGTATTCATCTGGAGATGTTCAGTTTGCCATTATCAAATGAGACCTGGCACTCAGGAGAGAGGTTGGGGCTGAATATTCAGACATGAGAGTCTTCAATGTCGACAGGAACAAGTGAGGCCACCTGGAGGGAAAGACAGAAGAAAAGTGAAGATCCAACCCTAAGAACTTTAACATTTAAGAATCAGACAAGAAGACACACCTGACACTGATATAAAATGACATGTCAACTATTCTTCAGTTAAAACAAGGAATTGGGGGCACCTGGGTTGCTCAGTCAGTTGCATGTCTGACTTCATCTCTGGTCAGGATTTCACAGTTCATGAGTTTGGGCCTCCACATCAGGCTCTGCGCCGACAGTGCAGACTCTGCTTGGGATTCCGGTGTTCTCTCACTCTCTCTCTCCCACCTCTACTCGCTCTCTGCCCCTCCCCCACTCATGCTTTCTCTTTCTCTCAAAATAAATAAATAAACTTTAAAAACTAAAAAGAATTGGCCAAGAAGACGATATTTCAAGAGAAGGTAAAATAAGAGCAAAGGAACTCAAAAGTAAAGAATTAATCAGTACATTCAGGGACAGAGAAGAGTGACTGGGAAGGGAAGTCATGGCTATTCATGGAAAAAGAGGAGAGGGGGGCCGTCAACGAGCAGAAAAGAATCTTGTGAAGCACACATAGTGTCTCTAGAAGCAACAATCACTTCACTAGGATATTTCCCTCCGTTAGAATTCCACACCGAGTCAAAGGCATTCTGGTGAGAACTAGCAAGAACACACACCTTTTTCTCACATTGTACTTTGTCTTGATTGTGCCGTTAGCAAGCAAAATGGGGCTGCCACAAAAAGAGGGGAAGCCCTGCTTCCTCGTGTCTAATACCAACCACCAGCTGTTCCTGTCTCTCCTCTCCTTCATTCTCCAAAGAAAGGGCCAGTCAGCATATGCCATCTCCACTGAGCTCTTACTATGTCCCTCTCTGGATACCTACAAAACCATCTATCTGTCCCCAAAGGCCACCATGCCAGGTATCGCATGGGACCGCAGGCACCCCTCATTTCCAGAAATGTGACTGACTCATGGCAGACAACACAGTTGGAGAGAAACCTTCTCATAAGCCATTGAACGAGTCAGTGACAAAATTCCCATTCTCAGTAATGTCACAAAACAGCAGGCTTCAGAAGTCACACACTTTTGTCGACCTTAGTCCCCATGCATTAGGTACCTCAAGGCCTACAAAAGTAACACAGGGAACAGTTCAGGAAATTCACCTAGAGGTCCTCAGCCAATATGTGATGGACAAGGGTTTGAACCAAGGTCCTCTGACTTCAAGTCTCATACTATTTTCTGTGACTTCATTCAGGAAAGCTGAATCCTATTTGTGAAAGCAAAACTAACAGACAAAAAATCAAAAACCAAGCTGTGGGTTTATAAGTTCAATACAACGGATAGATCCTCATGGGCTAGAGGATTTGAAAGAAGGTGCTTTTGGAAAACTTTGTTCATTGGAGGTCTACAGGGAACTCCAAGAAGTAAAATGGACGTATATGGAACTGCTCTGATGAGCTAGGGTCGGATCCCAGACTGCCTTTCGCATGCTCCACAAGGAGTTCTCCTCACTGGCTCCTTAGCAGTCCTGAGGCTCTGCTGAGCAGTTGGGAAACACCTGAGCTAAAGAGGTGAGGGTGTAGTCCCTGGACCAGCAGCATCGGTATTGCCTAGTAACTTCTTCAAAAGGTGAATTCTCTGACCCCACCCAAGACTTATTGGATCAGAAATTTAGCAAGCTGCGTTTCAGCATGCTGTCTGGGTAATTTGATCCCCATCAAGCTTGAGAACCAGTGGGCTACTTCATCTCCATAAAGCAGGAGGAGAGACCACCCCCATTTGAGGTTGGGGTTGAGGACTCTGAAGGGCGTAGGGAACTGCCCCTGGCGGGCCTTCTGCAGGACATCGGCAGACATGGATGGAGGGGGTGAACAGCAGGGAGGCCCTTACCAAGGCTGGAAGGTGCCAGTATGCATTCCCAGTATTCATGTCTATTCCCTGATTTCCTCTGGCCATGTCTCACAATAGGACAGAAGAGAGAGGACACCTGAGGTGACCTGGTACTCTGGGTAGAAAGTTTAAGGAAACAAGGGGTGTGGGAGGCTGCACAGAAGCTGGCCATGAAAGGACTGTACTTGAAGAACCAGATCCGAGTGAAGGTAGCAGGCAGGCTCAGTGGGTGTAGGGGCACAGGGGAGGTGGGCGGCAGGCAGCCTAAGGGCAGTGGGGTGGAGATCTGTGTTTGAGACCTCGGTGCTGAAACAATCCTAAGTTGTATCAAAGCCCAGGATTTGGTTCTATTTTATGCATCATTGTTGAATATATATATTTTTAAATGGACACACTTACATAGAAACAATTTGTATATAGTATAATAAACCAAATAAAAGTATTCTCCTACATTCAAAAATATTTTAGTTTCAATCTTATTTTATATGTTTGGGTTTTATGTTCATCCTTTCTGGAAATGGACTGTACTCTCTCTTTTGTGTGTACTTTTTCCTTTTTACTATATTTCTGTGGTAAAATATACATAATGTAAAATCAACCATTTCTAAGTGGCTGGTTCTGTTACATTTTTTTAGTGCTAAAAGTGTTATTCTTTTATGAAATAATAAAAACAGACTGTAGTTGGTGGGAAGGGAGCTGTTTTTCCTTGAAAAATGTAAAAGTTGGTATTTTATTTTGGATTCATTTTGAAATGCTACTGGATTGGGAAATTCAGACATCTTTGAACCACTGCCTTAAAGGAGAGTTGGGATTTAGAGCAGGAGAGTTCAAGGGTATTTGAAAGAATCCAGAAAAAAGCCACAGAGAGAGAAATGTGCAGGGCATTTTGGGGGGGAGAGGGAGAGGGTATAGACCAGACGTGCTAAAATAAAGTGTTTTTGAAAAGGAGTAGTTGGAATAAGGTTTGGGTCTGTCTTTAAGTATTTAGTGCCTGGTGATGTTCTGCTTATCATGATAACTCAATAAATATTTATTAATTGAGTGCAGTGAACGTTCAAGTCAGATTCAGAAGAGTCAGAAAATAAAATCTGAACTTCATTTATAAACCAGAACTTCCCAGCAGAGGTTCCTAGAATGTGCAACCACTTTGCCAACGTACTGATCTCCTCCACCCTCAAGAGCACCAGGTGGGACCCAGAAAAGGCAGTCAGCTCCAGCCTAGGTACATTCAAACGTGCTGTTCGTATATAACAACGGGAGAAGATGGGAAGCAATGGGGAGCCACTGATGATGACTAAGCAGTGGAGAGATAAGATGATAGCAGCATGGTGGTATAGTGCAAGGTGGAGCCTAGGCTGGAAGCTAGAATCATTGGGAAGAAGAGCTCCAAGATATATAGGCTGACTCTACCCCTTAAAGCAATCCACATTTCTGTTCCCCAGGCCACAGAGATTGGTCTGGTGATGGGCATATAACCCAATCAGATATATATATATATATATATATATATATATATATATATATATATATATATATGAATTCTTATATGAATATAAGAATGTATACACACACACACACACACATATATATACACATGTATATATATGTGTATATATGTGTATATATATCATTATACTATAGTAATATATATTATATTTAGGAACTCCTAAGAGATATATTTCTATATATTTATATATATTATCTACATATGCACATAATAGATAATATATATAAATACATATATAAGAACTCTCACATTTCTGTGTGGAGTGGGGTTGGTTGGCAAGCATCTTTGGATCAGGAGGGGAGAGCCTACGTGAGTACAGAGGGCAGAGCAACGGTGAAAGGGAAATGGGGTCCAGGTCCTAGCACTGAAGCCACCAGTGAAGGTTCCTCCAAAGCCTATCCTACTTCTGGACTCTGAGGTTACTGCTTAAATTCTTATTTCAAGCCAGTTCAGGTCTTGTTTTCTTTGAGTCTTGGAACTGAAAAACAAATGATACACAAGGCTGAAGTGATCCTCAGCATAAGAGAGAAAAAAGGGGGCATTTGCAGTGATCTAGCACTCTGGAAAGTAGCTATTCGAAGACTTAACAAGAGGGGTCTAAGGAGGCTACTGAAGTGACTGGCCATGAAGGGACAGGGGCGACATGAGGACATAAAGGAAGGGCTGGCTCTGGGGCACCTGGGTGGCTCAGTTGGGTAAGTATTCGACTTGGGCTCAGGTCACGATCTGATCTCACAGTGGGTGAGCTGGAGCCCGGCATCGGGCTCTCTGCTGTCAGTGCAGAGCCCACTTCAGACCTTTTGTCCCTGTCTCTCTCTCTGCCCCTCTCCTGCTCATTCTCTCTCTCCCTCTCTTTCAAAAATAAATATCATTTTTAAAAAAGAGGGGGAAGAGGGCTGGCTCTAAGCTTCTGCATGAGAGAAGCGGGGCCACAAGAATGGTTTCTGTCCTGACCCCTCCTTTGATTAACACTACAGCCTACTCCTCAGGGGTGAGCAAGGCCCCCACCCATCCCCAGGGAAATGATGCAACCAGCCACTAGCCCGCAGCTGAGTCTGCCATAAAACACTCTGTTAAAGGTAAAGAAAGGGTTGCTTAAGCAGGTCCCAGGGATAAAAAGAGAAACTAAAAAAAACAGAGGAGGGAAGATTACGAAAAAGAAAAAAAGAGAGAGAGAGAGAGAGAGAAGAAAAGATTGCTAAAGAACATGGATAGAGACCAGGGGAATAAGAGGGCAGCATTTACATGGTTGCTAAGGGAGGGCCCCGGGGCCAAACAGATAAGTTTCAAAACTCATGCGTCGCTGTCTTAATTTACTGTTTGTAAATGAGCACAAAAGTGCCGCCTTCAGATGACTGTGATGCTCCAGAAACATGTGACACGGAAGCCCCTAGCACAGTGTCGGGGCAGAAGGAGACGTTCACCACTTGTAGTCATGGCCTAAGAATAAGATGATGAATGCAAGGAAGACAGGAGAGGAAGAAAGTAGAACACTGCCTTACCTAGCTCCTGACTCTCCTCAGTAGTAAGCAGCAAGTATTCACTAAGGGAAATTAAAAGAGAGGATCACACTTGGGGGAAAATGGTTTTTGAGACATGTAAATGCTTACTTAATTTCCTCTGTGTTGTACTGTTCTCCCATAAAGCCCCTTAGTAAATGTCTGTTGAACTGGGCTGGCACTAGTTGAGAATCTTCAACATACATACACGAGAGAAAAAAAAATCATTAGAACCAAATATTAAAAGTCAAACAAATACATTTTTAATATCGCTGAAATGTTGATTTCAGCTGGCGGAGTAGGGCGCGACCTCACGCCCAACCTGGGCTAGCTGGGCCCCGCGGGGGCCGACTGGGACTAGAGTGCCGGTCCTCACCTACAGCCCGAAGACTGGGACGAGGTGGCGGTGACAATCGCGGTAGGGGTGGGAGAGTGGCCCTGTTCAACCGTGAAATCCTTGCCACTGGAGACCCGCCGGGCAACTGGGGCGCGGGGGAGGGTGCAAACCTGAAAAACAAAGAAAGACCAAGTGGAAAGCCCCCGGGACCAAGAAGGGAGAGATGGGATTCTAATTTGGCAGTGGCGCCTGGTACTCGTTACTAATGCATAACCGGACTCGCACTTTTACAAGGCGCTTTACTTGTAATAACAGTAAGTCGTTGGTACGAGGCACCCTCCTAGTGGTAGCAACAAATAGCGCGACCTCTGCATGATCTCTTCTAATCTCAACAGCCGCTAAGGGCATCTGGTCATAGCATTCTGGCAAGGAAACTGTGGCTCCGAGGTGGAAGGTACTCGGCTCCCAACGCAGACCCCCGGGAGCGCGCGGAGCGCCGGCCGAGACCTCACAGCCTCCCTCCCCGTCGTGGGAGGACCCTAGGGCCGGCCGCGCAGGTGTCTGCGTGCCCGCGAGGGGGCGGGCTCAGCGGGCGGGTCCCGCCTGGCCCCTGGGCAGTCCGCACGCCGCTCCACTTGCCCGAGAGCCCGCGTTGGTGCGGGCAGTGCAGGTGCTCCGCCGCCGCCCCAT
>NC_043708.1:89116994-89190454 GCF_006229205.1 Suricata suricatta
CAGCCCTCCCCGCCGCCGCGCTGCACGCCCGGAGCGCGCCCCCTGTCCTCGAGGGGACTGGGGGCCCCGCCGCCGTCATGCTGCCCGCCATCTACACCGCCCTGGCGGGGCTGCTGCTCCTGCCGCTGCTGGTGAACCTCTGCTGCCCCTACTTCTTCCAGGACATAAGCTACTTCGTGCGGCTGGTCGGCGTGGCCCGGCGAGCGCGCAGCTACGGGCAGCGGCGGCCGGTGCGCACCATCGTACACAAGTTTCTGGAAAAAGCGCGCCAGACGCCGCACAAGCCTTTCCTGCTCTTCCGCGACGAGACGTTCACCTATGCGCAGGTGGACCGGCGCAGCAACCAAGCGGCGCGGGCGCTGCACGACCACGTCGGCCTGCGCCAGGGGGACTGCGTGGCGATCTTCATGGGCAACGAACCAGCCTACGTGTGGCTGTGGCTGGGGCTGGCCAAGCTGGGCTGTGCCATGGCGTGCCTCAACTACAACATCCGCGCGAAGTCCCTGTTGCACTGCTTCCAGTGTTGCGGTGCGAAGGTGCTACTGGCCTCGCCAGGTGAGCCCAGGGACCGGCCGCCCCGGCAGGGAGCTCCCCCGCACCTTGACAAGCCAGCACCGCCTGGTATAGGGGGTTGGAAAGGGAACTTCAGGTCCGAGCTGGAAGTGTAGTAGGAGGGGATGGCGACCCTTCCTCAAGACGCTAAGGGTCATTAAAACAGCCTGTTGAAGCTCTGCCAGGCACTGTGTTAAGCACCATACAGTGTTGCTTTTGATCCTCACAACAGATAGGGTTTACTGTGGGGCTTTGTAGATGGGGCCACCGAGGACCAAGAGGTGAAGCGTTCCGTCCCAGGTCGCAGAGCTGGGAGGAGAGGGGTTAACCAGAGCTGTCTATCTTCAGAGGCCGGGCCCTTAACCGATACTGACAATATTTGCATTTAAAATGCAGAGAGTCTTGAGTGTGGACTCCAGAGGCTCACCTCTTGTTTGGCTACATGATCAGGAGAAAGTCATTTTCCCTTCCTGTCCCTTGATTTCCTCTTCTGATTAGAGGGTCTTTGTGGCTGCTTCCTGCTCTCAAATGCTGTTAGCCTCTCAAGATTCTCACTGCAAAGGTGGTTACCCCACCTGCTCCCCAAGAAGAAGACGTTGGGGATCTGCTGCAATGCCCTCTCAGCCCCCATTACATCTATAGCCAAAGTGGCCATTGGTTCTGTAGTTCCCTCCTGCTGCACTTCAACCAGACCTGAAATGGCAACGCCATGCCCCCGTGGTGACCAGGCCAGGAAGAAACTGAGAACCTGTTCCCCACAGGACTGTTGGTTTTCCTTCCCTAGAAAGCTTGTCGCTGCAGTTGAATAAGGGCTAGGAGTTGCTTCTTAGGGGAGAACCACCCAGCTATGAGCTGAAAGAAATGAAGAAATAGGGAGCCAGGACACCTCTGGAATGACTTTGCACGCCAGCCGCTATGCCCGGTGCTTTGATTACCCTAAGAGATAACATGTCATTACCTCCAGTTAGTTGAAAAAAACAGAAGCTTAAAACTCAAGTCCAGGTTCATCCAACTTCAACGTCCATGAATTTCCCCACATCGTGCTACCTTCCTTTACATGGATGTAGTGTTGGAGCTGGAACGGATTAAGCATCCTCTGCTCCCCCCCACCCCCCGCTCAGTTTCATAACTGAAGAAATGGAGGCAAACTAGGCAGCTTGCGTAGGGTCACAGAAAGATGAGATGTCCATTCACTCTTGGGAAACCAAGAAACTTACACACCTGTTTCATGTGGCATAAAATAATCCAAAACACGAAGGCCTTGTATAAAAGTTTAAAATGCAGGGGGGGACAATTTAAAGGCAGCCAACTTACATAAAGGGGTTGATCCTTTCAAGAAAATCCCCTTAGTAACTGGAAGACTCTCTTAAAGCTATTACTTTACTTTTTGGTTCCTAAGAAAGTTAGTATCGCAGTGATCTTTTTTACCAATTCGGGAGGGATTTAAATACTACTTACCTGCATAGTATCTCTGGCTCCCTGTGAGAGAGGTTAGGGACCGCAGACATTAGGTCTGTAATAAAGTCAGAAGTACAATCAACCAAGTGTTTCCTTCCCCATCCCCAGGCAACAGTCCTCCGCCGTTGAGCGTTATGGTTACGTCAGTGTATGTAGAGAGTATAATGCAATTCTGACACTCATCCAATTTGAACCAGACGTTCCTGTGTACCTAACAGCACTCTGGCAGTAAACTGACCTTTGAGAGAGGTCGCACATTTGGAAAACATTTCGTTTTCCTAAATCCCTGAAAAACCATTGCACATCAGGCAGAAATGCCCTCTGACCTGCAAAGGAGGAAACCTGGAGTCCAAAGTTGAGTGTTTAGTGGAGATGTCCATGTGTAAATGTGTCGAGTGCACTGATCCTTAGGATTCTCTGAAGTTGGAAGGAATCTGAGAGAAATTCCAATCCTGTAATCCTCCAACTTTAATAAGTATGTTATCTTTCAATAAAAACATTTAAAAAAGAAACTTTAATGTACATAAGAATCACCTGGGAAGCTTATTTTAAAAAACAGATTCCTGAGCCCCATCCCTCAAAAGCAGTGAAATCAGTGGGGCTGTGGTGGGACCCAGGAATGTGAATTTTCTTACTTTTTATTTTATTTGAGAGAGAGAGAGCACACACATACACGAGTTGGGGAGGGGACAGAAGCAGACAGAGAGAGAGAGAGAGAGAGAAAGAGAGAGAGAGAATCTTAAGCAGACTTCATGACCAGCATAGAGCCTAACTCAAGGCTCAATCCCATGACCCTGGGATCCTGACCTAAGCCAAAATCAAGAGTCAGACACTGAGCTAACCGAGCCACCCAGGTGCCCCAGGAATGTGAATTTTTGTAGCAAATTCCACCCCACCCCCAGATGATTTTGAAGCAAATGGCCTGAGGGCCAGGCTTTGAGACAGTCTAGTTTCCACTTGTTTTTTATATAGTTGAACAAAGACCCAGAAGGGGGATACCAATTGTCCAGAGTCACATGGCTAGTTGGCAACAGAGAGCCGAGGACAGAACCGATATGTTTTTTGGTTTCTTTGCGGGGGGGGGTTCCCCACTTCCAGAGCACTTCCTCTATTACACCATTGGAACATGGTACATAAAAGTGACACATTTTAGAAATATTGGAGTGGCAACAGAGTCTGATTCTGTACTTTGAACTTCAGCCTTCAGCCTCAGGGCTCATGGGCTAGTAAGACCTCTTGAGTTCCAACTAGCTGTCAAATTCTGGAGTCTAGGTAAAAGACCTGCAGCACAGTGACATTTATCATGAAGATTGATCCAGTTGTCATGAATTTTGGTAACTCTATGTAAAGCTTAACAGGACTTAACCCTATCAGGACCTTCAGTACTTCAGGGTTCACTATTCTCCCAGAGAATATGATATTCTCTCTATAGTACATTTCAGGATCCTTCTCCGTAAAAGGATATGATGTAAGTAATGACATGAAAAAATTGCTTTCAGCTATTTGATTCGGGATTGATGTTGTCCTTGATAGAAACCAGCTTTGGGGACTTGTAGTTTTTCAAGCAACTTCCCAAACATAGAATATGGGTAAAACAGGAGAACAAGTTTAATGTTTAATCTCACACAACATAGGTATTTTATAAAAACAGGCAGGAGAACCCCCAAAATAGTAAATTTGCTTTGCTGTCATTTATGCTAGCATTAAGATTGTCTTCTAAACTAGAAGAGCTCGTCTAATTTAATTACTTAGCTATCCCAGGTCTCCTCCATCAGCTCACTGGCCAGGTCTACACGGCATGACTCAACATGACTGTGCAAGGTTCCTATAAGTACTACTCTTTCACAGGCTTTAATAACAGTTTAAGATGTTCTCTATTGCAAGCCTGAGATCCAGAGAAGTTAAAAAATGTTCCAGATTACCCTTGGCTTGGTTTTGCAAGGTTGTGGAAAATAAAAATTGGACCTCCTTTGAACAATGTGATGAAGGAACATGCTTTCAATAACTTTCAAAAGTAGGGCATCATTGCAGTGATGGAGCTCTTCATTATAAAATTGGTGTCAGGAGCAAGGAGACCTCTTGTCGTGCACACTTTTGAGGTTAGGTTCAAAAAAGCAGATAATACAAAAACCATCAGGGAACGTGTAGAGAGTCCCCACAAGGTACACACTAGTTGCCACAATAGGACAGGGAGGAAATAAGATGAATTAGTTCAAGGATGTTACAGTTCAGTAAAAGAACTAAGCCACATACACAAGTGTCTGTGAATGTGATATCCAGGAGCATGTGACAGTATGCTGAGAGAACTACAGAGTTGGGGGAGGGGGGGTGAGCAGAGGGTGAAGGTGCCTGGAAGCACTGACCCTAAGCTGGGTAAGTGCAGTTGGGGAGAGGGTGAGGGCATTCCAGGCAAGAGGAGCCCAGAGGCCATTTTCATCAGGTTCATAACACAGAGGCTTCATTAGTTTTGCTATGTAAGGAAAACAGCAGGTTGGATTTAAATAGTGGTCGTTTTTTGAAGCTGTTTACTGAAGGGACTCTACTGTAGAGAAAATAAGGACTCAGGGAATTCAAAGAATGGCTAACAGCAGAGGTCTCCCTTCCATGTAGGGGGATAATTTTCCAGTGCCAAGGATCAAGGCATAGAGATAATCTTATCTCCACTTCTCTTCTCTCTCTGTGATGTACAGGGGAAAACTTCGATTAATTGCCTCAGTGCACTTTGATTATCTCAAAGGCTTAGAATTCTTTCATATATCTTTGAAGAATGCCCTAGCAATACGTAGCATATAGTAGTCATTCAATAAATGTTTTTCAAATTAGTGCATTGCATTATTCTGGTTGGTTGTAACAGGCTTTCTTCTTTGGTTGATTGTAACAGACTTTCTTCTCTCAAGCATGATAGATTGTAACAGACTTTCTTCTCTCAAGCATGATAACCATTGGGTTAAGCATGAGGGCATGAAAAATGATGTAAGAAAAGTTAAATATATCCTGATTTGAGAAAATCCATTTAGATCCAATCTCCCTTAGGCCCAGCCTCACGCTACCCTACCTCCCAGTTCACCTGTGGCAGTTGGCTGCAGGAGAGAGGTCCCCTCCAAGGGTCTCATTGCCAGAGAGGGAGCTGGTCACGAGCAGAGGATGGGCTGGGACCATAGTAGGGAGGCTCTGCATAGGATAGTGAAGAACAAAAACCTAGATGTCAAATAGTAATGTACTTAAGGGCTGGAATCCCAAGCAGCCCAAGGTCTGAATAGAGAGCTAGCTTAAAGAGTTCTCTAACAGTTTTCTTCTTACCCTGCTCATAATTAAAGGTTGTAAGGCAGGTGGTTGTGCATCTTTGTTCAAACAAACTAGCACGTTGCTAGCATATTCAAGAAGACTAACAGTTCTTTTTCCTTAGAAACAAGAAGGGAATAAAGAGGTGAAAACAAAACAAATTTTAAATCAGGTGTTAATGTTACCAAATCTGAAGAAGGATAGAGTTTGGATTATTCTGCACATTGAGTGTAAGTAGGCAGTATTCTAAAAAGCCCTTCCCACAGCCTCTGAGAAAAATAGGGAAGTAGATAGCTGGTAGATAGGTGATATGGCTGCTTATGGATATCAAATGATAACAGTTATGTAAGTCCTGGTATGACCAGGTGACTTCATGACTAAGAATTACCCTTGGTTCCAGGACTATTAAGAAAGCAAGAGTTCACGTCAGTAAGAACTTTAAGAGAAATGAAAAATAATATTAAGAAGCTATAGAAGTACACAAAGGTAATATGAGTATGTATTTCCCTGTTAAAGGTTTACTCATTCCTTGTGAGACTTAACCTTGGTTAAACATCTTTCTGACCTCAGGGTGATTTGTTTTTTGGAGGGAGGCGAAGGAGTGCATGCACGCCTCTGTCTGAAGGATGTTCGAACACTTATTGTGTTGATGTACAGACCAGACAATGGGTCTTTTAATGTGATAATTCCAAACTGCCAATGCTAAAAATGCAAAATCACAGTTACAAATGGCATTTGAAAAGTTGCTTTCAGACTGTCCCCATGGGCTGTTAGGAACCAGTTTGTGTTTCAGTTGCCTTTTTGAATGAAGAAAAGGTATGCCTTGAATCCTGACTTGCCCTTCTACCAACCATTCCACAATCATCCTGGAATTTTCATCAAAACACATTTCCTTTCACAGCCTCCTTTTCAGATTCCACTTTATTGATAAGCATTTCTGGGGTGTTTGATTTAACTCCGATACCCATTCCATGAGGCAATGGAGTAGCAGAACAACCCTCCAGGTTAATGTCTTTCCTAGCAAAAAGCTCAGGGTGAACTAGGGCCATCTTGCCACCTTGGCAATGAAGACTGGTTCAGCTCGCCACCTACCCTCTCTCCCCACTTCTAAGAAAAGGCCCAGGTACTCATAAATTTCTCTTCTTCTTTTATTAAAAAAAAAAAAAAAGAAAGAAAGAAAGCAGAGAAACTTCATATGCTACCTTGATTTCTTTTTTTTTTTTTTTAACAAGATAAGATTTTAAGGAAGGGAGGGGAAATGTGGTAGTACTCCATTTTCCATCACTCAAGTATGCACTGCTTTTTCTGAAGTTCTATTTCAATCCATGGCTTAAAACCAGGCCAATGAGAAACCAACAGGTCTGCTCTACACCAGAGAGATAACTTTCTGTGAATACTGTTTTTCACACCCAAGCTCTTAATAAAGCTCAAGGTTATGCTTTTCAAAGAAGATAAACAAGAGATTGTCAATATTACTCTTCAAAGGCAGAATCCACATGCTTTATTTAACAAACACTGAACAGAAGGTCAAACAGACAGCATCTTCTAAAAAGTAAAGCAGTCTTTCAAAACTTTAACATGAATGGCTGATATAAGGAGGCAGGAATCCGATAAACCCAGTACATTTCTGTTCATCTTGTATGTGTCCTTTCATACATAGACTCACTGAGCCTCTGTCCCCATTTGTAGAAATTGGGTTACTGTATCTGTATCACAGGTTTCTTGTGAAAATTATGTGACATAAATTGTGTAAAGCCACTATACAAATTGTTCCATACAAATGAAAATTTTAAGGGCTTTGGTAGAAGTAAGGATGCAATGTATAGTGGATGCTGTGATAGACTACCCAAATCTCCTCTTCAGGCCTTAGATGCTCATTCCTCAGCTGCTGGGAGCATTAGCAACTGAAGGTCAGCTGAGACCACTTCCAGGACTTGCCCTTGCTTCAAAAGAGCCACTGTACCCAAGGTCAAGCACTACGCTCCCCCTTCCTCCAAGCCCCCACTGTCTGCATCCAGTGACTGGTTCATGGGTAGGGGTGAAGGTATAGCCTACTTCCCTTAGTTTGGGACAACCCTGAAGGGCCATCCCAGGCCCAGAGTCTCCATAGGATCAGATGATCCATTGAGCAAGTCCCCTATGCGACTGCATCACTATTCAACCTTGCCCTCTATCCAGTCCACTTCTCTTACAACCTCATAGATGTCATTCCCAAGAACACTTCTGCATATAAATCTCAAAACCCAGAGTTCCCAGGAACTCAACCTGTGCCAAGTAGAATTATTTGAGCATTTGTGTCCTGATTGACTGCCACTGTTAAGTAAGCAGTCTTTACAGTAGGAATTAACACCCACCCACTACACAAAAATCAGTGAAGAGGAAAACATGTGTGTCCAATTGTGTTCCTAAGAAGCTTAAGGAAAGACACTAAATATAAAATAGTTAATAACTGATATTTACTTCCAGAATTTTCTTTCAAATTTCAGTTTTTATAGCAGCATCTCTAGCTTAAGGAAAGAAAGGCTGCCACAATTGGACATATTAGGTGTGTCCTAATGTGATTGGTGAGTCACTGGAACCTCAAGTCAATGCCCAAATGCTATTTATACACCAGCAGCCCAGAGGACATGTAGAGAAATTGTGTTGGGCAGGAGCAATGGCCTTCCCTTTGGCTAAGATGACTCCTACAAAAGGTATCACAAACTAAATGGCTGGATCTGAAGATGAAAACGTAGTAGAAGATGCATGAATTGCTTGAACTGTGATCAAGCATGACACCTTGATTATGTTTTCTTTTTCCTTTTTTAAAAATTAGGATGTAAATTGTATGCTGAAAAATGTATCATGGTCTT
This sequence comes from Suricata suricatta, assembly GCF_006229205.1. Taxonomy (NCBI): domain Eukaryota; kingdom Metazoa; phylum Chordata; class Mammalia; order Carnivora; family Herpestidae; genus Suricata; species Suricata suricatta. The sequence continues at coordinate 89,125,139 of NC_043708.1, forward strand.
CCATGCAGTCCATTTGCCTAAGTTACACCAGGGACTGGGACCCTACCCACATCCCAGCCTCTTCTCCTAACTTTCTACCCTCCCATTCTTCACTCCAGTCTTTTCTAGTTACTTTGGTTCCATGCTGTTTGCCCCTGGGCCTTTACATACGCTGTACCCTTTGCTAGAGACAAGTACAGCCAGTCTCAGTTGATCTTTAACTTGTTGCCAAGTCCTGTTCATCTTTCAGGTCTCCATTTAGATGATCCTACCTCTGGACTATCTTTGTGTTCCTCCCCAAACACCATATCCCCTATTGTGACACCTAGCATACCTTATTTTAATGGATGATTTCCTCCCCCATTAGGGTCTATAGAAACAAGGACAGTATCTGTTTCCCTCGCTGTTAGATCCAGTGCTTAGAACCATGCATGGTGCGTGGGCAGCACTCTTTAGATAGATGTTGAACAAATGTTGGGAAAGAGGGAGGGAGAGAAGAAAGACTAATCCAAGTAATTTATAACACAGTATTTAAGTATATAGCCTCAGAAGAGGGAAGGCTGGAGGGGTGAGAGGGAGGATATTTCCTCATTCTTGAAGTAGCAATTGTTGTTGTTGTCTTTATTTGTCTGGGCCCTTAGTTGTATGCAAGGCATATCTGTATTATAATAAGTATTTAATTGTGCATTATATTTAATTAGAGATTTATCAACTCATAGTATTGTAGGATCTGAATCCTTTAAAATCAACAGTTTTAGTTCATTCTTCTGTCTTTTCCACACATGTACAATCCTTTTGCACATTTTTTCAGTTATAAGTGTAAGGTTTAATAGATGGAGGCAGAGATGGGAGGACAAAGAGACCACGTTATGGAGCCAAGAAGGCCTTTATTGGGATCTGCAATTCCCGGGCGAGGTTCTGTGACTCTGGAGCAGGGAGTCAGGGAAGTCACGCCTGATATGGGAGAGCAAAGTCTTTTATGGGTGTAGAAGTTCCGGGTTTGAGCTCAGGTGGGCCGATAGCCACGTAGGGTCTTCTTTGGACGGTGGCAGGATTCAATTGGCTGTTCGCTTCGGTGGGGAGGGGGACGCTGGGATTCCATGGTGAGGCATTACAGTTTGAGATCGTCCAGATTGAGAGTGGGGGTTGTCAGTCCTGGTGACGCCTGGATCTGTTATCTGGCCTGCAATAAAATGGCCGCTGGTGCTTTCCAAATGGCTTGGGTCATCCCAGGTTTGCAAGTGGGGGTTGTCAGTGTTCGCAGCTTTCCACATCAAAGTGGCTGCTCAGTTGCTTTCCCGTGGCAACTCTTACAATAAGCACTTGCTGAGCACTCAATACTGTTAGCCATGTGAAGATGATTAAGTTATAATCCTTAATCTCATAGTTTTCACTAATAGAGGAGAAAAAGAAGAGCAAGTTGCACTATGGGCTGACTACTCCGACAGAAGTATATGCAGGCCCCTGTGGGAGCACATCACTTTGTAGAGAGAGGAGAGACAACAGAGAGAAGTGTCACCAAGGCTGAGTCTTGAAGGAAAACTCCAGATGACCAGGATATAGGAGGGTACTCAAAGCAGGTAAAGCCATTTGGACAAAGGCCATGAGATGTGAGAATATGGGTACATTCAGTTCACATAGATCAGTGTGGTTAGAGGAAAGGGGACAAGAGAAGGTACTTAGAGATGACATCAGAAAAGTCCCAAGGGGTTAGACTGTGAATGAGCTCAGGACCTCACATGCATAAGGAGAGTGGACTCACCACAAGGGATGAGCAGCTATTGAAAGATTTTGAACAAGGCAGTAACAAGAAGCCATAATGTAAGTGATAAATTGGAAGCAGAGAAAGGTCAAAGATAAGGAGATTTGTCAGAAGGCTATTGGGATGATCAAAGTAGGAAATAATGAAGATCTGGACCAAGATCTGGGATGGGGTGTTTTTAGAACAGTAATATTTTTGGTTCATATTTTGAAGTGCTAAAGGAACCTGTTAAAACAAGAGTAGAAAAGGAGAACAGAAGTTCAAGGGGCAAAAAGGGAGAGAAACTGATCTGATGGAGGTTAAAAAATATTTGAGGCAAGTAGTGTATTGAAGAATGGTGGCCATGGGCACCTGGGTGGCTTAGTTGAGTGTCCGACCCTTGATTTCAGCTCAGGTTGTGCTCTCATGATCCTGAGATGGAGCCTGCTCCATGCTGAGTGTGGAGGCTGCTTGAGATTCTCTCTCCTCTCTCAGCCTCTCTCTGACTTGAGCGCTCACATGCACTCTCTCTTTCTCTCTCAAAATAAAATGAAATAATAATAAATAATAAAAGAATGATAGCCAATAGAAAGTCCAGGAGAAAACTCAGGAAATACCATTATAGTGTATTACTTCTGTAGTGCATAATATTTACGTAGTCATAATCTTGTTGATCCTGATTATTGGTGTTCAGCTTCTAGAACCAATCCATAAGCAAAGCTGGGATTGTAGCCTCAGAATAGATGTACATAATATTAACCTAGACAACATAAAGTGAAGATGGTAACTGTTGGGAGTAGACAAGGGTAAAACAAGGGTGGGGATCAAAATTGATAGGTCCCAAGGTAGCAGGAAAACCACGTTGTTTGGTGACAGAGGGGTGACTGTTACAAGAAACAAGTTTAAAACAATGGAAGGTGATTGTGCCTCTAGGCAGCAGGTTTAGTTGCTAAGAGGGATGGGGTTAGGGACTGTCAAGCTTCATTATAAACTCATTTGCACTCTTTGATTTTTGTTTACCAGGTGCATGAGTCCTCTGGTTAAAATGTTTTGAAATTTTTAAAAATACATCTTCCCAGATGATATTTTTTGTTTTGATGGAGACATCATATACAAACATCTAAAAAACAAAGCATTTGGTGAATTAGGTGTCGCCTCCCCGGAGGTAATTCCCTGGGGTATTGGGTCACCTACCTCATTTGTCACAAGTTCAAGACAAATAAGCTTAAAGGCCATCTCATCTTATGATTTAAGGGCACATAAATCAAGTAGCAAACATGAAGGGTTTTTTTGGCATTGACTTACAGTAAAAAATATATTTGTCCGTGACCCAATACCCAGACACCCACGTAACTAAAACAAACTTTTTAAAAAATTATGCTTCCTTCTTACTCTGTGTGATACATTCTGAAAATGTATATTTTCTTCTATTTTAATTTTCTTAAATGCTGGTCACTTCATATGATTTTAAAAACCCACTATTATACTATGCCCTATGGTTTGAAAAACATGCTGATCAGTCCTGTTTTTTGTCAGACCAGAAAACGTGCTTATGAAATTTAGAGCTTATTTCTCACATCAGCTGAACAATCCTCAGAGAACTATTTGTTACTGATGTGTTAAAATACATATATATATGTTATATGAAGTTCATTTCTACCATCTTAGTTAGCATGGCTGCCTTGTTTTCATTCCTCATCTCCTACTTAAAATTTTCTTTTTTTATTCTTTTTCATCACTAGGGGGCATGTATATGAGGAATAAGCAAATTCATTTCTGGAGTATTTTGAGATATATATCAGTCATGCATATAAGTTATACACTTATATATCTTGGTTCTTATCCACGTGTCCATTTGTTTGTACAGATTTCAACCAACTATTTGCTGCCTATGAAACCATCAAAACGCAGCCTTCCCTCAAACTTTGGAATCTTGTGATATTTTCAAATGTAGCAAATTCCATGTTTAAAGTTGTGTGACTACAAGTTCCACTTGTCACATCTACACAGTTCAGCAAAAATTATGCCAAAAACATAATTACTGTGAAGCTTATTACACTAATAGAACTTTACTGGCCTAATTGAATGGGTTTGGTTTTTTTTTCCCCTTGTTAAGAACTACAAGAAGCTATTGAAGAGGTGCTACCAAGCCTGAAAAAAGACAACGTGTCCATCTATTATGTGAGCAGAACCTCTAACACGGAGGGGGTCAACTCTTTTCTGGACAAAGTGGATGAAGTATCAACAGAACCTATTCCAGAGTCGTGGAGGTCTGAAGTCACTTTTTCCACTCCTGCCTTATACATTTATACTTCTGGAACCACAGGTAAAAATAAAGAAAGGATTCTCATAGAAATGGACCTATCCTGAAGGAGTGAAAGCTTGGGTTAGGTTTACAAATGTTCTCTTCCTTTGGCAAAATTTATCCGATAACTAATACTTCAGAGGACTTAGCTCTTTGCCTGTGGGAACCGATCGTGTTTCATAGCGCATGATCCTGTTTGGGTTTGCCCAGGCTATACGTACTTTCCCCTGGTTGGTATGTAGGACAGATAAACAGGTTAGGCAAGAAATACAAAAATAATTATGAGGATGGGTGAAATTTGGTGCTAAATAGGTTTTGGGGATTTTACATGATTGTTGGATTTTTATTACATTATATCCCAAGTTCACACATAATGTATAACTCATTATAAATGGGACTCTGAAGAAGACATTAGGACAATAATGGGGTCGTATTTTACGTAAATGTTTTGACCTCTGTCTTCCCATGCACTGCTGACTTGATGCTGCGGGTATAGGATGGCTCTGTCCCAGAGCCTAAAATACTGTATTTCATCAAATCTAGGATACCTTCAACTGTAAACTGCACCATAATCTTATGAGCCACTAAGAGAAAACACTACCAATTAACAGCCCTATTGGAACACTGCTTTATGGAACATACAATATTAAAGATAGAATGTACCAGCCACTCTCCTATGAGCTTTATGGTCTATGTGCATACAATTCTCCCACCATCTGACCTTTCTGTCACAATACCGCCCAGTTCTTCCGTTTAACAGACATGTGGTATCTGCCTAAACTAGGCCAGGGAAAACATTACGAAAAAGTAATAATATGAAGCCTGAGGGATATATTTAGAAGGAGGAAAGGAAGCCAGTACCAGCATGCTGACCATTATTATTAATACTGAATAGTAGAGTCGAATAGTTTTAACAGACATTGTATCACCCTGCAAAGCCTAAAACATTGACTATCTGGCCTTTTACAGAAGAAATTGGCTAACTCTTGATGTAACGGGTCATGGCCCTCCCCTATGCATTCTCTAATCACTGGATGATGTAGTTTCCTAAGCCAGATCTCTCTCCTAGACCACGGGTCTGTGAATGACTCAGTCTTGACTCACTCATGCCTTCTCTTGTATCTTTGCAAAGGTCTCCCGAAAGCCGCCATGATCAATCACCATCGGCTGTGGTATGGAGTGGGCCTCGCCACTGCAAGCCGGGTTAGGGAAGATGACGTCTTCTATACCACCCTGCCCTTGTACCACAGTGCTGCGCTTTTGGTCGGTCTCCATGGATGTATCGTGACCGGTAAGCTTTTTCTCTCAGCAAGGCACTGGAGTCCAGTCCACATTCACATGTGCTCAGCAGGGAGAGTAATACAAAATTTGCCTGCTTTCCTGTCTGCCAGGGACAGCGTTTAATTCAACGTTAACAACAAAGCTATTTGGCTCACATATCACCACCAAGTATCTAGAATCATTTCTATTTCCTCGTGCCTACTTGTCTGATAAATAGTGCTACAGATGTTCAGGATATCAAGGAGAAAATTATTTAAAATATTTTTATCCAAGTTAAGACACTTGATTCTCAGGTTCCATAAATAATCCCCCCTGTCATGTCCATCTTCCAAAATCTGCATGTGGATCTCCATCAGCATCTGATGTAAACTTCTCCCTTAGCCCTCACCATCCTACTTTGTTCTTCCCGCTCATGCAGCTCCCCAGCTCTGCTCAGAATACCTGGCTTTCCGTCTCTTCCCTTTCTTTCTGAAATGTTGCCATTCAAGTTAGAGTTGCCATTCTTTCTTCCTTTCAGTAGGCTTTATGCCACGTGTATACATTAAGGCTCAGTCCAATGTCCACCTCTTCCAGAAAGTGGCATTTCATTTTAATCATATATATGTGTATAATAACATATATCCACATACATATATGAATGCATGTGTGACCCCAAGCCTCTGTGTCTTTCCCTCATCAACTTAGAGATCAGCTATAAAATACTTACCCCAGCCTCAGTGCCAGCCTCCACATCAGCCATGAACAACTGACTGGACGTGATCATACAGCTGGGCTCTGCAACAAGAGGGGGACCCTGAGGCTCCCAAGGGACTAATTCATTGCTCACACATTTGCTTATGCACCGTAGATACACTATAAAGAAAAAAAAACATAATCAATACTCAAAACTTGTTTGAGAATATAATTTGCATTTAAAGTTCTACCTTTCAAAAATGACAAATATAACCTGGGAGTTGTTTCTGTAGCATCTCTTTATTACCACTTTATATACACTTCTCTGCAGGTGCTACTCTTGTTTTGCGGAACAAATTTTCAGCCAGCCAGTTTTGGGATGACTGCAGAAAATATAATGTCACTATCATTCAGTATATTGGTGAACTTCTTCGGTATTTATGCAACTCACCCCAGGTAACGCTTCTGATGCTTCCTTCTTCCTGAGATGAATAAGATAAGAATTCAAGTAACTTCGGGTCATGCTGGTTTCACCTGCTTCTTACATATCTATCAGTTTTCAGTTTAGACTACAATTGTGTGTCATGATGAAGTGCTTGGCACCACGCCTATCCTATGGAAAGGATTTACTACGTGACACTTGCTCTTGATATTATTATTCCCTACCTTTTTATATGTTTTCACATCTCACCCTCTACCTAACGTAGCCTCTACTTCCCTCTCTACTCCGTTAAAGCCTTCTCACTGTCAAAGCCCAGGTCAAGTAATACCTCCTATGTTAAACCTATTTGGATCACTCTGACAAAAGTCATTACTCCCTTTCCTTACATCACTTGATTTCTACCCCACTGTGGCCCTTGTCACATTACGAGTATTTGTCTTCATACCTTCTATCCTCTCTAAGCTATAAAGTCTTTGATGGCAGTGACCACATCTTGTATCCTTACTTGTCTCATACCACAAGACCTACGGGAAACTTCTACTTAATGTTGCTTACATAAATCCCCATACAGCTTTAAAACCATCTGACTAAGTTGGTGAACAAGCTGGGAGCAGATGCCCCAAGGTTACTCCGGAGGCCCTGGATCTACTCTGTTTGCAGATGTCCAGATATCTTGATGGAGCTGTTGGAAAGAACTTCTCCTGCCTAGTCCCTCAAGTCTCATCAGAAGTCTGGTAGCCTGCTCAGGAGCCAAATCAAGGTTTCTCAATAGTGGCACTGCTGACATTTGAGGCCCATTCATTCTTTGCTGTATGGAGTTATTCAGAGCACTGTAGATGTTTAGGAGCATCTTTGGCGTTTACACAGGACATGGCCATAGTACCCTCTCCCTCCCCCTAGGTCGTGTTCATCAAAATGTCTTCAGACATTGCCAGATGTCCCCTGGCAGCCAAAATCAACCCCAGCTGAGAACCACTAGACCAGACAATGCAGTAAACTCGCCAGATTTTGCTTCTTTTAGTCTTTTCAATCATCATTAGACAGCAAACTCCTATTTAGAAGCACCTGTTATGCTCAACTTGTATAGAAGCTGCTGTGTGACGTGGAAAGGAATCTAGGGTGCTTCTGCCTCAGTTCTTCCTCTCCTCACTTCATTCGGTCTCCGCCCATGCCTCAGCTAATCAGAGAGGCCCCTCCTACTAATTAACAAACATATCACCTCACCCTTTCCCATCCCTCTCATGGGTGACTGCTTTTCACAGTCCCTTCTGTCCCTCCTGACATCCTTCAGGTTTAGATGACTGTTGTCTCTCTCTACCCCAGTTAAATGAACATTCAATGTCCCAGGGGCTTTGTTCACTGCCAGATCTCCAGCACTGAGATGTGTATCTGGAACATTCTGGGCATCAACAAACTCTGTTGAATGAACATCTAAATTCCAGCCCCTGAAAGATGTATGATTAACTTGAGAGGTAATATGTTCCCCCTGAAATGTTTAGCCCTAGCACACATTATTCTGATTTCGGCAGCAGATTCAACAGCTTCATGAGCGTCATAATTAACTGTGAGCTGGATTAGGACCTTCCCCACAGCAAATTTGTCAATGTCATTATTGAATTTTTTTCACATTAGTATCCCATCTGGCCCTCAAGATTGCATGCCTCTCTATTAAAACTCAGAAATCCATATGGAGCCCTTCTGTTAGGCTTTTCTTGTCAGCCTCAGAGGCACGCCTTTGTCAGTTAGAAGTCTCCTGGGGGAGGGCGTGTTGACTTGAGGAAAATAAACATGTTTGTATAGCTCTTTCAGGCTTGCACACACTCATGTATAAACACGTCAACCTTTCTCCTTCCTCATAATGTTGTCTCAGATGCTGAAAAACAAAATGTTTTGGGGGTTTTATCAAAATATATGTTGATTCATGGTATAATTCAAGGAATATATAGGAATATATCAAATCTAGAAGTAGACATGGAGTTTCTGTTTGCTCTCACTTCTCCCCTACCCCTGAATTCTGGTTGGTCTAAAAAATACTTAGGAGAATTATAAGGAATGATCAAAGTTAACTAAAAAAAAACTTTTAGTTAAAAAATTTTTTAGATGATAGGAGCTTATAAAAAGAAAATCCTTAAGACAAAAAAACTGTTTTTACTAATAAGTGAATTCAGCAAAGTAGCAGGATACAAAGTCAATATGCAATAATCAGTTGTATTTCTATACACTAACAATGAAAAATCTGAAAAGACAATTACAAAAAATAATAACATCAAAAAAAACAATAACATAAAATACTTAGAGATTAACTTAACCAAGGAAGTGAAAGACACATATAATGAAAACTAGAAAACATGGATGAAAGAAATTAAAGAAGACATAAATAAATGAAAACATACCCCATATTCACAGATTGGAAGATTTAGTCTTGTTACAATGTTGCTACTATCCAAAGTGACCTATAGATTCAGTGTAATTCCTATCAAAATCTCAATGACACTTTTTGCAAAAACAGAACAACTTATCCTAAAATTCATATAGAGTCTCAAGGGACCCCAAATAACAAAAGAACCTTCAAAAGAACAAAACTGGGAAATGTATACTTCCTAATTTTAAAACTTTCTACAAGCCTATAATAATCAAAACAATATGGTGCCAACGTAAAAATAGACATATAAACTGATGGAATAGAATAGAGAGCCCGGAAATAAGCCCTCATATATGTCAAATGATTTTTGACAAGGGTTCCAAGACCATTCAAGGACAGCCAGTCTTTTCAATAAACAGTGCTGGGAAAACTGAATATCCACATGCAAAAGAATGAAGTTGGACCCTTACCTAACACTGTATACAAAACTTAACTCAAAATGGAAAAAAGACCTAAATTTAAGACTTAAAACAATAAAACTCTTGGAAGAAAACAAACAATAAAACTTTATGACATTGGAATTGGCATTGATTTCTTGAATGTGACACCAAAGCTGTAGGCATCAAAGGAAAAAAGAGCCAAAGACTTGGTAAAATTTTCAAAACTCTGCCTCAGAAGACACTACCAACAGAGTAAAAAGGCAGCATACAGAATGGCAGAAAATATTTGCAAATAATGTATCTTATTGGATATTAATATTCAGAGTATATAGAGAGCTCCTAAACCTCAGTAACAAATAAAGAACCTGATTCAAATATAGACAAAGGACTTGAATAGACATCTATCCAAAGAAGACATACAATGGCCAATAAGCATATGAAAAAAATGTTCAACATCACTATTTATTAGGGACATGCAAATCAAAACTATAGTAAAATTCCACTTCATTCTCTTTAAGATGGCTACTATATATTAAAAAAAAAAATAACAGTAAAGAAGCAGCATTGATGAGGGTGTGGAGAAAATAGAACACTCGTGCACTGCTGATGGGATGTAACTGGTGCAGCCCCTAGGAAAACAGCATGACAGTTCCTCAAAACATTCAAAATAAAATTACTTTATGATCCACCAATTCCATTTCTGGGTCCCATACCCAAAAGAACTGAAAGCAAGGTCTCAAAGAATTATTTGTATGTTCATGTTTACAAGAGAATTATTCATAATAACTAGAATGTGGAAGCAAACCCAAGGGTCCAAGAATGGATGAATGGACAAGCCATATATGGTACGTACATATAATGGAATGTTATTCAGCCTTAAAAAGGAAGGAAATTCTGCAGTATGCTACAATATGGATGGATGTTGAGGACATTATGAATTAAGTGAAACAGCCTATCACAAAAAGGCAAATACTGTATGATTCCACGTATATAAGGTACTTAAAGTAGTCAAAATCAAAGAGACAAAAAGTGGATTGCCAGGGGCTCGGAGCAGGGGAGAATAGGGAGTTATTGTTTAATGGGTATGGTATTTGAGTTTTACAAGATGAAAGCATTCTGGTGATGGATGGGTGACGGTTGCCCAGCATAATGAATGAATGTAGTACCATTAAACTGTACATTTTTAATTGGGTAAGATAGGAAATTGTGTTATGTGTATTTAACCATATTTTTAAAAAAAATAGATCAGACTAGAAAACCCAGATTCTGTGAATTTAAAGGGAGCTTAAAGAAAGATTGTGTCAAAAGGACCTCTCAAACAAAAGTGGATAAAAACTAGAACGCTCGGTGGAAGGCTCTGGACCAAAGTAATCAGGAAGTTTCTCACTCTTAGAGCTGCCTAGAATAGGCTGTCACTGGAGGGGCTAACACCACCAGCCCCCCAAGCAGTAGATATCAGGGAAGCAATCCCTGCCTCAGCTGAGCAGATAAACCAAGTGACACTCCTACATAGACATGGCACTGCTCATCAGGAGAATGTGAGACTACGTCAGAGAGGTCAAGGTCACTGTGCTTGTCCCTTGTCTTAACCATATTCAGTAGCTCCCTGATAGAGCAGAGGACTAAGGAGGAATACCGGCAGCCACCCTTAGCACAGGAGTTCAGATTTGGCTCACGGGAATAATGTGGTGCTTAAGAGCCAGGACTCTGCAGTTGGCAGATCTGAAACCCAACTCTACTATTTGAGCAGGACAGTTCGACTCTCTTTCACCTCTCCGTCATCCAGCAGGGTAGAGGATAGTACATTCCTACCTCATAGCGGGCTGTAATGACAAAAATGAGATGATGTATATGGAAACAAAGTACCTGGCACTTAGTAAATAATCAACAAATAGTAGCCATTATTATCATTACCTTCAGTACCTAAGAATGTGCAGCTCATAGTAAGTGCTTCATACATATCATCAAAGGAATTGGTGAAAATTCTGCCCCACAGGCATGAAGGAAGAAAGAGGAAAAGATATTCAAACTAGTCAATCACTTTCATCTAAGGTTGAATAAGAGTTGGGTCGCAAAGCTGTTGACTAGTGAATTTACAGCGTTATTGATTGTTGAAAATGCTTTCACCATGTTACCTGTCTTCCATTGTTATATCTGGAGCTTAACATCCAGAGCACCTGTTTACAATGAAAGTCCAGTCTGGTTCATTTTCTGCAGTGTGCACTGTCATCTCCCATTTTGTTTATGTAGTTGTCTAAAAATGTAATGTCATTTAGGGAAAAATACATGTATAAGAACAGATACTGCTAAAGCTCAGTGTTATTCCAGTTAGGGACTGAAGCTGCAGGATGGGTCTAAATGCTTGGTACTGCTTGCTAGGCAAGTGGCCAGGGTGCGAGGAGCAGAGGGGAGAAGGAAACGGGAACCAGAAAAGAGTTCCAGGGTCCACACATAGGAGTTGTGATATTTGGAAAAAGAAATAAAACAGACCAGGACCCTGAGACCGCTGAATAGACTCAACTTACTCCCCTATTAATACCTCCCTAGTGTCATCTGCCTTCCCTCCAGAATTAGGTGACCTCTGTGGTCCTTTCCCAGCCTAAAATCTCCATCTCTGCATCACCTCCTTTCAGACAGAAAACAGAATGGAAGGGTATTCAGCAGCACAGAGTGGAGAGTGACCAGTTGACCTGTGGGAGCCAGGCCAGGGGCAGGGGGTGGGGGAAGTGAGAGAAAGCAGAAAAACCAATGAGGGAAAGAGAGCAGAATCAGAGAAGGTTTACCTCAGAAGGTGAGCTTGGAAGCGTGCGGAGATGCTTTCCAACCATGCACTTCTAAAGAAGGGCTTCTGGTGACCCGGAGCAGTGTGTGCAGAGTGGAAGGAAGGGCCTGGTGTATCGAGAGCTGCAAGTAGTGCAGTGGTCTGCCAGGCTGGTCGGCTGGGCCGGGGGGCAAGGGCTGAGCCTCCCACGTGCATGACCGAGCACCACTAAAGGACCTTCCATGGAAGAGTCCTGGGGAGAGAGGGTGTGTTTAGACAGTCCTTTTGGTTCATAAGTGGGAACATACACTGGAGGGAGAAAGTCCTATAGGTAAAGCAGAGAAATTGAGCCTCCTCCTTTCTTACATTCCTGTCGGTGGCTGCTTTCTTTTCTCCTGAGGGAGCTGTGCTGAAGTGTAGAAGTTAGTTGTCAAGATCATGGACTCAGGAGTTGTATTTTTTTTAAGACGGTGAATGCCTTCTGCCTTCCCACCTCTTGAAAATCTTCCAAAAACAGGGAGACCAAGGAAAAGACATACAAGCTGCATCTCTTAGAAACTAAGAGGCACTGCAGCAGGAAACTACACAGTACAGAGAGCTGAAAGATGAAGGTCACTGACATCACAGTAGTAAGAAAGGTGAAACCAAACAGGCCAGTGCCAACAAGAAGGAAGCTGACTTCCTGAAACATGAGAAATCAGAGGCACCAAATACAACTAGAGATGGGATCTGGTTTCAGGCTTGAAAACAGGAGGATTTTGGAAAATCTGTGTAAGAAGGAGCCAGACCTCTGCTCCCCTCTCTCACTCTGTAGGAGACAGGAGGTTTATTCTCTTGAGAAGACCTAGAAGAGCTGTGAACTCAAGGACAGCAGGGATGAGGAGATGCGAGCAGTGGAGGACAGCAGGGATGAGGTTCTGAAGGTAGAGACTGAGTAAATGTCTACTTATTAACCAGAGAAACCGCCAGCTCCCTTCCCTGCACAGCTTCTAGGACTCCATAGCCAGTTTATGCCTGTAGGTGGGAGAACAAAGAAGTCTAATTCTCAGGTCGAACTACCTGTCACAGGACCATGCAGCCCACTTAGCGATCATCATTGCCTCTGCACACAAAGCTGCTCAGATATCCTTCACGTGCCTTACTTCTGAACATGAACAGACATCAAGGATCAGCAGACATCTGAGGAGAGCCTCCAATAGGAAATACCACCTAAATAATAGAAGAAACAGCATCAAGCCAAAGAGCAGGAAAAAACTTCCAAAAACCCATAATTAATATCCTCAGAGCTGTTAGGAGAGATATTCTATCCATAAAACAAGAATAGTATGCAACAAAGAAATGAATAAAACCTCCTGAAAATAAAAATCTGATTTAAATTGTTCAATTCATAGAAAGTTTGGAAGATAAACCTTAGAGAAAGTTGGAGAAAAGATAACATGCGTGATGTGAGGGGAGACAAGAAAATAGAGGATCAATCCAAGAGGTCCAACATCTAATTAATAGAAACTCAGAAAAATAAAATAGAGAAAATGGAGAGGAGGATATTATCAAAAAAGTAATACAAGAGAACTTCAAGAAGAGATGAGGATGATATATACATATGTGTGTGTGTATATATGAAGAAAGAAGAAAAATAAATGAGGGAAAGAGAGCAGAATCAGAGGTTTTCCTCAGAAGGTGAGGTAATTATATGTATACATATATACATATAATGGAATATCACTCAGCTATACAAAAGAATGAGATCTTGCCATTTGCAACAACATGGATGGACCTAGAGAGTATAATGCTAAGTGAAATAAGCCAGTCCAAAGACGACAAATACCATATGATTCCACTCGTGTGAAATCCAAAAAGCAAAATGAACAAAAAAGCAGAACAGAATCCTAAATACAGAGAGGAGCTGGTGTTTGTCAGAAGGGAGAGGGACAAGGGTGAAACAGGTGAAGGAGAGTAAGAGATTCAAACTATAAAAAAGTCATAGGGGCAAAAACTATGGCATAGCAAATATAATCAATAATCATGTAATAATACTGAACACTTACCATGGTGAACACTGAGGAATGTATGGAATCCTCAAATCACCTTGTTCTACTCCTGAAACTAATAAGACATTATATGTCAGCTCTCCTTTAATAAAAAAAATAAAGGAATAAAACTTTAATATTTTTAAAAAGTGAAATGAAAATCATAATGGTCAGCCTACTTGTAAATAAAAACAATGCTGAAGAGAGAAAGTTTTTTAAGATAAAAAAAATTAAAAAGGAAAGAAAATTTCCCAGAACTTCTTGAAGGACAGATTGAAAGAGCCAGTTGGGTACTCAATAAAATGAGTGGAATTAAAAATGTTAACACTACACCAAGATGAAACTCATGACTACCAAAAAAAGAGAGAGACAGAGGAAAGATTCTGTAAGAGTAACATTGACTTGGCAACAGCAACACTGTTTGCTGGAAGGTCAGTGCCTTCAAATTATAAGTAAAAGGTATTGCCTATCTAGAATTCTATATCCAATCAAATTATTAATCAAGTAAGAAAATTTTCAGACATTCAAAGTCTCAAAATAATTTACCTCCTGCCCACCCTCCTTTAGGAAGCTACTAGGGAAAGTGTTCCATACAAACAGGTGGGAGAGGAGAGCTGAGAAGCCAGAGCCAGGAGAGAGGGGCGAAGGGAGTCCCCAGGCCCAGAGAGGAACCAGTCCAGACTGGAGCAGAAGGCTAAAAGGAAGCGTAAGCGTTTGAAAAAGAAAATTCTAGCATCTGGCGGACTTCACCATAAGGAACATTGTATTTTGACGCTGTCATATGAATCGAAATGAAGAACACGAAGCAAAGGGGCAGGGGGCAGCTAGTTCTAGGAAAATTAAAATCTACTCAAGAATTTGATTGTCGCAAAGTCCTTGGCTCATCAGTAGTATACTATGAGCAAAATAATGAGAGCACTGAATATTGATTTACCGGAAATGTGATATTGGAAAAACTGGAGAAGATGACAGCTTCATTTTCCTCTAAAACAACAGAAAAATCAATAAATAATGTCTAACAGGCATGAATCAAAAGATAGCAGAATAAACATTTAATTTAGAAAATGGAGAGAAGAGGAAGCAGCTACAAGAGTGGAAAGTGTCTGCCTCCAGATGGTAGAACAGAGCCAGAGGATGGAGGCAGGTAAGTGAGGTGACAGCATTCACCATTTAAAAGCCTTTCAGTACTTTGACTGTTAAACTACGTGTGTGCCACTGGGTTTTTTGTTTGTTTTTTAACAAAAGGAAAGACTTCTCTCTATAGTCATATAGATTTGGATTTGAATCTTGGAGCAACTATGTGCTAACCTGTGTGATCTCCGGCAAATGATTTTAATCGTTTTGAGGCTCTGCTTTCTCAACTGTAATTGAGGCAAATACTTCTCTTACCTATACGTTTCGGTAGGATTCTATAGAAACTTGAGGAAGACAATAAAGGTCAAATACCTGGCACGTAGTAGTAAAGCCCTCCATAAACGTTTTCTGTTTACTCTGTGTACCTGATGCTTTCCATTCCTCTCTGGACACCCTGACCTCTCACCCTCCGGTCATTAAATCCTGGTGTAGATTCAAGTTCCCTGGGTGTGTTTGCATGTGACCCCTCAACTCTGAGGTGGAAGGTTTGATCCTTGTTAAAGAAAAATCGAGCTGGTGACCCTTGACCTAAAATACAGCTCCTTTGAGGAGTGACTTTGGAGATGAGGAAACACTGCTTCTCCCGTGGGAAGGGAAGGCTCAAGTCACCCCCTGTACGCTCAACCGGTGGTGAGCAAAACTTAGGTGAGAACCAGACACCTCAGAAGGCTCCAGGGCCTCCCCGTTTGTGTGCAAACACCTCCAGCTCACAGCCTTAATCCCTTCTGCCGGTGTAATAAGATCCTTCAGGTCATGATGAAAACTGAGCTGTTGGTATTGTGACTCTGAGCCCCGCTGACTGCCACCTGCAGTGACAGCTGCACCTGTGAGGCTGGCCTGCTTCCCATGCACCCCAAGCACCTGCAACTCTCCTGTGCCCCAGGCCCTGCCTTTGTGCTGATGTCCCAGCCACTAACTGTTGGAGAGGGGACTTGAGGGCTTCCTGGTGGAGGCTATTCCTTCTTTTTTATAAACATTTATTTTTTTTTAATTTTTTAATGTTTTATTTATTTTTGATACAGAGAGAGACTGAGCATGAGAGGGGGAGGGGCAGAGAGAGAAGGAGACACAGAACCAGAAGCAGGCTCCAGGCTCTGAGCAGGCTATCAGCACAGAGCCTGACGCGGGGCTCGAACCCACGAACATGAGATCTAACCTGAGCCAAAGTCGGAGGCTTAACCGACTGAGCCACCCAGGCGCCCCGGCTATTCCTTCTTTTATTGCATTGTAGGCAAAACACAGGTGCAGGCACTGCAGCTGATTTAGGGATATATTTGGCCTCAGAGGAGTTCACAGTCCAAGTGGGGGAGACAGATATTCACCACCCATTGGGAAAGGAAGTGAACTAAGAGGATGATTATGGCTGCATATGGATTTGTAAGGTCTTGGGTTTACACATTGGAATGCTAGTTTGGAGCTTCTCCCACAGGCCTGGGAGCAGGTAAGCCCCAAGTCTGGAGATTATTTTTAAGCCAAAGTCAGTATTCTTCAAATATTTTATGATATTTTCTTCCTGGAGGGGCAATGAGGGGCAGTGCTATGGGGGGTGAGGGTGGTCTCTGAAAAGCTGACAATCCTTCCTGGGAATAGTGACTTCTGGAAGGGTGACCCTGCAATCTGCCATCCAGATGGGGATACTTGAGAGTGAAAGAGTGTAATTGATAAGCACATGAGGACAACAGCAGAAACCAGGGTTGGCCCTGACAAACTAGACGCATGGTCTCCCTACTTAGAGGTACTTGGTGATTACAGAAGGGAATAGAGATGGTACCCAACTTACGACGGTTTGACCTATGATTTTTTGGCTTTACAATGGTGTGAAAGTGATCTACACTCAGCAGAAGCCATACCTTGAGTTTTGAATTTTGATCTTTTCCTTCTAGCAATATATGGTACAGTACTCTGTGGTGGCGCTGGGCAGCGCAGTGAGCCACAGCCCCCAGGCAGCCACACGATCATGAGGATGAACAACTGTTCTGTTTCTCACAGTATCCAATCAATTACGTGAGATATTCAACACCATATTATAAAACAGGCTTGGTGTTAGACGATTTTGCCCAACTGTAGGATGACGTACGTGTTCTGAACACATTTAAGGCATGCTAGGTTAAGCTATAATGTTTGGTACGTAGGTGAATTAAAAGCATTTTTGACTTATAGTGTTTTAATGGATGGTGAGTTAATTGGGATGTAATGTCATCATAAATTGAGAAAGATCTATAGACTCAGTGACCTAGGGAGCTGATACAAGACAGTAGGTTCCCACTCAGTCATAATGTCTAAGATTCACGCAGATTCAAAAGTCTTCTCAGGTAACTCTCCTGAACACCCTCGTTAGGAACTGCTACTGGCATGAGACCCCAGTCTCCACGCATTTCCCCCTCAGAAAGGCCACACGAGAGGCCCAGTTTTTACCAGTGACCAGGATCTATCCACCTCTCTGGTCAGGACTTCTGAAAGAGGTCAGGCCTTTTGACCAAGGAGCCACTCAGAAATGAAATGCATATGCACTACTCTCCTGACCTATTGACTCCTTATGCATGAAAATCAAGCCAAGGTTTGTTTTGGTTTGGTTTTGAATTGCCACATCCAATGCCTTCCCCCTTATCAGAGAACCAACAGCCTCTCTATTCCAACAGTTCTTTTTCAAAGAGGAACTCTACTCCAAAATAACTTCACAGTGATTTCACAGAATAGGAAGTAATATAGGAAATGCTTTTCAGAACTTTTGCTCTTGTAAGCAAATCACAGTCTGGTCAAAGAAATTAACACTTGATGTGAGAGGGGAAAAGGCTAGTTACCAAGCACTCTTACCCATTCCATTCTGTTTTCTGTTAAAGGACGTAGAGTTACAGAGTTTGCCAGTTAAAATTATACTTATTTACCTTGCTCTGCCACCAGACTGTGATTTCCTGGAGGAGATCAATAAATCACCTTATTAATATAAAATATCATTTAAGTTACTCTGGGTTTGTTTGGACATATGCGTAGGGGCCTCATAAATGATTGCAGTTACACAGAAAGCCGCCTGGTCCTAACTCCACCACTTGTAGACAGAAGCTCTCCTTTCAGTTCCTTATGCTCAAAACAACTTTTCCTTTGTGATTTGTATTTATAGCAAAGCATATCCCTCCCAGGCCACCTGAGGCGACTGGGAGCCAGCTTCCTCTCTCTCTTCCCCTTCCCAACCCCACTGGGACAGTCTCATTGTCTTGGTTCAGCTCTACCTGGTTTTGTGGCCTCTAGGTCTATCTGTGAAATGAGGACCTGATCAAGAGTCTTCTCTCTAGTCCCCTGAGGCCCCAACATCAATGACTCTGTGGAAAGCCATTCCCTCTCTTCTTGCACTGTGTTCCTGGTTTTCTTCTTCCTCATCAAGAGAACATTGTTGTGTCAGAGTGTCCGTCTTTGACAGATCTTTGCCCCTTTCTGGCAATTCACTGAGATTCACCAGCCCCATCAAGTAAACAATCAGCACACTGTTCCAGCTTCAGATTGGATGGGTTAACTGTTGGCAGTACTTAGTTCTATCAAATTATCTCCCTTGCCTCTTAAAAATCAAAATGGGAAAAGCCAATTCTTTTGGTTATTAAATCAGAGTTATAGCTGGTGGCTTAAACTGCACGTGTTGACAGAGAGGAAGTGTTATGTGTGTGAGTAACAGAAAAGGTGTGCATGAAGGTGACTTCCTAACCAACATAATTATGTAGAAACATAAAGACAATCCTTAGTGTATAAGTACGGGCTCCAGAGAAGTTTCAACTGGGTCTCTCCTCCTCCTACCTACAGAAACCAAATGATCGTGTCCATAAAGTGAGAATGGCGATGGGAAATGGCTTGCGAGGAGATGTGTGGAGAGAATTCATCAGGAGATTTGGGGACATTTGCATTTATGAGTTCTATGCTTCCACTGAAGGCAATATTGGCTTTATGAATTATACAAGAAAAATTGGTGCTATTGGGAGAGTCAACTACCTACAGAAAGTAAGTACACTAAAATATGAGAGTATATGTAGCCAGTTTTCAGAATGCAGAGACTTTTTTTAATTCATTTACTTATTTTGAGAGAGACAGAGACAGCATGAGCGGGACATAGAGAGAGGGAAAGAGAGAATCCCAAGCATGCTCTGCCCTGCAAGCAGAGCCCAATATGGCGCTTAAACTCATGAAATCATGAGATCATGACATGAGCCGAAGTCAAGAGCTGGACACTTAACTGACTGAGCCACCCAGGCATCTCTAAAAATCTTACTTTCTCTTAATAACAACCTATTATACCTTTGTTATCTGCAACTAACGTGAAGTCTTCCTGATGCCATTTGTATATGTATGTGACCGAACTCCAGAAGGTTGCCAGTTCCATAAGTTTACCACACACTGTGAAATCACAGTCACCTGGGGAGCTTCATATGTATGCAGGTGTCACTCCCTGAACTTTGGCTTCAGCTGCTCTGAGACAGGGCACAGGCATCAGTGTTTTTCAAAAGCCAGGGTTAGGAACCCCTATGTAGACCTTCGAGAGGACTGGAAGGTCCTCCAGTTCTAGGTCTTGTGAACATTTGTATTTGCCTGCAAACTCCACCAGAAAATCTCTCTTCTGTGTAAGCCAGCTTACATGGCAGTCTCTCTTCCCTCACAGTCACTTCTGGCCTAGGGTCTCAAGACAATCACTTTTCTTTTTTTTTTTTTTTTTTGCATTTGAGCAGTCTTCCAGGTGACCCCTATTTTTTCAGAATTCCAGCAATAGTCAGCAAATGCTGAGCCTCCACACACTGAGCGGTCACTGTTGTCATCACGCCTCTGGCAGCGCTTCCTGCCCGGCCAGCCGTGAACAGACAGGGCAGAGCTCCCAGGCAATGTGTGTCCCCAAGGGCTGTTGGGCAGAGTACAAAGGATAGCAATCCACGTGCGTAAGAGAGCTGCCCCGAGAGATAAGATTTCAGCACCTTGTGTACTAACTGAATGAACTTGAGGATGTAACTTATGCTCCATAGGTCTCAACTTCATTGTTTGTAAAATAGAAATAAAAAAGAGAAAATGTAGAGCTAGTGCCTGGCCCAGACTCAATATTTAGAATAAGGGAAAATGGTTATTGAAAGAAATTAAATTAAATAACTTCTGAAAAATTCCTTAGAGCATATGGCCCAATGCCTGTCATATAAAGCCTTGAATACTTATTAGCTGTAGTGATTATTATCATCCCATTCCTCACATCCAGGCCTTCTCACAAGGTATTCTCAATCCTGACATTGACAGCCACACCTAGGCCACACAGGTCCCTCCACTGCTGCCGGCATCTGTTCCATACAGTGCGGAAGCCACTAGCTGTGTGTGGCCATTTAAATTTAAACTGTGTAAATAAAATTTTTAATTTGGCTCTTCATGTACACTAGCTGTGTTTCAAGTGCTCAGAAGCCACATGTGTTTAGTGACTACCATGTTGAGCAGTACAGATGTAGAACAGTTTCATCATCACAGAAAATCTACTGGGCAGCACTGCAGTAGATTTTCTGTGATGAATCAATTTCCTACTCCCCACTGGAACCGCTGCTAATAGGGTCAGTCTTTTCCAGTTAGCTTCAGTTCTACCTCTACCAAGCCTGGACGTTGGAGACCCAGGTCTAATGCAGTTCAGAAAAAGAAAGGGCAGAATGCTGAGTTGAGACATAGTGCAAGATATCTATGTTATTACTATTGACCCTCAAGAAGATGAGTTACATGGAAACTTTTGTTTTAAACCAAACCTGAAGGCTTTAGAAGTCAGTGCCATGTATTACTAGTTCCTTGCTCCTCATACATAGATTGCCATGTTTTATTGTCAGTTTTTATGCTTTAAACAAGAAGAGGGGTGCCCAGGTATCTCAGTTGGTTGAGCACCCTGCTCTTGATTTTGGCTCAGGTCATGATCCCAGGGACATGGGATTGAGCCCCACCTCAGGCTCCACGATCAAGATGGAGCCTGCTTAAGGTTTTCTCTCTCTCTCCCTCTGCCCCTCTCCCTGGCTTGTACTCTCTCTCTCTCTCTCTCTCTCTCTAAAAAAATAAAAGCAAAACAAAACAAAAACAAGAAGATAATTTTTAACTGAAATAGAAAGGGAGGAAGATGTCCCTGCAAGTGATGGGGAAAGAAGCGTTGGGTATCAGCCCCCAATTTTTTATACCCTTGTAGATAAACATGCTCTCCATTTGTTGACTATGAATGCTACCTGCCTGTAATGGTCATTTGCTACTATTAAATATAAAATTTGAAATGGACACAGTAATCATGGCTAATCATTACATCTAAATCCTGTCATATTTAGTACAGAAATGAATAGAGAATATTAGTAAAGAAAATAATATACTGATTACTCTCACTGAACTATATACATTTAAATCCTTATGCCATTGAAATATGTGAAGCATGTATAGTGAAATATAATAGAGTTTTAATAGTTTTCTAGCCATAAGCATGAAATAATTATACCATTGAACTTTAAATATATTGGAAAACAGGTAGAAACATGAATCATCTAACAGTGGCATATAGGATTTTTAAAATCCATTGTGATATGTTCACCAAAACCCATATGTTGAGAGTATTCATAACAGCATCATTTTTATTAGTCTAAAACTAGAAACAGTCCAGATGCCAGTTAACATAAGAATAGATCAATTGTGGCTATTCCTGCAAGGAAAATGCCATGGCAATAAAAAACAAACCACTGAAAAAAGCATTAGCATGGCTAGATGAGTAACAGATATTATTACAATGAAAGCAGCAGCACAAAGGCATATATTTCATTTCTTATTTCATTCATTCCAAGTGTAAGACTAATTGATGGTGGGGTGTCTGGATGGCTCAGTCGGTTAAGCATCTGACTTGAGCTCAGGTCATGATCTTGCAGTTCATGAGTTCAAGCCCCACGTCTGACTCTGTGCTGACAGCTCAGAGCCTGGAACCTGCTTCAGATTCTGTGTCCCCTTCTCTCTCTGCCCCTCCCCTGCTCATTCTCTGTCTTTTTTCTCTTAAAAATCAATAAACATTAAAAAAAATTTTAATGCTAATGGATGGCAATAAGTCAGAATAGTGGTTATGGAAAGAAAGGGGAAAGAATAGTGGTTATCTTGAAAGAAAGGGGACAAGGGGAAATTTTTTACAGTACGGGAAATGTTTTATTTCTTGGTCTGGGTGGTAGTTACATGGATGTGTCCATATGTAATTTTATCAAACTGGACACTAAAGACGGTGTACTTTTTGTACTTCATGTATACTGTACCACAATAAAAAGGAAAAATGTGTAAGAATTTGTATTTAAAATGATGTTTTAATTTCCTAGAAAGTCATATCTTATGAGCTGATTAAATATGATGTGGAGAAAGATGAACCTGTCCGAGATGGAAATGGGTATTGCATCCGAGTTCCCAAAGGTACAGTAGATTTTTGTTCAGCTGACCTGTGCCTTTTCTTAACTTGATCAAGTGACTGTTAAGAACTAGCATATCATTGCTAAAATGAATACATTGTGAAACTTTTTAGAGTGATGTAATAAAAGAGGTTTATTTAAGTACCCTCAGAAATAGTTACAGAAATTCCAAAAGGTACTAATTTACCACTACATGTAACAAAATTATACATTGAAACCTAGTTTAACTTCTTGAATATGAGGTAAGTGTTTTGACGAAAGGGATATATAATCATGGCTGCAAAGCTATAGTTAGCTTTGCAAGGTCTTTGCCTTCAAGTTTAGGCTACTGTGCATTTGTCCAATCCTGTGTGTAAATCATTATTCAGTAAAATACTAGCATTTTTAGGATGACAAGTGTGTGGCCACATGGGATGGTGAACCTTGTGTGTACGGTGTCTATATGTATGTATAGGATGTATATGGATGTACACGTGTGCATGCATGGAAAGTGCACTTCCTGCAGCTGGCTTGTTGCCAGTGGAGTATATGGCAACAGTTGTTTTGTTTGGTTGATTCATACTGTGGTTTCTCTGGTTTTTGTTCTTTAGCATTCACCACTTCTTATCATTATGCTATTTTGCTCCAAAGCTGGGCATTTTTTAACATTTCTATTAAGGAATGAAAAAAGCAAAGTTGCTAATTGAAAATTCTCATGACCTCTGTCGCTTCCATTCTACCATATATCTGAATTCAGACATACCCTACATGTTTCAAAACCCCTTATTCATTGTTTTTATCTTTATTTTAAGTTTACTTATTTATTGGGGGGTGGGGGGGAATGCAAGGAGAAGAGGGCAGAGAGAGAGGAAGAGAGAGAATCCCAAACAGGCTCTGCCCTGTCAGCGTGGAGCCTGACGTGGGACTCAATCCCATGACATAGGGCTCAATCTCATGACCCTGGGATCATGACCTAAGCTGAAATCAAGAGTCGGACACTTAACCAATTGAGCCACCCAGTTGCCCTATTACAAATTTTAAAATCTGGGAATAGTTTGGAAAAAACCTTATATGCTAATTTCAGCCCAAGGTTAATTTAATTTTAAACTGATAAGAACAGATACTACACTTGATCTTAGCCAAAAGGCCGAGAAGCAATCCAAGGTTAATTTAATAACTGGGGCAATGTCCATTGGCAGGACTTAGGGTTAGATAAGGGATATACATATTTTCTGTAAAGTGGGATAAAAGTTCTTTTGAACACAGTTGCTTTTCAGAGAATTTAAGATTAACTTTACAAACAAATATATTAAAAGTTCAAGATCTAGAATTTGAAAAATCTATGCCTCTAGTCATAGATTTTCAATTAAAACAGATTGAAAGAGAATTTTATAAGTTTATGTCTTGGAAATGCTATAAAATTAAGATGGCATGATGGGGATATTTCAGCTGTGAGTGGTCTTAGGTTGTGGAAAATTGAAGGTTGAGGTAAAGGAGAAAATATCTTCCATTCGTAAGTTCAAAAACTAATTCCCACTAATATATGCAAATTATTGAAATGATCAGCATGTAAATTTTGCTACTGTACATAGAAAACGAAATCAATGTTTTATCGGCTTTTTAAATGTTTATAATGAAGGTAACTGAAAGGGTACCTGGGAGGCTCAGTCAGTTAAGAATCCGACTCGATCTCAGTTCAGGTCTTGATCTCAGGGTCGTGAATTCCACACTGAGTGTGGAGCCTACTTTAAAAAAAAAAAAAGAGGGGTAACTGAAAATGCAACTTGAATAACATTGCACTACATTTTCTGAGAGTATTGTAATTACAAAGAAAATCTTTAATTTTTTCATTGTTGAAGACAGGTTTAGTGCCAGCCTCTGTAAGGTTAAAAAATTATATTTGGGGGTGCCTGGATGGCTCAGTCAGTTAAGTGTCTGACTTCGGCCCATGATCTCACAGTTTGTGGGTTCAAGCCCCACATCGGGCTCTGTGCTGACAGCTCAGAGCCTGGAGCCTGCTTCAGATTCTGTGTCTCCCTCTCTCTCTATTCCTCCCCTGCTCATGCTTTGTCTCTCTGTCTCTCTTTCAAAAACATATAAACATTAAAAAAAATTCTTTTAATTATATTTGTAGATTTAAGGGCCATGTTTTAAGATGTCCATTTTGAGTGTATGGTAATAGAATTATGAGGATGTTAATAATAAAATTTGCCTATTGCTAGCACATAAAATAACAATTTACTTTCTTCTGTCTTAGGTGAAGTTGGACTCCTTATTTGCAGAATCACACAATATACACCCTTTAGTGGCTATGCTGGAGGAAGTACTCAGACAGAGAAGAAAAAACTGAGAGATGTCTTTAAGAAAGGAGACCTCTATTTCAATAGTGGAGATCTCTTAATGATTGACCATGAGAATTTCATCTACTTTCATGACAGAGTTGGAGATACTTTCCGGTTGGTTTCTTTGAATTATTGAGACAAAAACAAACACACGCACAGTTTGCCTTATTCCTAAGTTGGCATTGCATTCCACTTTGGCTACAGTGCTCCATTTCCCTCTATCTCTTTGGCATGGCCATCCAAACTTCTGTAGTCCCAGAAAATAAGGAGCAAAACACAGGCAGTGTCACTCTGCAATGCACAGATAATTGGGTTGAGCAACACCAGATGAGAAATAGGCAGAAAACACATGCCTGGCTTTTGGAGCCTAACTAGCAGCACCTCTAGTTTCTCTCATTTATCCTCAGCCATCAGCAGTCAACCCTAGGAGAGCCAGAGGTTTTTCATACTGTTTCCAGTCTTGGGGCTTTTCTTCAGATAAAATCAAATGCAAGCTAATGTGGAGCTGATCTAGCTGAAGAGGAAGTGAGGGGTTCTGAAATCTACTTGTCACCTCCTCCCACTCTCCAACCCTAACCATGCAGTTTTCCACAGAGACCCAAGTCAGCAGCGTGAAATTTAAAAGTCATTACAATAAGATTATGAAACTAACTCCCAACAACAGCACAGCCTTCCAATCTCATGACACTTTGGGTTAATCAGCTTCCTTCCTGGGCAAGCTCCCCGAGGCCAGGCCTTGTGTCTGCTGGCTCAGTCCCCAGCACCTAGCACAGTGCCTGACACACACGTTTGCTTTTGCATAAATGAATGAGGAAGGGATGAAAGTTGTCTGCCTGTAGTAGGAAGAGCAAGAACATGAATGAGGAGAACTGGGCTCCTAGGCTCACCCTCCTCCTGGCCGGCTCTGCTGTCAAGGCAGGTCACCTTTTTCACCCAGGAAATGAAGGTCCCAATGATCCAGAGGGTTCCTTCCATCTCTAGAGTATTCCATGACTCAGGACCCATACCATGATTTTATGCAACCTTCATGTTACTGAAAAGATACTTTCAGGAGATCTAAAGAATTTTTAAATGTAGACAAATTTTAACGTTTTATTAAGTGGACAAGTGTAGGTTGAGCACTGAGGTTATAATCTCCCTCCAAATAAAGCATGGTATTTTATTTGCCACTCAAAGCTTTCCCATTTCCTTGAGACCCTGAAGTGCAGGTATGACACCAGTCAGAGTCAGTGAGTGAGAAAAGTGAGAGACCTAAACACAACAAAAAGTCATGGAGATCTGTTTTCCAGTACCTTTCTTAGGCCAAACCTGTATTTCAACGTTAGAACAACATCATTCTTTGTATCATGTTTCATGTGGTGAGATTGGAATTCCACATTTGATTATTTAAATGCCTCTGTCTATGCCTTTGTATTTTGTTTCTCAAGCAGGATACCTCTCCCATGACTAAGTTCAGGGGGACTTGGGAGCAGAGATGGAAAAACAAATGCAGACACCTTACAGGGGCCTAGAGGAGACGCATGCTTTGCCATGGCAGTGTGGGCCGGGGACCCCCAGTAACCTCCGCTAACCTTGCCTTTTCTTCCAGCTGGAAAGGGGAAAATGTGGCCACCACTGAAGTCGCTGATATCGTAGGACTGGTTGATTTCGTCCAGGAAGTAAACGTTTATGGAGTGTTTGTCCCAGGTACGCACAATAAGTCTATGCCGAAACCCATACAGTAACTGAGCATCATTTTAACCCCAGGGCAAAGTTTGTCATCCCTTCTGCCTGCCAGCTGGAGAACCAACCTCCTCCAGCCACCTGGGAGGACGGGGCTACTGTCTGCTTTATATTCCGTCATAAACCAGCCACGTCAGCGCATCTGAACTCCGCCTTTCTCTGCGGCTCAGCTCCCCAGCTGCGCTTCGCTCTCAGGCAAGCCAGATCTCTGCAAGATGCAGGGCCCCATGCGGCACTCGGCACGCCTCGGGAAACGATGCGTCAGGCCTGATAGCTGGGAAGTGGTATTTTGGCCTTGAAACTGAGAATCACAAGCAACAGCAAGTATAGTTTCGAGGAGAAAAAACTGAAAAGGAGCTGCCTTTGTCCAGACTTTTTCTAAAATACGCCCTGGACCCCAACCCACCCCAGTGAGTTTCAGAATCATCACACAGAGTGGTGTCACCAAGCCTTCATCTGCAGATCGGCCTCTGACTTCAGGTCCTTGGCTCCAGTATGCGGGGCGGTTTGACTTTGGGCAAATCACCAAAATTAGGGGTAGTATCAGCCCTGCAGCTGAGATTGTTAAGAGAATTTATTCCCTTCAATTGCATAAATACTAAACACATATCTACCAGATACATACGTAAGTGCTGTCATGAGAAGAAATCATTTTAATTATATAGATGAGAGAGGATTAAAACCTCCATGTCACTGTCCGACTCTGAGGTGCCTTGGATAGCAGTATTCCCCCGGAACTCAGTAGTTGGCATTCTCACCTATATCCAAAATAGAAATCCAAGAGTCTCTCTTTCCTGAGCTCTGGTGGTTTCACGCAACCCTGTGCTGTCTTTTATTATTTTTTTTTTTAAGAATATTGGAGACTTTGTCTTGCCTGTTCCTCTCCAGCCCTATGGCAGTGACATGAGTGCAGCCACCTCTCAGGTCACAGAGTGTGAGGGGTGCAACATGCTGTTCATGTTGGAACATGGGCTGAGTTAACACGAGGGCCCACGGCACGGCTATCCACCCTCACGCTGAGCTGGGCTCCCACAGGCCCCACCTGACGTGTTGTGTGCACCTCTAAATGCTGAGTTTTGGTAACAACACAAAAGACTATGTATGCAAAGGTGAGAGGATCTGGGGAATGGATTGGGAGGATAGAGTCCAGTGCTTTTCAGAGTGGGGTCCCTGGCCCAGCACCACTGAGCGGCTTGGGAAACAACATAATTTCTCAGGCCAACCCCAGACCTACTGAATCAGAATCTCTGGGGTGGGACCGAGGGAGCCGTGTTTTAACAAGCCCCTCAGTTATTCTTAAAAACAATGAAGTCTGATTTGAAGGTGATGAAAATGTTCTAGAACTAGATACTAGTGATAGTTGCCCAACATTGTGAATGTACCAAATACCATTGAATTGGGCACTTTAAAATGGTTAAGATGATGGATTTTAGGTTATGTGTGTGTTACCAAAAATTTTTTTAAATACTAAATTCTGAGAAGCTCTGAAGCCTCGTCTGGCCAATCATCAGAATTATCTGGGAAACTCTCATTCTTTTTTAAGTTATTGAAATTCAAACTAGTTAACCTGCAGTGAAATATGAGTCTCAGGTGTAGAATACAGTGATTCAATCTGGGAGACTTTCTAAAGCCTAGCTCTAATGGATCAGAACCTTGGGGTTTGGGACTCAGACACTTCATGGCTTCTTTTAGTCCCCAAGGGACTCTAAGACCTAGTAAGGTTTGGGAGTCACTGATCTAGAACAAAAAGAAGAAATTAATGGTTTTCACATGGTTGGATGGCTGTCAGGTAGAACACAGAGCAGGTGTACTTGTAATGCCCAGCGAGCAGAGAGCCGAAGGATTGAAATGACCAAGAAATGAATTTTAGCCTGAGATGTCTCCACTAACCAGAGAGAAGGCTGTCTTCTGAAGTGGGGAATAGCCCACCAGCTAGGGTGTGTAAAAAGACCTGATGTCCACTCGAGATCCTGAGAATCCAAGAATTGTTGCAGCATTGAAAGATTAGAGATAAGGCCTCTGGGTGGCTCAGTCAGTTGAGCATCCAACTCTTGATTTTGGCTCAGCTCATGACCTCAGGGTCATGGGATGGAGCCCCAAATCAGGGTCTGCACTGAGTATGGAGCCTGCTTGAGATTCACTCTCTCTCCCTCTGCCCCTCCCCTGCTTGCCTCTCTCTCAAATCAATAAAATGGAAAAAAAAAAGAAGAAGAAGAAGAAGAAAGATTAAAGATTAAAGATAAACTGAGAAGTGTCTTTCAGCTTTCAGATTCTGTGATTCTCGATGCCATGCCGGCCACTGGCTGGCCGGCCAGGCACACAGCCAGCCTATGGCAGCCCAGAAATGTGGCAGGTCTATCAAGAAGAAGGCAATCTACCAGGGTGAATTTCAGTACCAAAGGGCTCAGCAAGGCCTTTACAGATCTCAGCTTTGGACCAGGAAGGTACACCAAAGTGTAAGCCCAGCTGACTTCTATTAGATGTCTCCAGAACTTCACAACTACCCTCAACATTTTGTTCTCAACAGAACTTTCTGCAATGATGTAAATGTTTTATATCTGCACTGTCCAGTATGGTAGCCAATAACCATCACATGGCTATTAAGGACTGAAAATGTGGCTAGTAAAACTGAGGAACTGAATTTTTTTATTTTATGTTATTAGAATTAATTTTGAGAGCCAAATGAAACCAATGGCTACCATACTGGACAGGTCAGCTCTAGAGAAACTCTGGTCAAAACAGTTGTACACTGAAACCTGGCCCCTAGAGCTGAACTAGCCCTAAACCAACCTCTGGGAGCTGGGGCAGAGACCTGAGACTTAATAGGCCCATTCGTCTCTCAGTTGGGCACTGTCTCTGTCAGAGCAAGAGACAAGGAGCCAGTCAGTGCTAAAGATTTCTGTTGCATAAGCTTCTGCCTTGATTCGAAAAGAAGCTTATTGAAGACATTTGAGATTTCTGAGACGGTTGCTTTTGAGCAAGCTACAAGGGACCCCTAGAGAAAGAGGGTCCTGTGCGCTGCTTTCCTCCTTCAGACACAAGGCAAATTGTATAGGCATACATTTCCTTTCTTTTAATGTTTCCTCTTGTTTCCTGCCTTCTTTGGAGCCACAGGTAAACACACAATCACCATGGGAGAGGTTTCGAAAGCTGGGACCCAGGTGACAAAGGGCACAAAGCGGCTCCTTCCCCTCTCTGATTACAGCTCGGTAGTTGAGTGAAGTGGATCTCAGTGGATCTCAGTTCCAACCCGGTCTGCTGGGTCAGGCAAAAGGTGTATTAATACCTTATTACCACTGTCTTTACAAGAAAACAGTATAGTCATTGTGCTTAACTCCTCCCCACTTACCTTGCTGCCTGATGGGGAGCTAGGCACTGCTGGATCCGTGGTCTCCATAGAGACACAGCCTTGGGGAACAAAGCTCATCAACGGCACAGGAGCACAGCCGCTCACCCTTGCACCTCCCATCGCCATCCTGACTCACAGCTTCTCTGAAATGCAGACAGTCTCAAAGGTGATATTTGTGTCTGGATGCACAACAGACCTAACACTACTCCCTAAAGAACAACCCGAACCCAGTTGTTCATGCTAGTGGAACAAGGACTTTTCACTGGAGTCACAAAAACAAAGAAACAAAAAGAAAAACACTTCCCTTAGCCACCAGTAGGGCTGGTTTTCCACTCTGGTGTTTACATTTAGGCTGCTGAGAAAGATGATGGTTGATTGTCTTAGTCTGGTTTCTGATTCTGCCTGTTTGTTGTCTGAACTTGAACAAGTCTCGTACTGTATGGATTTTTAAGCCTCAGTTTTTTCATCTGTAAGATGGCAATCACATTTGTACCTCTTCAGAAGGCTGTTTTAAGAGTTAAATGAGGGGCACCTGGGTGGTTTAGTCGGTTAAGCCTCCAACTTCGGCTCAGGTCAGATCTCACATTCGTGGGTTCGAGCCCCGCGTCAGGCTCTGTGCTGACAGCTAGCTCAGAGCCTGGAGCCTGCTTCCTGTTCTGTGTCTCCTTCTCTCTCTGCCCCTTCCCCTCTCAGGCTCTGTCTCTCTCTGTATCAAAAATAAATAAAATATTAAAAAAAAAAAGAGTTAAATGAGATAGTCCATAAAACACACTTAATAAGGGTCTGGCATCT
The DNA here is from genome assembly GCF_006229205.1 of Suricata suricatta. Classification (NCBI taxonomy): domain Eukaryota; kingdom Metazoa; phylum Chordata; class Mammalia; order Carnivora; family Herpestidae; genus Suricata; species Suricata suricatta. Next base: position 89,155,873 of record NC_043708.1, read on the forward strand.
CATAAAGATTTAATCAGTATATAGCTTTTGCTGTTGTTGTTATATGCACTTTAGGATAATTTCAACATATATCATACTCCAACTATCCAAAAGAAACCCATGTCAATGTTCTCAGCCCACTTTGAACTAGGAAAACATCATAAATAGTACAACACATCTAATTTTTTCTCTGTATTTCTAGGTCATGAGGGTCGAATTGGCATGGCCTCGATCAAAATGAAGGAAAACCATGAGTTTGACGGAAAGAAACTCTTTAACCATGTTGTTGACTACCTGCCCAGTTATGCAAGGCCCCGGTTTCTAAGAATACAGGTGAGGCTTGTTGTTGAGTTCAATTATCCTCTCTCTTGGAGACTGCTGTCTCTTAGGGAACATCTCCCTTCTACCATGGTCACCATAGTGGCCAGATTTTCTCTACCTTTGCCAGGAAGCTCAACAAGGAAGCAGAAATATCATAAAATAGAGCCAGCAGAAACCAAATCCTAATCCCCTTTTCCCTAAAATGACAGACCAGCAGGATTAGCAAATGACTCACAAAGTCTATGTTTGATGAAGTATGACAGACGCTTAAAATATTTCCAGTTTTAAAGGATGGAAAACTCCACTGAAGCTCTCCACCTTTCTAAGTGTGAAATTTAAGTGGGAATTATTAGACAGTTGGAGCTATCAAATGCTTAACTATCACCACTGTGTGTTTTTCTTTCATAGACATTAACCCACTGGTTAGCTTAACACTCTCACTTTTGGACTGTGAACTCTGTGATTCTGTAGCTGAAGACTTGAGAAAAGAAATGTTAGGTTGGGGCCACTGGGTGGCTCAGTCGGTTGAGCGTTCGACTTCGGCTCGGGTCATGATCTCACGGTTTGTGGGTTCGAGCCCCACATTGGGCTCTGTGCTGACAGCTAAGAGCCTGGAGCCTGCTTCGAATTCTGTGTCTCCCTGTCTCTCTGCCTGTCCCACACTCACACTCAGTCTCTCTCTCAAAATTAAAGAAAAAGAAAGAAACAAAGAAATGTTAGGTTATCAGCTATTGTGGAAGTTGTATGTTATTTCTGTTGATGTTCATAAAGCCCTGACATTTATAATGAGATGGTGGAGACATATGAAAATTGAAATACCCTCAGATCCTCCACCGCCTATCAATTAAAGGAAAAAGGCTTCAGTCTAGTGGACAAACAGGCTGAGAAAATAGAGTGGTCTGTGTGTAGATGATCCCTAGCCCTACCCCACCCTAAGTCAGGATATTTTAGTAAAACCTGAAGCTCACTAAGCAACAGACTGCTCTGCAGGGGAGGGGCAGAGAGAAAGAACCGCAAGCAGGCTCCATGCTGGCAGAGCAAAGCCTGATGCAGGGCTCAAACTCATGAACCATGAGAGGATGATCAGAGCTGAAATCAAGAGTTGGACACTTAACTGACCAAGCCACCCAGCCCCTGCCCTGTGCTGCCTTTCACCCTCCACAGCCCCTCCACACCCCACAGGTGACCTTAAAGCCTCAGAGGAATGAAAACCTACCTCCACAAAGGGCCCCCTAGTGGAGCTTCTGTAAACAGGCAGTATTGAACTAGCTTCCACACCTCTCTCAGGAGCCAGATGCCCCGCCCTCTACCCCTTGCCTTGAACCCAAATCTGTTCACAAAACACTGCAACTGTGTGGATTGTTTGATGTTTTCCAGGACACCATTGAGATCACTGGAACTTTTAAACACCGCAAAGTGACCCTCGTGGAGGAGGGCTTTAATCCTGCAGTCATCAAAGATGCCTTATATTTCTTGGATGACAAAGCAGAAATGTATGTGCCTATGACTGAGGATATTTACAATGCCATAAATGATAAAACTCTGAAACTCTGAGTAATCCCAGGAGGATAACTCCTATTTCCAGAAAGAAATTGAAAAGACCTAGCACAGTCACTTGATATAATCCAACCTTAATTTGATTGAAGATTGTGACATGCCATTTTTTATGCATTCCAATAATGGAAGACATTTTTAAATTACACCTGAACCATCACACGCAACAATATCTAGAGATAATTGTTTTCCAATTTGCACCTACTGTTTGTATTTTCAGACTAAGCTTGTTAGAGGGTGCATTATTTTTTAAAATATGTAATAAAATAGATGAACTCCAACATATGAGATGGCAGTGTCTCTTTCCTGACTTTACTCTAAAGCAAACCCTAAGCCTAACAGCCTCATTGGCATCTTTTCATAGGTGTCCTACTCATAATGATAATGGCATCCTAGGTAAAAAATGACAAGAAATTGAAAAGTGAGGGGGATGGGTCACCAATGAACAATGCAGTGGAGATCCAGCTCCAGCGTGAGGCCAACTCCTATCTGGGCCACTGCCTACAAACTGCATTGTCCAGCAGGTGAGAATGCCAACTATAGTTTTTGAAGGAGCCTACGTCAACAGCATTAGAATTCTATATATAGAAGGTGTCGGTAGATATTTTTTAACTCCATCAAGGCTTGTACACTTGAGTGTCTTCAGGAATCGCACAAATAATGTGGACAAGAGAAACAGGTCACAAATGAATGTGGCAAACATGCAAGCACTACTTAGCTTCAGTTGGCTGATAGTTGCCATGTAGGAATACAACTTAAGTACTTCCAAGATCTGATTATTTAGAAAACAGAAAGCCAGATATTCATGTGAATCTCCCAATTTTTTAAATGTGTGAAGCCTCAAATTTTATAAGACTTCCATGCACCCAGCAAAATGGATATGTGGACCAGGTAAATCCCAGATGCTCCTCAAACCTGAGCTACTTTCACTCCACACCCAATCTCCTGTCAACAGCCTGTTTAGTTAAAGACCCTGGCCCCTCTGACGTGATGCAGTAGGGTTTGGGAACTTTGAGAAGCTCCTTCAGACAGGCTCTTTCTTCTTCCACTCAGCTGGCTCCCTTCCTGAACAGAACTGCTTAACCTCTGCATGTGTTAGCTATAGACAGTTCCAGGAGTAGGTCCTCAATAGCAGTGATCAAGACAACATGTTGCTTACTAGAGCTTGTCCTAGGAAACAGGAATGCCATGGTCACTAAGTCCATGTCCAGGAAGTATAATTCAACTTCACTCCTGCCTCCCTAAAAGAAATGGAGTTTCCTTCCCAGAGGACACCTTCAGATGACTAGGAGCTGGCAAGGAGCCCCAATTCTCCAATTTAATCCCCATAAGGCCCCAAGAAAACATATCTAGGGATCCTTAATGGTAGATGACAAGAGAGGTTGCTGCTCTCACCTCTCCACACAGTACTAGAAGTATTTTTTAAGACTCTTTGTTCTTTCAAGTAACTACCAAGAAGAGTCATGACTGGAATCCCTGCCTCCACTCATTACGCCCAATGATAACCTTTTCTGAGTGCTTGATATGTATAAGGGACTTGAGGACGCCCTCAGGAAAACTCTGGATACCCCTGTGTCTTTGTGAATTTTGCCAATAATTTAGGACATTGTTGCTTGTGGGTTAGCACTTAAGAATGTTTACAGTATTCTAAGTATCTCTGCCTCCATTGTATTGATCTCCCAGCAAGAAGTGAACCCAAGTGATGGGAGAGATCATGACTTTTGTTTTTGAGTATCACATTGTGCAATTGTGTCACTTGTGATAGTGTTACATTGGATCTGGTGGTAAGCGAGATTATGTCAAAGGGCATGTTCACAGATGAGAGGTCAGCCAGAACATTAATGTGCCTGTAACCAGAGCCTGACCACCTTTCAGGCACATTTTAGACTTTGCAGTTAGAAACGCAGACACTCTCTCTCCCAGCCTGAGAGCTTCCCACTTCCCCAAATCTCTGTGATTCTGGCCAGGAACCACGGGTCCACTCTGAAGGATAAAGACACCAGTACAATATCCTCAATACCTGAGTTCGAATGTGTGTGCATAAAAATAAGCCCATGGCAGATCATCCATTTTAAACACTAATTTTTCTCTTTTAAAGAGGTCACAAATTGTGGCTGTAGACATATCTGCACAAATCAAGTATAAATGGATATTTTTTAAAAACATAAGCTGATATCCATGTAAATCATTCAAAGGGTCTCTGATTTTAAACGTATTGCTTGGAAATGTAGTTCAGTGCATAGATAGGAGGCTATGGGCACCTAAATAATTTGGGGATAACACTAGGAAATGTCAGCACCTGAAATGGAAGCTAATGAGAATCACTATAAAAATGGATAAGATTAACCAAGTACAGTAACCTACCTAACAGGTGATTTGTTAATGTGTTGTTCATTTGCACATTCCACTTGACAGTCATTTAGTGGGTGCCTGCTACAGGCCAAGAGGTGAGCTGAGCACTAGCATGAAGAGTTTTCCAAGCCCCTATTTAGGAAGTCAGGTCAGACCTTCAAGGGAAGCTGACTAGAAAGATCACTGAGAGGAAATGTCAACATGAAAAGTTGTGCTCTTCACAAAGACTATCTCCTTGACCAAACGCTAGCCAGGTTCCTCCAAGCTGTCTTATCGACCTTGGCCTATAAAGACTTGAACAAACACTAACATAGTTTCTAACAGTTCAAGGCCACAATCCTAGGATGACACTGCCCCCCTTAAAGTGCCTGCTGTGAAAAATCAAGGCTGCCAAAAGTGTTTACTGTCTGTTCCATCCAACAGCTGAAGATTGGCCTCTGTCTCCCAGCCTCTGTGCAAGAGTAGGAGTCTAACTTCGATATATACCAGTTAGCAAGCCCAGATCCATTTCACATGAACCAATGCTGTTTTCTTGCCTTTTGTCATTTTTCAGTTCCCTGACTCTACCAAGTCCCTGCTTGCCTCCTTCGCTACACCTCATTCTCCCTTTAAAACGCCCAGTCACCTCTGTATAAATCAAAGTTGAGTTCAGTTTATCTTGGACTCTTTCCCCTATTGTAATAGTATGTTACTGATTAGAATTTGTCCTTACCACTTTAACTAGTATCCAGCTTGGTTTGTTTACCTTTGACACTGCTAAAATAACCAATTTCAGAGCTATCTCAAATGGAAAGAAAATGGCTTTTGGCCTATAAACTAAGGATAGGCAAGCTGCCTGTGAGCACAGCTTTTATTTGACTATAGAGGTGAGAAGAAGAGAAAATGCACAAGTTCCAAACCTACAGGGGGAACATTTAAATGTACTGAAGGACTGATCGAGTACAAGCCTGAACAACAGGGTATGGTGGAAATGGCATGGGCATTATTGAAGACAAGGAGACCTGGCTTTCCCCACTTACAAGCTTTTGTGACTAGAGCCTCCGTTTCCTCGTTTATCAACTGTAAGTCACACTGCCTGACTCAACCTGCCTGCCTTCTTCATACCAACAGCTCCTCCAAAGTCATTTTTTCACAGTTAAAGCCAAATCCTTGGCATCCTGAAGAATAGAATCCATAAGTATATGCATTTAGGCTCCATGATAATCTCTGATTAATTAATGTGTTTCAATCATCAATTAAGTCACACAGGATATGTTTTTTTAAGGACAAGTACAATTTATTTTTATGTTATATTTCATATCACAAGCTGTACCACAGAAGCTGCCTGTCATTACACTACCTTGGGTCCTTTCTCTCTGTCCAGACTTCTGGAGCATTCTGTATCATGCTGGCTTAAACTCCCCATTTGTATCTTATCATGGGTCATGAACCTCTGTGAGAATCTGATAAAATTAGAGGCTCTCTCTTATTAGAAGAATGCACATAGACATAATAAGCACATAAATTCAGCACACAATTTTGAGGGGTTCAGAGACTCCCTGAAACACATTTTTGGGTTCTGGCTGAAACCCCTGATCTAAACCATTGCCTGCAGAGGGCAACAGGGCAACTGGAGCCCACACTGAGAGCTACATTCAGGAAAGCTGGGGACACTGTAAAACTTGATTAGTTTCTTGAAGGCACTTTTCTTTAGCATCATCATTTCTTCTGGAAACCTAGAAAAGATTCTGGCCCTAGAAGAGTCCTTCACAGAGCCATCTGTGGGCAGTGCCTTCTGAGCACTTACAGGCATGCTATTGCAACTGAAGGAACGCACTGCCTTCTTCTTATTTTGCACGGACAAATAATTGAACAAGAAGGAGGACAGCTTGTGCTTGGTGACATCCGGGGCCTCTTCTGAGAAGCAGTCATCATCAAGTGGGTCCAGCAAGGTTTCAAGATGGCAGCTATCTTCCCTTTTCACAGGACTGGCTTCCACATGCTGAGGCTGCTTGATGATCTTCGTGGCCTGGTCTGGGTCATGTCCAGCCCCATTGACAGACTGAAGGGACATCCCATTGGCCAAGGCTCTGGGTCCCATGGTTTGGGAGATGAGGTTCCCAACCTGAGGGCTCGGTTGGGAAGTACAGTGCTGACTCAGGACAAGAGTGGCAGCATCTCGAATGAGATTCCAGTCTCTCAGGATGTCATCTCTGGTGGTGAACTGGGATGTCACAGTGAAACGAATGATCAGTTTGTCCTGGATAGTGGCCGGAATGAGGAAGAGACGGCCAGCTCTAGCTAATTCCTTTAATACACTTTCTGTAAGACAATTAGGACCCTGTTTGAAAAATAGAGAGAAGTGAAGTCTTTATTACATCTCCATAAGCATCCCCAGAAGCCCAGCATTTATATTTCGAAGAGGCTAAACAACCAATACTATTAATCATAAGCTATGGAAGATGCCATTACCTTTAGACGAAAAACCACCAGGCCAAGGTGCCTCTTGGCAGGAATTTCAAAGAAAGGGTCATTTCTGACCAGAGATTCAAAATATTTTGCCATGTCAGTGCCCTAGAAGTGCAAATAGAGAATAGAGTTTAATAATCAGACAAGGGACAATTCCACATGAACTTTCATTCTGCTACATGGGTTTACACGAGTGACACCTTTGAACCAGAGTTCTGAAAATCTTCCACCTGATTTTCTTCTCCATTTGATTTTGCTCATAGTTTAGGCTGGAAAACCTCTAATGGCTCCCTATTACTTGTCACATCAGATTCGCCTCAAGAACTCATTTCTGAGGGCCCTCTTTCAGCTTGCCCCCAGAACCAGAAGGTGTCAATGCAATCTGGCCTCGTATCCTGGATTCACAGCTTTTTGACTGGCCAAGGTAGCAAGTGAGGGCCAAAACCCAACCTATTCTCTGTGTTCCCAGCCAGCCACCTTGGGTACCAGCTGCATCTGCCCAGAGAAAAACATTCTTGTTTTTATGGTATGTAGGAGCACCATGAGGGCTGACAACAGCTCTGTCTTCACCCTAAGCCTACATCTTTTCCTCCCCTCTTGAACCTTTTCAAATCTTATACATCAAATGCTCTTTCATCTCTCCCCACTTTTTTTTAATTTACATTCCACAGAGACCATATTATTATATATCCTCCCCACATATATCATAGAAAACTGTTTGCACGAGTTTATTAAGTATAGGATTTCTATTTGAGGTAATGGAAGAAGTTCTAGAAATAGTAATGATGGTTGCACACATTGTCACTTAGTGTGACTAAGTATACTTAGTGTCACTGAATTATACACTTAAAAATGGTTCAGGTGAAAATTTTATGTTATGTATATTTTACCACATGAAAAAAATGGAAGGCTTTATACCATATTAACCTTTCCCTAAAGTTTATGTCATTTTTAAAATTTTCCTTTGTTTTTTTTAACTTAGGATTATTAACCAAACAAGGACAGGTCTTAACTTTTCTTTCATTTAAAAAAAAAATTTCTTCAAGCATCCAGAAGATCTCAATAAAATATTTCCTAAGTAATTGCTATCTCCTGGTTCTCACTGAATCACCTTATTTTCAGACTTGATACTCAATTTTAAGAGAACTCACAAAATTCAGCTAAGCACCTCTTTGATCATGATAAAGCAAGTTGCTGCAAAGCTCATCCAGACCCCTTTCTTTCTGAGAGAGACCACTCATGGTCTATTTGAAATGGTCTCCAATCACTGCCCAAGAGCTTTTCATTTTCAGGTCCTAAAGATCTGAGAGAAAGCATCCTTCTAAATGTTTTCTAACTATTTTATACTTTGGCAATTCATGTTCTAATTTCACCATGATCCTCCCCATATCTCCTTCCCCTCCAGGCCCATTTCCACCCACCTACCCTACCAATATTGCTCTTTCCAAGGAAATGTTTCTTAACTCTACATAAGTACCATTAAGACATCTCAGGTACAGACCTAGAGTCAGGTTAGGTAAGGACAAGCTGACACTTTTGAGCAAAAAAAGAGACCCAGAATTCAGCTTTGTTCAACCTCTTCATTTTCCTAGGAAGGGCTAAGGGAAAGTGACTTTTTTTCCTTCCCCTCCTCCTCCTTCTCCTACTTCCTCTTCCATTCTCTTCCTTCCTTCTCCACTTCCCCCCTTCTTCTAATGATACCAGATGATTGTCGTCATCATCATCATCATCATCATCATTAATCATTTCCTATCACCTACTTCATACTTCATATCACCGAGGTATGAGTGGCAGAATGCAGGTCTCCTGGTCACCAAGCACATGCTCCTCCCACCATGATCTGTTGCTTCCTACAACATAAGCTGTTTGCAACAAAGTGGAAGCAGGGCTGGGGAGAGGGGAAACCACACAGCATCCCTGCCACCAGAAACCACTTTTACGGGCAAATAAAACAGTGCTGGCCCCAGTGCCCTGAACCATTCTAGGTCAAGAGTGGGCATACTATAGTCCCCAGGCCAAATACAGCACCCCCAACCTGTTTTCATAAATAAAGCTTTATTGGAACATAGCCATGCACATTCGTTTATGTCTTGGCTATGGTGGCTTTTGTGCTAAAATGAGAGAGCTGAGTAGTTGCAGCAGAAATAGTATGGCCCACGAGTCTGAAAATATTTAATGTCTTTTGCGGAAAAAGTTTACTAATCCCAATTGTAGGTGATAGGAAATGATTAATGATGAGGATGATGATGATGACAATGATCTGGTATCATTAGAAGAAGGGGGAAATGGAGGAGGAAGGAAGAGAAGGAAGAGGAAGTAGGAGAAGGAGGAGGAGGGGAAGAAAAAATATTCATTGACTATTAGGTGAGCGTTAGGCCCTGTACCAAATAAGGATTTTATATGTATTATCTCATTTAATCATCACCATAAACCATTCAGAGAGGCATTACCATTTCCCATTTTATAAATTACGAAGCCAAACACAGAAAGTTTAGTAAATTGTCTAAGGTCACCAAATAGTACAGTGTATAACTAAAACACCAAACCCAGATTCCATTTTATAAAGCATTATTGTATTACAGAGAGATACACAATGTGATTTTCTGTAACGTTCACATAGTAGAAGATAGCCCAAAATTTTAAAGAGAGGAGGCCTTGCACTCTTGAGTAGGGCAATATGGGGCCAAGTCAGGGTGACCACCCCAAGCATTGTTGTAAGAATCTAATAAAACACTAAAAAGTATTTTTAAAATTTAAGACACTATGCAAGTCATAATTAGGAGCACAGTCAAGTTGAAGAAAGGAAATTAACTCACATCAAACAACTCTGTTTTAGTTCTACCTCTTACTGTTGTGGGACACTGGTAATCTTTGAGCCCTGTTTTATAATTGTGCTTGAATAGGTGATCTTAGGAATGCCAAGGAAGCAGTAGCAGTGACTGGGACAGATGGAATAGTTAGGAAAGCTCCTGGGAGAAATGGAACCTAATCCATTAACAACATATGGAGAAGAGAGACCAATCTAGGAGGCCAAAGTGAAGGTGACGATGCAGAGGCCGACTGAGGATACAGCTGACACTGAGAAGCCTGAGCTAAAATAAAGGCTGATAACCAGATCCTTGAAAGCCAGGCCTAGGAGTGTGGGGGAGCTGATGGGAATTTAGTTAGAGCTTTGACTTGTAAAAGGAGCATCAACGGAGTTGGCCAGCACCTACGCATTGAATATTCAGTCCTAAGAGCTTTCCTAATGACTTGTAACCTCCACCATCTCATTCCTCAGCCACTACCTCCAATATTGGGTCTGAGGATATAGAGAGAATCCAACATGCCTAACATCCCTCCATATGCTAGGTGATAGCCATTCATTGATAAATGTCCTGTTGACAAACACCTTGATGTTTATTACAAATGTAAAATTACCAACAGTAAACCAGTCACTGTTACTGCTTCAATCATCTTATTTGGTTGTGTGTTTATTTAAAGAAGAAGGAATTCCTTTCCTAGCAGGAAAGGTGAAAGGAAAGACATACAGAGTAATAAAGGACAGTGTCTTTGGATTTATCTAATGCCATGGCTTTTATCAGTGGCTTTGTCTTACTCATAAGCACTCAAAGAAATGAGAGAAAATCACTGCTGGCCAAAGTTCTTAGTGAAGTCCCATCCCTTCCATGAAGAGTATGAAAGAGAGACAATGCCTGTCTCACCTCTGGGTCTTGTTTCTAGCACAATGATTTTGTTGTTGTTGTTGTCTGAGTCAAAATAAGTTGTACCAAATAGACTTTCAGTAAATACCTACTGACACAATGTAGAGATGGATGTTTGTTTGAGACTTGGTAGGTCTACATCTCCAAGCTGGAAGAGCCATGTCTCAAGCATAACCATAATAGTGACTCATATTTTCAGACAGCTGTGATAATCAGAGAATTCTTAAAAAGATATGCTCCTGCCATAGACATACAGGCGGCCCTTTGATTTATTTTCTCTTTCTCCCTCTGCAAAACAGGCTCTTGGGGCATCACTCTCAGATGCTTGATGATAGCAGAAGGAATAATGAGACACTCATTCGAGGGACAGACAGCAGATAGCCCTCAGTGTCATATTCTGCTCAGTGTCCCTCTAGCTAACAAAGAAATGGATACCCTGAATAATCAAGTCCCAGGAGCCCAAGAACAGGCTCAGACACCTGAGCCAAACACCACAGATCCCCTGGGCAGAAACCAGCCTTCGTCCCCATGAGGACATACAGCAAGACTACATACATGTCTGACGTGTGCTTGAAGATTCTTCACCCCAAAGGACCGAATCACGAACCAGAGTTTAAGAGAGCGAAACCGCCGGCTCAGGGGGATCTGCCAGTGCTAGAACAAAGTAACACAGTACTCATGGTTAGGCAAGGGCACTGCTCCCTCATGCACTCCTCAGCTTAATCATTCCCTGCCTGCCCTGACCTCCAGGGACAGAGTGTCACCATGACTCCCAAAGCTGTTGCTAAGGAGAAGCTAAGGCAAGTTATCCAAAGGCTGCCCTGTCATGTGACCACATCATGGTGAAGGTGGCCAACAGTTACCCTTGTCCAAGAGCAGGACAAGTGGAAACCAAGTCCATGACCCTGAGCAAAGGAGAAGGCATTTTGCTTCAAACACTGCTTTAAACATTTCATCTCAGGCTGAAGTTCAAGATAAGGGCAATAGATGTTCTCTCTAAAAGAACCTAGGTTCCTCAAATTGCAGAGAATAAAGTTCTATTTTTATTCCCCCTGAAAATGTAAAGTATAGTGGTCAAGAGCTGGGACGCGAGAGCCCCACAGACCTGGGTTTCTCCTCCATCTCTGTCAGTTACTGTCTGTGACCTTGGGCATTGCTGCCTCACTGGCTCCTGGTGAGACAGAGAACGGACAGCACTTCGGAAGGCAGGAAAAAACCAATGCAGAGTCTCACAGGAAGTTGTCAGCAGTGTTGGATATTTAGATGATAAAAACGTGAGCTACAAATCACAGCAGGATTTCTGCCTAGGACCAAGATGATCAGTATTTAATCTCACTATCTTGTCCTGACTTCTTCCTGTGACATCCCTGTACCCTCAGGAGGCATCACTCCAGCCTTCAGATTTCAAATGAACATCCACATCTCAGCCTGTGTTCAACCAAAGTTGACCCTTTGTTCCTGGTGACCAATATAACAGAGCTTAAAGTTCAAGATTGAAGGTCACCAAAGATATAATAATTACCAAACCAATTTCAAACCAGTTTCACAGATCTGAAAACAGACCAATGAGTTTGAAAAAACATTGGCCATTAACCTGATGAGTAAGGTGGTTTCTAATGACCTCTGCCTCCAATTGTCAGAAAGCAAATGTCAGAATCCTTCACCATAATTTCTGTTGACTAAAAATAAATATTTGTCCCACTGAGTATTTATCTACTTACCCACAGGATTGCCAAATCCTCAAAACTGTGCTCACCTTCACCTTCACCCTCATTTCCTGACCTGGGCACACTCAATTTGGGTACATTCCCCCTTTGTTGATGGACAAGGTTCTCCTACATCAAGTACTAAGCCTTTTGTTTTTTAAGCAAAACATTCTAGTTTTGCCTCACCATTCTAGTGGGGAAGACTGGCTTAGGGACTTTCACTCACCAGCAGAGGGCATCAAAACCTGGCCACGGGACAAAATTTCTACGACAGGGAAAGCAGTCAACTCCACCCCTTATTAGATAAACACTCTAGGAGAATAATGAATTAATAATAGGAGCCTTCTCTAAAAATATTTTCCCAAATGGTTTTGGCCAATTTACTGCTTTATCTCACCAGAAAATTAAAATGAGAGGCACAGATTATTTTAATTTTTATTTCTTCATGCTCTTTTTCATATCCCCAGTTTTCTTCTGGTCATTATTCTAAAACCAATCCATGCTGACCCAGCAGGGTGATTCTAGCTGATATTTTCTGTTAGAGCAGGAAATCTGGACTTATAAAGAGTGGCATCCCCAAGCCTTCTCTGTGTCCTTGCAAGGTTTTGCATGTCTCCCCTGCCAGAGGCAAGATAATGCCCCATCCACTAGAGGGAGCTTGATGTCAGAAAATCTAGGGGGTGCTAGGGCTCAAGTCCCTAAGTCTTCTCTCCCAGGAAGCTGCTCTATTTCTGGCTTATCTCAAACATGGCTGGCCTAGTTTAAAGCTACAGCGGCCTGGGTGAAAAGGAGTTTGAGTCAGAACAGCACTGAAGACTCCCAGGATCACAACAAACAGAACCTTCCATTTTCTAGGAGTTTCTATGAGACTTGAAAATTAAATCTATACAGCTAGAGGTGGGGGAAGGAAAAAGATAAAGCAGAACCTTCTGGATGTAGAAATATAATAAGGCTCCCTGAACCAGTGCTAAGAACAGTTTAATTCAATATTTTTATAAGTTATCTGGAAGAGAGAGCACTGTTAAATCTCCAAACTGATGGGAATGAACTATAGGAACCACAGGAACATCCTGAGATACTGTTGCAAACAGAGACAAAACTAAACAAAAAAAGTAACATAAGATCCAAAGTGGGCTGAGGTAAGATAATGCTCTAAAGTTATGATGATCCAAATTCACTTATAGGAGGATGGGCACCACTTCACACTCAAGAAAGAAACAACTTAGAACTACTCCTAAAGACATCTGCCCTTGGGAAAATATTTTTTAATTAAAATTTCCTGAAAACCTACCAGACAGGGCAATGGAGATGAAAGAACTATTTTTCTATTTTTATCAACTTCTACAGGGTCTGTAAGCTTACTACCTGCAATGCCAATCAAAAAAGTCTCAAAAATCTAAAGGCAGTATAAGCTGGCCTGAGGGAGAGTAACCAATATAATCAAGAGATGAGAAAGCTATTATTTTAGGACTAAAAGGGCAAGACATTTCAGCTGCCCAAGGAGCCAAGACATTTACAAACTAAATCTCACATACATCAGGCCTTGCTCTCTCAGCTTCACTGCATTAATTCATTTAATCCTCACAACAAGCCTAAGAAGCCAATATATCACCATTCTCATTTTATGGATAAGGAAACCTAGACAGAGAGGTTACGTCATTTGACACCTTAACAAATGGAGGAACAAGGATTCAAACTCAGGTCATCTGGCTTTAGCACCTAAATACTTAACCATTTTGCTATAGTAAATCTCTGCAGCATAAGAGTTTTTAGGACAATTACCGCTCCCGTTTACTGAGCATTTGCCACATTCCCAGTACTATCAAGTGATGTACATGTGCATTCCCATTTCAGCCTCATAATGCCCTTTCAAATCAGTGCCACTGTGCCCATTTTACAGATGAGGAAGCCACAGCTCAGAGAGGACTGTTAAGTTTCCCAAAGGCCCACTGGTGGCGTGGCATTTCAAACCAAGCTCATCTCACTCTGCTCTGTTGCCTCCCATTGGCCACGGATATATAACTTGTTTACATCTCTGTCTTCCCTACAATTAAAGAAAAATCTCATCTTCAAACTGAGGAGTAAATCTGAAGGGCCTGTTTGCCCAAGAGACAGTACAGGCTGAGCATATGGGCAGGGTCAAGAGACCGAGGTACAGCTAGTTGGGAAGGCCAGGACTGCTCGGTCCAGAAGCTCAGGAAGTTCGGTCCCTGTGCCCCACCACCTCCCATGGAGCCTCCCATCTTGTCTCTGTGGGGACAAGAGATAAAAGTGATTTAGGCAAGAATCCTCTTTGCCTACCCAAGGAAACTCTCCACTCTTCCCCAATGCTGGGCAGTAAGCAGAAAAGACTATCCAAGATGGAGACAGAAGGGAACTGATCCACTCATGGTAGAAAAGACATTTCTGGGAATTAAAGAATGCCACACCTATTCAGGAAATATGCATACTGCCTCAGAGGTTGGTCTCATTTTTAAAACAGTTTTTGGGTTTCATTCCATATACTTAGAAGCCGAAGGCATACAGCAGTGTATTATGGGATAGGCTCACAGTGTGCTGATTTTGGACAGTCGCCAACATAAAAGAGACCCTCTGGGGCCAGGTGTGGCCAGTTTCCATCTCAGAAGCCACCATTTCCGGCCACTCACCATGAAGTCAGTGGCCATGCCGGAGTTGGCATGCCTGAGGTAGATGGGGTTCACGCTGAAGGTCTGCTGCAGCTTGTACTTGTCCTTGACCCTGTGGGTTTCCAAATGGGCATTAGTGGCTGAGGCCTCTGCAGAGGAAGCAAGGCTTTCTCATGGGCTAGAAGCTTGGCTGCCACACTCACCAGAACCCAGTACAGTCAAAGTGTACCATCATCCACTTGGAAGGATTAAAGGTGAAGGAATCGGCATACTCGATGCCCTTCAGAAACCCCCGGAACTCAGGGCACAGGAAGGCAGTGCCCGCGTAGGCAGCATCGATGTGGAGCCACAGCCCTTCACTGGCACCTGAGGAGGCAAATGTCACCTGGCTAGGAGGTGGGACTGGAGGTGGGAGTAGGGGAAGCCCCCAGCCAGCTCAAAGGCATCTCTCTCCCTTTGCAGTGGCTGGTGGGCTTCAAGAGAAGAGAAGAAGGGATGGTCTGCTCTGGCTGGAGGATGTGGAGACGGGGGCAAAGGGGCACAGCAATGGGAGTGGGGCCTCCTGAAGGGAAAGTCCACAGGGCCATACCTGGCCTTTTCTCACTGGCCAGAGGGCTGACGTTCTCTCGACATCAACCCAGAAGTTCCTGGCACAGAAACTAACTTCCCACCAGCCCAGAGAGCAGTGTTAATACATCTAACACCAACATTAGAGAGGGGACGTCTCTCTTTCCTAGTGAATTTCTTGCTTGGAAGCTTTAAACAATCCTCTTTGGGTTTCTTCTCTGACTTCATCTTCTCCCAAGGCTTCCCCTACCCTACCATTTTCCTTTCTTTAGCCTAGAAGGGAAAATATTTCACCGTGTCTCATTTACCCTGGGTTTTGCGTATAGCTTGCTATAAGTAGATTTCAACATACAACTGAGAGGATGAGAAAATCCAGGAACCTCCCAGTGTTGTCTCCTGACAGCATGCAGGGCAGGGGCCGAGGAGGAGCTCCCTAACCTCTTGCCCACTGCTGGGGAAAGCAGTAACCGGGCTGCCTAGGAAAAGGCACTTGGGAGCAGTGGTGGCTCTTCTTACTCTCTCTGCACTGACCAAGGAGGGGTAAAAGCGTTCCACAAAGCTAGTTTCAGGTTCTTGGTCTAGGGAACATTCTGAAGTTCATTACTTGTCTTCCTAGCCAGACAGGGCAGACACTTACAGATGGGGCCCAGCTCTGACAAGCAGTCAAATGCACAGACCCCGGTGGTCCCCAGCGTTGCACACACCTGAAGGAAAATAAAGGCAGTTAACGTGGGAGGGGGGCTCATGTGACACATCTGGCCTGAAACAAAGATTCTGACTACAGGTATTCTCCACCCCACCCATCCTACCTCAACAGTGTGTATTTCACATTACACTTTACCATTACCGACAGTGAGAAATATATTTTATATAGCAATCTAGTACATATATCTGTGTGTATTTGAAATAAAAGTCTCACCAAACAATACACACTCTGGCTACAGGAGTGCACTCTGATCGTCTCTATTCTACTTATTTTTTTCCTATGTAAATTATGATGCACGGAATTTATTTCCTAATGCGCCAACAAATAATAACCCATAATTTGTAAAACATTGTATTTGACATCTCTGCTTTTCTTTGCAGCAGGTAACTTTCCTGAATTCTGCCCAAACTCTTTCCTCACCTCCAGGTTCTATTATTCTAAGCTTAGAACACATTCTGACTTACAAAGACAGGCACCAAGCCCCTCTCCTTGTCCTCTTTGATGGCTTTCTGAAGAGCTTCCCCTCGGAGTGAGAAGTTGTCATCCACAGGCAGAAATTTCATCTTCACAAGAGAAATCAAACCAGCTTTTTCCACAGATGAGTGAGCCTAGAAGGACCACAGACACCTCTTAGCAGAGTCATCCTGGGATAAGCAACCTCCCCCAAAAAATACTGCTGAAGCCAGACTAAAGGAGTCAAAAATAAAATAACGTTTGTTGTGGGTCTTCCGCTTCGGTTCCCAGAGATAACCTCTGACGCCTGCACTGCCCTGAGCTCCAGCATGCTCAGGACTAGATAAAAATTACTCAAGAGCTAAGACTGCAGAATCCAAGCCCTAACCCCAAAGTTTGCCCTGTATCAGACAACTCACCTGGTCAGAGGCATAGGCAATGAGCCGGCCATTCAGGGTGGAATCATCTGCCCCAGGTTCGGACGCTTTCATTTCTAGGATTTTGTTCTTCCTTGCTGCCAGCAAGGCGATCAGGGTGGACTCGCTGACTGTGCTCTGTAGTGGAAGAAGGATTACCAGTGGCAGCCTCTCCTTGAGTTCTCTGGGCAGATTCCTCAGGCTTCTAGGTGGTGCGTGTGTGTGCTTGCATGCATGCGTGCGTGCGTGTGTGTGTGTATGTGTGTGTGTGTGTGATAACTATTCCTAAGAGGGACTTCTGCCAACAGGACTGTCTTTCCTCCCGACTCTCAGGCCTATTCTACATTCTCCCTTCACAACACCTTATGCATTCCTGCAACACCTCCCTCTCCTCTCATTTTCCAGGGAGGGAATGAAAGCACATTTTCATCGAATACCAGCCTCTTTATTAAGAGGCCACAGAGACCAACAAGAGAATGTTCAGCCTCAGCTGAGTACAAATTTGCTTACAGATATGTTTGCTCCCCATGTAAAACTTGCTGAAAATAAAGAACTTTCAGTTTATTAGGTATGGAAACAGAGTTTGTTTCTAAAGGCATAGTCCAGAGAGAGAGAGATCCTGGCCTATGTGAAAGGCTAGTCATTTTGACCTTGATTTTGTTGCCAATGGCCCTTGTGACCTTGGGTTAACATTGCTCCTCTGGAAGATTCTTTTCCATTTATAAAATGGAAATCATCCCTCCAGCTGCCTCCCAGAGGGGACGTTTTGATCATCCAAATGAGGGTTGAATAGGATTGCATTCTGACCACACGATTATGGGAATCCTGTGCGCCCCCTCAGCAACCTTACAGAAATCTTGATGGTTTCTCATCGTTCATTCACTAAGTCGTTGGTGTCTTTGCTTCTTGAAATCTTGAGGTGACCAATAGCTGATAGCTCCTTGCTAAAAAGCCTGGCAGACAGTGTCACGGGGAGTGGTAGAGATCAGTTCCTACTAGATAGTCATTGACTGGAAATTACTCCACAACCAGGAAGTCAGCAGAATAGTAATACTAATAATAATGCCACCTTCCATCTACATAGCTATTCGTAGTTTACAAAACTTTCTGTTGTCCCTTTAGCTCCATAAAACCTCTCTGAGGTGACTCCTGTCTACCGATGAGGATAACAATGTTCATAGATGTTCCAGGACAGAACCAAATGCACACGGCTGATGAATACGTG
Organism: Suricata suricatta; assembly: GCF_006229205.1. Taxonomy (NCBI): domain Eukaryota; kingdom Metazoa; phylum Chordata; class Mammalia; order Carnivora; family Herpestidae; genus Suricata; species Suricata suricatta. Next base: position 89,173,931 of record NC_043708.1, read on the forward strand.
GAGAAAGCACAGTTTGGATTGAGACAGGCGGGGGTTTGAATCCTCATTCTTCTACTTACCAGCTGAGCATGTAGGGCAAGTTTTTAACCCCTCTGAGTTTCAGTGCTCTTATCTCAAAAGTCAGTGATGATACTATTTATCTACAGAGTTCTTGAGATAATTAAGTGAAAAGAAAGATCGTGTACAGCAGACATTTAGCAGATAGAAGATCTAAAGCTGTAACTATTTTTGCAAACAATGTAGAAGGTTCACAACATGCAGTAATGTGCCTTCCTTGCGAGGGTTTTAATCTTGCTGCAAGACTGGAGAGAGAGAGATAGAGGGAGTCACTTAGTTAGCAAATGAGCCCAGCAACTTTTCTGGTTCTCAGCTCAGGGCACCATGGCTGGTTTTATTTTAAAGAAGAGTTCTTTGAATGTCCATATCCACTCTTTGAGGAAAACATTATTATTATTATTATTAATTATTATTATCATCTCTATCTTATAGATTATAAAAGCAGGAAAATTATATGCTCCAGTAGAATTCAAAAATCTGAGAATTCTCAGGGCACCTCGGTAGCTCAGTTGTTTAAATGTCTGACTCTCACTTTCAGTTCAGGTCATGATCTCAGAGATCATGAGTTCAAGCACTGCACTGGGCTCTGCGTTGACAGTGTGGTGCCCGCTTGGGATTTTCTCTCTCTCTCTCTCTCTCTCTCTGTCCCTCCCCTGCTCATGCTCACTCTCTCACTCTCTTTCTCTCCCTCTCTCAAAATAAATAAACATTAAAAGAAATAGCTTCAGGGCGCCTGGGTGGCTCAGTCAGTTAAGTGTCCGGCTTCAGCTCAGGTAATGATCTCGCAGTTCGTGGGTTCGAGCCCCGCGTTGGGCTTTGTGCTGACAGCTAGCTCAGAGCCTGGAGCCTGCTTCCGATTCTGTGTCTCCCTCTCTCTCTGACCCTCCCCTGATCATGCTGTCTCTGTCTGTCTCTCAAAATTAAATTAAATAAATAAATAAATAAAATAAAACAAATAGCTTTTTAAAAAAAAAAAGAATCTTCTTAAGTATGGAGAATAAACAGAAAGTTGCTGGAGGTGTTGTGGGAGGGGGGATGGGCTAAATGGGTAAGGGGCTTAAGGAATCTACTCCCGAAATCATTGTTGCACCATGTGCTAACTAATTTGGATGTAAATTATAAAAAATACACAAATTATTAGATTTAAAAAAGAAAAAGAAGAATCTGAGGGTTCTCAAAGGTCTCAGAACCAAGTCCTCATGAATCTATAGACACAAAAGAACCTAGCAATGTGCACGGCCTATGAGAGGCACCCAGCAAGCTCCATTATGCTGATTGCTCTTGATAAAAAAAGAAATATTTGAGGAACTATCATTTGACAGATATCCAAATGATAGGGTTATAGGATAAGACAAATTGATTTATGTCACTAATTTTTCTTACTACCAAGGGTCTCCTGGACCCAGAAGAGATGGGAAGAAGTTTCTACTTGTCTTTTTTTTTTTTTTTTTTTTTTTTTTTTACCAGAAGCTGTCAAGACAAAGAAGAGGAGAGGAGTTGTCAGTTTATAAACTAAGAAACCTGAATCAACCAATACTGGAAATGTGATAATGTGCTGATTTCTTCATCTTTTTCAAAGAAAAAAGAAAGGAAGGGTGGAGGCGGCAGCAGTGTTAGACAGTGGTGAGGGTGGCAGCCACGACGTGGCGGCATCAGCCATGGTGGCGGCAGTCAGGACAGTGATGATGGTAAAGGCAAGAGCGGTGGCAGTGACAGGAAGGCAGTAGGTGGCAGAGGGGAACCTCCATGGAAAACAGGGGAATAGCCTGGGCAAGGGTTCAGCTTATCTTTCACTACTTAGCCCTCAAGCTGGGAGGAACTTTGCCAATGGAGGCACCTGCAAGACGCCGCCTCCCTGACTGCCGGGGTGGTGGTGCAGGAAGTGCTCTGGGAGCCCCAGCATTTTTGCCAGCCAGTCCATGACGTTCATCTCCAGCTCTGTGCAGGCAGGGCTGGAAGCCTAAAAGAGGGAAAACAGCTTCATCCAGACAGCCCCAGGACACCGAAGGCAACCCCGCACCAGCCCCAGAAACACGTCTGTCTCTGCCCTGGCCCTCCCCGGGTCCCTGTGCTATCAGTGAGAACCTGACCTATCCTCCCCCTGGAGAAAGGGTCCATGTCAGTCCCTGTTCCCCATTCCCACCCCATCCTTTACCAAACCAAAAAGGGAAAAGAATGTAGGGCCTTGGATTGATGCCACCCGCAATGAGGCAGAGTCTTGTCCTAACTCCAGAGCTCTATGGAGAAACAGCCCTAAAAATTATTGCTTCCATTTGGCTTCCCTAGTCCCCAAAATACCCAGCTGAGCAGCTTTCTGAAGGCCAGGGGCAAGTTTTTAGGACTAAGAAAGAAAGCACTCCTTCCTGGAAAAGATAGCAACCCTCTCCCCTCACTCCTCTCTGCCTTCCCTCCCTGCAACACACCCTTCACACTTAAAATACAAAGCTGTTCCAGGAGGCTTCGGACACAATTTAAAGCTGCTCGGTGCTTAGGGGGCTATTAAGGGAAGTCCGAGGGTATATCCCTAACCCCTCAAAGACAAGAGCACAGGGAAATTGTACGCACAGGCACCAAACTGCTTAGTTAGGATCACAAACTGTGGCAATAACCAGATCTCAGTCCAAATCTCATCTCTCTCTCTCTGGGAGCTGTGTGATCTTTGGGAGAGAAGTTGCTTAAGCCTCAGTTTCTTCATCTACAAAATGGGCCCTGATTCCACAGGGTTAAAGGATGAGGTAATTTTTATAGAGCTTAAGCTCGAAGAATGTAGACATTGTTAACTTAGAATCCACCTCAGAGATCAGGACAAAATATGTCTGCCCTAGAATGTCACTTTCTGTCAGTTGCCACAGGTTACAGCTACTGCTGTGGTTACTCACCCAGGTGAATCCCAAGCAGTTGATGGCATCAGCCAGCATGTCTCCCAGCAGTGATGGCCATGAGGTGAGAGCTGGGTAGTAGGCGTGCATGTGGGGGCTTTGCCAGTGAACCACCTGGAAGCAGAGCGTGTACATGTGTGGCACCAGGAGGCTCATCTGGGAGGCTTTCCTCTACCACAGGCCCTCCCTGGCAGGGGGAAGCACCCACTCTAGAGATGGGCTGACACTTTTAAGACAGTCAAGTAAATGACACAACTCCATAAAAATAAAGCTATTCATGGTGTTCTTGCCACCCACATTCCTCATAGTCTAAGCCGCTTCCACAGTGGAGCATTTGTACACATGCAAAGGCCAGAAGGGAATATGCAAAGTGAAAATTAGCATAGTAATTAGGGTTGCGGATTCTGGATAGTGTGCACATTAGTCTCCAGTGCTTCTCCCCCATGCCACTCTGCCTGGTAATAAAGAGGAAGAGGAGACTATGAGGTCTAGAAGAATAGGTTGACTGTCTCATCCAGTTTCTTGTGAAAAAAAAAATCCTTTGTTTTATAGACTGCTGAGTTCTCCGGGCACACAGCTCCTGCACAGGATCAGGGTACATGTACTCAAAGCTGTCCTTAGCTTCCCAGTGAGGATCGGGAAAGGGGAGAAAAGGGTGGGGGAAGTGCCAGCCTAAGGGCATGGGAGCCCTGCCTCCAAGTTAACCCCTGAACCCACAATCAGGTTGAAAAACCGGATGTAAGCAGGAGTCAGGTGGACAGACAGGGCCCCACTCTAACAGGCTCATGAGACTCATTAATTATCTAATCTGACTTCATCTCCCTGTTTTATGAACATGCCCTGTTCATTTCTGCATTCATGTTTTTGAGCAATACTGTGTCCCCTGACAGGATGGCACTTCCCATATTGATAGGACCTTCCAAAACCTATTAATTCTTAGAATGGTACTGAATACCCATTTCCTCTACAAACCTTCTCCAGTTCCCCAGTCCTTTCCCTGAACCCATGGAACATTCTCATTCTAGATAGATGGTCCACCCTACTGAGAACTCATTAGTCAACATCTTAGTGTATCATTGAGCTATTTGGTATGCACAAATTCTTTTTATCCCTCACTAGCAAGGGTAGTGTCCTAGGCAGTGTGTGTGGTAGGAGGAGCACACAATTAAAGTCCAAAGACATAGTTTTCAGTCTTTTCTGTTGTCCTAAGCAGATGTGTTTGTAGGTTTATTGTAAAGCTGATGCACTTAAGCTCCAAGATCCATGTTTTCACAGGTCTTTTCCAAGAACCATACTTAATTTTATTTTTTTACAGGGGATCTCAAAATTTATATGTTATTCACACCCCATAAAAACAACATACTCCTCTGCACCTTTCCTGACATCAGTTTCTCATCGTAAAATAAATCTTGTTTCCTGGGGCTATCATGTGGATCAGTCTAGGAAGAAATTTGCCAAGTGGAAAGCACTAATGTTCATGGTAAGTTAGTCACCCGATGATAGACACATCATTTATCCTGACTTGACACTAGATAATCAGACCTCTTCCTCCGATTTTCGCCAGGCGAAATGTGTTCTATGTAACAATATCTTCCCCTTTCCATGCTTTACCTTGTTTCATTCTCACAAGATCCCTATGGGGTAAGTTCTACCATTAGTTCTGTTTTACAGAAGAGAATGAGGGCTGGTGAGTGCGAAGCAGCATCCCCGTGATCACACACACCGCACAGACACAGATAACAGTGCCAAGACAGAAATTCAAGGCTGTGTAATCCCACAGCCCAGGCTCCTACACAGGATGGTATCCTGCTTTCTCCCACTCTGCTGCTCTCTCTCCCATATGAAGAGAAGAAAAAGTTTTCCTTTCTTTTTTTTTAATGTTTACTTATTTATTTTTAGAGAGAGAGAGAGAGAGAGAGAGAGAGAGCACACAAGCATGAGCTCAAGCTGGGAAAGGACAGAGAATCCCAAGAAGGTTCCATGCTGTCAGCACAGAGCCCAAAACAGAGCTCAGAACCACCAACTGTGAGATCCTGACCTGAGTGAAAATCAAGAGTTGGATGCTTAACCAACTGGCTCCCCCAGTAGAGGAAGTTTTTCTAACCAGAGCTGGAATTAAAGCAGAAGGATAGTTCCTGTTTGTGTCTGGGAGACGGCAGGGAGAGCAAAATCAATCCGGTCCTCAATGAGAGACTGGTCAGAATGAGGAAAGCAAAGGGCCAACTGCTTTCAGGCTGCTCTCAGAGGCTGGTACAGCCTGAGAGATTAGACGGAAGACCGGCCTTCATTATCAGTGTCCTTAGTGACGGTATTTTGGAAACCCCAGAGAAGGGCTTCCATCCCTTGGCCCTATCAAGAGGTAATTATCTGTTCTTGCAAGATAAATATGATCAGATAAGCTAAAGGAACGCTTATCAAAAACAGGCAGACCTCTGGGTCCAGAAATGAGACTCTTTGACCACAGGACCCCCACCCTCAGCAACTGCTGGAATTGCAATCAAACAAATCAGCTCGTTTTTGCCTCTTCCGGACAGTTGCTCTCAGTCTTGCTACCAAATTACTGTTGGCCCCTCAAGAGATTACACTTTACAGAATGAAATCCATGAGATAATCTTATCGGGGAGCTAGCTTCCTTGGTAAAGCTTTACGATATGGAAATTTTCAAAAGATGTTTATGAAATAGGCTGAGTGGTCAGACAGAACTGTGTATTTGGCTTTTTACAAACTTGCCAACCAATACATTTGTAGACACTTACTCTGAATGATTTATCGTCTCTGCCTGCAGGCACACTTTTGGCACATCTAAATCTCTTAGAGGATGATAGTTGCAAATCTCAAGTCAGCCTCAGAAAGTCTCTAGACACATGTGGTTCAGGGGCCCCTGGGTGGCTCAGTCAGTTAAACGTACAACTTTGGCTCAGATCATGATCGCACAGTTCATGGGTTTGAGCCCTGCGTCAGGCTCTGTGCTGACAATGCAGAGCCCACTTCAGATCCTCCCAATCTCTTTGCCCCTCCTCCCACACTCTCTCTCTTTTAAAAATAAATGGAAGAAAGAAGGAAAGAAAGAGAGAGAGAGAGAGAGAGAGAGAGAGAAAGGAAGGAAGGAAGGAAGGACGAAAGAAAGAAGAAAGAAAGAAAGAAAAAGAAAGAAAGGAAGGAAGGAAGGAAGGAAGGAAGGAAGGAAGGAAGGAAGGAAGGAAGGAAGGAAGGGAAAGAAACCAGACACGTGTGGTTCAGGACACCAGTGCCCCAGCAGGCCGAGTGCGAACAGCCTGCTTGTCGGAGTGCTGCTGAAGGGCAGCGCCTGCAGGTGCAGGCTCAGGCTGGAGCACTCAGTCACACACTAGTAGAGATACTAGTACAGGAGAAAGAGCAGAGCCTTTGGACTAAGACCGGCCTGGACTAACATCTTAGATCTGCCAGCCACAAATTCTGTAACTTTGAGAAAACAACTGCTATCCCTGAGCTTGTTTCCTCATTTCTAAAACAGGGACCGTAGGCTCACTGTGGGATAAAACAGGCTAGCCTGAAATGGGGCTCATCCAGTGCCTGGCATGTGGCACAGGACTCAGTAAAAGGCAGCCCTTCTGTGGGAGGGGGAGAGGTACATTTTAACGCGAGCACCTTGGCACGTGTGCCCCACCTGGTGGCCAGGGACAGTGCCACAGCTCACAGAGGAGGGCTCCAGCTCTAGCACCAGCCGGCCTCTGTCTGTTTGTTCCTGGTCCTGCCAGTGTTGTCGCCAGCCTGTGCTGTTTGTCACTGGTAAGCTCCTTCTTACTCTTGAAAAGCACCTCAATCATGAGACACCGCCCCGCCCCGGTAGGGAACGGCACAGTTCAGCCTCACTCAGCATTCCCGGCCTCTCTTCCTGACAGGGCTCCCTCACAAAGCGTGTATTCTGGGCCTCCTTCCCTCCCTTCAGTGAGTCACAGCTCTCTGTAGGAGAGTCCCTGGCTTTCCCAGCTGGGGCTTCAGGGACTGTTTCCAGCCTCCTCTCTCTCTCATTCTCTCCACATTGGCCTTTCCCCTCAGACCTAGTTTTCATTCTCACCTCGCCCCATTAGATTTCCACACATCTGTCAGGCTAGGCCCTGGGGTGAAGTGCCGGTTCCCTCCAGCCTCCCACCCAGCACTACAGGTCAGCCCTCCTGGCATCAGAAACCTAATTTCGGTCCCAGTTCTGGCCCTCGACGTGCCCACAAGACAGGCTTGCGTGTTGGTGGACAAGGAGCAGCGCATCCCAGGTTACGCAAGGCAGGCCTCTCTTCAGGCCTACTGCCCCCCACCCCACCTCCTCTGCCCCCAAACCCAGAATCATCTTTCTGGTGACTGTATCTCACCCCAGGCATGATGATTCGCTCAATGTCCCCAAAGATGCTGTCCCAGCTGTCAGGTTCCTCAGGAGCACTGTCGGGCAGCTGGGCTCTCAGGTAACCAGGACGCACGTCCGGAGTCACACGCCGCTCCCGCACGCTGCTCAGGTACTGACAGATGTAATCCACCATCTCTTTTCCTACAAAGGAGGAGAAACCAGCCTCATGTCCCCCTACTGAGCCTGGCCAATCATGCCCGTCCCCCTCGGGTCAGGGCCAGCAGACTTGGTGAAGATGGAGATGGCTTCGTGGGCTGATGGGGAGAGGGTCTGATCCCCAGCATCAGCCTTGTCTTCAGAATTTAAAAAATAAAGTGAAGGTGGGGCACCTTGCTGGCTCAGTCAGTACAGTGTGTGACTTTTGATCTCGAGGTCATGGGTTCAAACCCCACATCGGGTATGGAGACTACTTAAAATAATAATATTTTTAAATAATGAAAAAATAAGTAAGGGGATGAATGAATGATGGGGGGGGAGTGTGTGAGTGAACAAACGAACAAGACTGAAAATCTTGAAGTGTAAAATTCTAGCACCAAAGTAAAATATTTTCTTTTCTTCCCCTTTCCCTTATCCATATCCATCTTTATTGTCTCTCCTACCTTTCTTTTCTTCTCAAAAACAGAACATCTAATTAATTCGCTACCTTCCAGGTTTAGTAGAAACTCTGTGGCTCTTTCTATCCAAAAATTGTTACACACACACACACACACACACACACACACACACACCCTAAGTTCCCATGCCAGCTTCTGATACAAGCTAAAAGTTCTACTTGTTCACTATTCCCATTGGACCAGTAAATTCCTCACTTTTGGACCCATGGGATTCTTTGAGAATTTGATGAAAATGATGGGCTTGCACACACAAAATATCTGGTGTATAATTTCTGCAGTTCAGGGAATCCTGAAAGCACAATCACAGACCCAGACTAAGAACACTACACTTGGGGCACCTGGGTGGCTCAGTCAGTTGAGGGTCTGACTTCGGCTCAGGTCATGATCTCACAGTTCGTGGGTTCGAGCCCCGCGTTGGGCTCTATGCTGGCAGTTCAGAGCCAGGAGCCCGCTTCCGGATTCTGTGTGTCCCTCTCTCTCTGCCCCTCCCCTGGTCATGATCGGTCTTTCTCTGTCTCTCAAAAATAAGTAAATGTTAAAAAATTAAAAAAAAAAAAAGAATGCTGCACTAACCTCAAGTCTTGGGGAAATGCAAGCCCATATCTTAATCACTCGACTTCTCTCCCTCTATTTGTACCAAGACCTCGGTACCTAGGGCATTTCTTAGATACTCAAAAAAAAAAAAAATTGCCAAATGTATGACCAAATAAATAAGGAAGAAAAAGAGTCAACTCAAATACTCCGGAGCCACTGTAAATTAATTTTTCTCCAGGACAGTGCCTGTCTCTTGCTCCAAGTCTCTCCCTCTCCACTTTTCTCCCTTTCTGTGTCTGTGTGTCTGTCTCCATCCCCCTGTCTGTCTCCTTCAAGATCTAAAATTCCTCCTTGGTGCTCCTTAGGGTTTTCTCTCTCTGAAAAAATAAAATAAAATAGAGATAAGGAGAGACAACCCTATTTCTTGTCTCTGCAGCAGCTCGTGCAAAAATTCTCATGAGGAGGACCAGCTCCAGGAAACACGGTGAAGGGGACAAGAGGGATTTCGACACCCTCTCTCTTCCTCGGTGCCCTCCTCCAAACCTCCCTCTGGAGAGTGCAGTGCGCCCGGCTGAGCCCTGAGGGCCCAGACCAGCCCGGCCGGTGCGGCGCAGGGCTGCGGGCTGTTTGCCTTCTCCTCGCAGGGCCGCGGTCTACGGGACCTGCTCAGGCTTCTGGGAAGCGGAGCGAGCCAGCCGCGGCCACGTGGCCCCTCGGCGGGTCCCGTCCGCGTGGGGGACAGAGCGGCGAGGCTGCGTTTCGCATGGGCCAGCACCTTACAGCAAAGACAGGTTAGACGACAGAACCTTCCAGCGGGGGTGATGCTAGAAAAAGCCCCCGAGAGGAATGGTCGGCAACTACCCGCCGCTCCTCTCGGCGGGCCGGGCCTGCAAATGGGTGTCCACGGCTTCCTTCTCCCCACGCCGGGGCCTGAGACGGAGTAGCGGCTCAGGGAGTGTTTATGAGATGAGGGACCACCCGAAAGAACGGCGCTGAGAGACCCGCACCGACAGACCCGAACGTGAAGAAAGGATTTCGCAGCGACGGCAGAATACTGGGGGACATTTTTTGGCCACTTCAGAATTTGTATTCTTGCCCCATTCCGTGGACGGGGAACCCAAATCCTGCGTCCGTGGGCACGTGGACCGGGAAAGGCCCCCCCCCACACACACACACACGCACACGCACACGCACACACACACACCCCCCGGGAGAGCGGATGGAAGGGAGAGTGGGCGTGTGAGGGGCAGGAGGAAAGACAGGGTGAGAACCGTTTTACATTCGCGTCCCACGTTCCTCTCTCAGGAAGAACCGGGGGGAAGCCACCCCTCAGAGGGCAATGCTGAGGCCCAGTCAAATGACCCCCCAAAACCTCAGGGCAGAGCGCCAGCACCAGCTGGGGCAGGGCATCGGGGTGCCCGGCGCTCACCTCTCTCTCTGTACTCTTCGGGCTCCATCGTGTCCCTCGGGCTGCGGCCGCCGCTCCGTCTCACACAGACACGGAGGAGGTGGAGGACGGGCTCCTGGGCGGCCAGTGTGCGCCCCTTATTTAAAGGGTTCTCCTCTCTTCCACCTCGGCTCCACCCTTCGGAGGCCCTTCCTCTAGGGCTAATTAACCCCACCCTCCCTCCCCCAGGGCCGGTCCCGAGAGCCAAGATAAAAGGCACTTCTGGATTAAACCGTCCGCTTAGCAACCCAGGCCCGCAGCGGCGTGGCGGCGGCTACGGCGAAGCCGCGTCAGATCTTGCCGCCCCTCGGGTCAGACCGCGGAGCCGCCGCCCGGGACGCGGCTCCCCGAACGAAGCGGGCGGAGGCCGGGTGAGCCGCCCGAGCCCCGCGCTGCTGTGCCCGCTGTTGCGTCTCGGTCAGCAGCAGGCAGGGAGCAACGGCCCCCGGACGTGCTCGCCCGGCCGGCCGCACGGGGCTCGGGGGTCACGGAGATGCTATCACCTCACAGGATGGGTTTGCCACATAACACTCCCTGTTGTAGAGAGATGACAAAACACAGAGAGGCAAAAAGAAAAGAAATGGAAATATCATCCAGATCGCTTCGCTTTTCGCACTCAACAGGGTGCGTGTGTGCGTGTGTGCGTGTGTGCACGTATGTGTGAGAAAGGGCAGGCCGCCTCTACCGTGAAGAGAGCCGCGCTTCGCCCCGAGCTTATTTCTGAGGAAAAGGTGATCAAACGCGCGCTCTAGTTTTCTCTTCAGATCGCATAAATCTTTTACCATTGACGAAGGATTTCTGTGGAGAGGTAAAGGTTAAAACCTCATGAAATGCTTTCAAATTGCCAAATACGGGCGCTGGTCAGTTAAGCATCAGACCAGGGCTCAGATCATGATGACAGGGCTCTGAGTTCCGGCCGGATTCTCTCTCTCTCTTTCTCAAAAAATGAATAAACATTTTTAAAAATGCCAAATAGAATAGACTTGTTTTTTTGTTTCCTGTCTCCATCTTGCTTGTCCTCTCGATGGCATTGGACAGATACTACTTCCTTGTCCTTGAGGCATACAGTTTCTCCGGGCTTCCAGGAAATGGCCTGTCAAGCTCTCCCTCCTACCTCTCTGCTGTCTGTCCCCTCCCATCAGGCCATGGATGTTGGCATGCTTCAGGGTATTGCCCGGCTCTCATCTTTCTCCCTAGGTGACCTTAACCATTTCTATGGCTTAAATGTTACCTGTATGACATCCATATAGGTATAAAGCCCGGTGTCAAATTTCTACCACAAGGCCCTTCCAGTTTCTGAGCTCCAGAATCTTTTATCCAACTGCCTCCTTGACAGATCCCTTTGCGTAGTGTCAGCAGACTCTGTGTCTGATGAGAACCCTCTCCCTGGTTTGCAGATGGCTGCACTCTTGCTGTATCCTCACAGCAAGGGAGAAAGAGCACTAGTCGCTTTCTTTTTATAAGACACTAATCCCATTATGAAGGCTCCACCCTGAAGAACTTACCTAAACCTAATTATTTCCTAATACTATCACTTTGAGTGTTGGACTTCAACATAATGAATTTGGCTGGGAGACGCAAACGTGCAATCCATAACAGCATAGCATTTTAAAATGGGTAAAATCTGGATTAGGCCTAATTAATAGTATTATACTGATGTCAGCTCCCTCGTTTTCACATTTTACTCAAGTTTTGTAAGATGCTGCCATTGGAAGAAGCTGGTAACAAAATGATTCATGTACTCTACTATTTGTGCAACTTCTGGATTTATAATTATTTTGAAATAAAAAGGTTTTATTTATTTGCTACTGAAAAATTTACACCCACTAAGATGGCTATACTCAAAAAGACAGATGGGACACCTGGCTGGCTCAGTCAGTAGAGCACATGACACTTAATTTCAGGGTGGTGAGTTCAATCCCCATGTTGGAGGTAGAGGTTACTTTAAAAAGAAGGGAAAAAAGGATAGATAATAACAGAGGTTGGTAAGGATGTGGAGAAATTGGATCCCTCATCTATTGCTGGTGGGAATGTAAAAATGATGTAACCATACTGGAAAACAGATAGTTCTTCAAAAAGCTAAACATAACATCCCTTTATGAATTAACAATTCCACTACTAGGTATATACACTTAAGAAAAATGAAAATTTATGTCCACACAAAAATTTATACATGAATGTTCATAGTAGCATTATTCATAATCACCAAAACATAGAAACAACCCAAATGTCCATCAACAGATGAATAGATAAATAAAATGTGGTATGTCCATACACAGAATATTATTTCACAATAATAAGGAATGGATGAGCCTTGGAAACATGCTAAATGAAGGAAGCCAGTCACAAAAGACCACATATTGTATTTATATGAAGTGTCCAGAAGAGTCAGATCTATAGACAGAAGGAAGGTTACTGGTTACCAGGGGCTGGGGCAAGGGAGAAAGGAGTTCAAAGTTGACAGCTAAGAGGGATAGGGTTTTTTAGGGGGAAAGGGTGATGAAAATGTTTTAAAATTGATTATTTTGATGGTTGCACAACTCTGTGAATATGCTAAAAATACTGAATTGTTCATTTTAAATAGAGGATTTTATAGTATGGGAACAGCTCAAAAAAGCTGTTGATTAAAAAAAAAAAACACAGATGAAGAGAATAAGTGTGCCTGAGGAGCATAAATAAGGTCTTTGAGGGAAAAAAGGTCTAGTGGATTTGGACTCCAGTGATATGATCAATAGTATAAATCTTTCATAGGACCAGGAGTAGAAAAATAATATTGACAGTGATAATAGCTGATGTTTATTGAGCACATAAAAAGTACCAACCACCAAGTTTAGCATTTTAAATAGAAACGTTTCAGTTTAGGGGTGCCTGAATGGCTCAATTTGTTTGGCATCCAACTCTTGATTTTGGCTCAGGTCATGATCTTGAAGTTTGGGGGATTGAGACCCACATCAGGCTCTGGGCTGAAGGTGTGGAGCCTACTTGGGATTCTCCTTCTCCGTCTCTCTCTGCCCCAACCCTGCTCACGTTCTTTCTAAATAAATAAATAAACATTAAAAAATGTTTTTAAGTTTCAGTTTATTTTCTCTTCAAGTGTTCCTTCTGCTCCATTATCTCTCTTTTATTCTTCTGCAACCTCAGTTATGGTATGTTAAACTTTTTTACCTTATCTCATATATATAATATATAGTATTTATGTGTGTATTTATATAACTTATGTTAGATAAGTTATATAATTGACATATATAATATACATGTTTTATGTATATATAATATTCTTTTCTTTATTTTCCATCTTCTTGTCTGTCTGAGTTTAAGTTCGAAATGTTTTCTGACCTATCTTCGAGTTCTGTCTTCAGATATATCTAATATGATAATAAATCTGGTTATTGACTTCTTAATATGTTATGTATTTATTCAGTTGTAAAATTTTCATTTGGTTCTTTTTTTATACTTTTCAATTTCTTACCAAATCTTTTAATCTTGACTATTATGTCCTTGATCATAATATACTTTTTTTAAATTGCCACTGAACTATATAAAAGACCTGTATTAATGGAAAGACATACCACATTTTCAGAAAGTAAGACTCACCATCACAAAGATACCAATTTTCCTAAGTAATTTGTAAATTTAACACAATCCCAGTGAAAATCCCAGCAAGCATTGTGGGTGTTCTGTTTTGGATTTCAGTAGCTACTTTTACATTTCATAAGGAAAACCAAATAAACTAGAATACCAAGGAAAACTCTGTAAAAGAAAAGTAACTAGTAGGTTCTGTTCCTACCAAGAAGGTATTGAAATATATTATGAATCCTTAATAACTAAAAGAATGAGAAACTGATATAAAAATAGACCAAAGGAAAAATAAATTCACCTTTTAGTTAGGTTTATTCCTAGGTATCTTATTGTTTTTGGTGAAATTAGAAATGGGATCAATTCCTTGATTTATTTTTCTGCTGCTTTGTTATTTGTATACAGAAATGCAACAGATTTCTGCATGTTCTTTTATGCCTCTTGACTTTGCTATGCTTATATATTAGTTCTAGAAATATTTTTTTTGGTGGTGTCTTTGGGTTTTCTACGTAGAGTATCATGTCATCTACAAATAGTGAACGTTTTACTTCTTCCTTGTTGATTTGTATGCCTTTTCTTTTTGCTTTCTGATTGCTGAGGCTAAGACTTCCAGTGCTATGTTAAATAGTAATGGTGAGAGTGAACATCCTTGTCTTGTTCCTGACTATAGGGTAAAGGTTCTCAGTTTTTCCCCATTTTGATGATACTAGCTGTGGGTCTTTTCTATATGACCTTTATGATGTTGAGGTATGTCCATCTATCCCTACTTTGTTGAGGGTTCTTATCAAGAATGGATGCTGTATTTTGTCAAGTGCTCTTCCCGGATCTTTGAGAGGCTCTTATCCTTTAGCTCTTATCCTTTCTTTTATTATTAATGTGTATATCATGTTGTTTGGTTTATGAATATTGAACCAGCCCTGCAGCCCATGAATAATTCCTATTTGATCATGGTAAAAAATTCTTGTAATTGTACTGTTGAATTCAATTTGCTAGTATATTATTGAGAATGTTTGCATCCACGTTCATCAAGGATATTGGCCTGTAATTCTTCTTTTTAGAGAGATCTTCATCTGGTTTTGTGATCAAGGTAATGTTGGCTTTGTAGAATGAGTTTGGAAGTTACCCTTCCATTTCCATTTTTTTAAACAACTTGAGAAGAATAGGTATTAACTTTTCTTTAAACATCTGATTGAATTCCTCTAGGAAGCCATTCGGTCTAGGACTCTTGTTCATTGGGAGATTTTTGATTACTGATTCTTTTTTTTTTTTTTCCTGGCTATGAGTCTGTTCAAAATTCTATTTCTTCCTGTTTCAATTTTGGTAGTTTGTGAGTGTCTAGGAATCTGTCCATTTCTTCCAGATTTCCTAGTTTGTTGGCATATAATTTTTCATAGTATTCTCTGATAATTGTTTGTATTTTGTGGTGTTTGTTGTGATCTCTCTTCTTTGACTAGTGATTTTACCAAGTGGATCCTTTCTCTTTTCTTTTTGATAAGTCTGGCTTAATTCTTACGAAAAACTAGCTCTTGGTTTCATTGATCTGTTCTACTGTGATATACAAACCAAAACCACATGAGATACTATTTCACACTTGTCAAAATGGGTAAAACTAACAACTCAGGAAACAACAGGTGTTGGCAAGGATGCAGGGGAAAGGTAAACCTCTTGCACTGTTGGTGGGAATGCAAACTGGTGCAGCCACTCTGGAGAACACTATGGAGGTTCCTCAAAAAGTAAAAAAAAAACAAAAAACAAAACAAAAACCTCCCATATGACCCAGCAATTGCACGAGTAAGTATTTACCCAAAAGATGCAAAAATACAGATTTGAAGATGTACATGCACCCCAATGTTTATAGCAGCATTATCAACAATAGCCAAACTATGGAGAAAACTCAAATGTCCATCAGCTGATGAATAATAAAGAAGATGTATACACACACACACACACACACACACACACACAATGGACTTTTACTCAGCTATGAAAAATAATGAAACCTTGTCATTTGCAAGAACATGGATGGGGCTAGAATGTATTATGCTAAGTGAAATAAGTCAATCAGAGAAAGGCAAATATATCATTTCACTCATATGTGGAATTTAAGAAATGAAACAGAGGAACATATGGGAAGGTGGGGGGAAGAGGAGAGAACAAAACAAATCACAAGAGACTCTTAACGATAGAGAACAGATTGAGGGTTGATAGAGGGCGGTGGGTGGGAGATGGGCTAGATGAGTAATGGGTACTAAGGAGTGCTCTTGTGATGAGCACTGAGTGTTATTTGTAAGTGAAGAATCACTGAATTCTATTCCTGAAACCAATATTGCACTGTATGCAAACTAAAATTTAAATTAAAAAATAAAAACAAATTCAAATACATACAGGAACTTAGCATAAAATAAAAATGGCATCTCAGATCAGAGGGAGAAAGATGAACTATTTAATAAATAATGCTGGAACAAGGATGGCCATCTGGAAAATAGTAAATTGAATTCTTCACACCCAGAACTTAGATAATATTTTTAAAACAAATTTTTAAATTTTAAAACTAAAAGCATACAATTACATGAAACCATCACCATAACTAAGATAATAGCTTCACAGATGTATGCATATGACCAGCTCATCAAATTATACACTTTAAATTATGGTGCACTTCCAAACTCATTCTACGAAGCCAGCATCACCTTGATACCCAAACCAGACAGAGACCCAGCAAAAAAAGAGAACTACAGACCAATATCCTTAGTGAATACAGATGCAAAAACACTCAACAAGATACTAGCAAATCGAATTCAACAACACATAAAAAGAATTATCCATCATGATCAAGTGGGACTCATTCCTGGGTTACAGGGCTGGTTCAATATTCATAAATCCATCAATGTGATCCATCACATTAACAAAAGAAAAGTAAAAACCATATGATCCTGTCGATAGATGCAGAAAAAGCATTTGACAAAATACAGCACCCTTTCTTAATAAAAACCCTTGAGAAAGCCGAAATAGAAGGAACTTGCCTAAACATTATAAAAG